>NC_142010.1:138720028-139056278 GCF_049901735.1 Notechis scutatus
TAATGCCTTTTGGGCTATGTAGTTACAGTGGGCTCTAGCACTTAGATCATTAGAGATGAGTACTCTAAGATCCTTGACAGAGCTTGGATCATCAACAAGATCTTGACTATTCAGCTTGTATTTTATTTTCTGATTTTTTTTGCCAATATGTAAGATAGAGCATTTATTTGTTGAGATTTGAAGTTGCCATTTGTTTGACCACTCTGATACATAGTCGAGGTCTTTTTGAAGGTAGCAGTATTGTCAGTGGTGTTGAATAGCTTTACATCATCAGCGAAGAGAACGCAGTTGCTCTTAATATGATCACAGAGGTCATTTATGTAGAGCATGAAGAGAGTTGGTCCTAGAACACTGCCTTGGGGGACATCACTGTTGACAGGTACAGAATTTGATAGGACGCTCCCAATTTTGACCATTTGTTGTCTGTTTGACAAGGAATGCTTCTATCCAGTTATGCAGGTGTCCAGAGATACCATAAGATTTTAGTTTTAGGAGTAGTTTGTCGTGTACCACTGAATCAAAGGCTTTACAGAAGTCTATGTAGATTGCGTCTATTGCTTTGCCCTGATCGAGTTGTGTAGTCCATATGTTTTTGCAGTGTAAGAGTTGCAGATTGCAGGATAGTTTTTTCTGAAACCAAATTGTTTATTAGAGAGCAGGTTGTTTGTCTCTAAGTGGAGGGTAATAGATTGGTTAATAATTGATTCCATGACTTTACAGGTGATGCAGCATGAAGAGATTGGTCTGTAATTTTCAGCTAGGCTGGGGTCTTCGTTTTTGAAGATGGGGATGACCGTGGCTTGTGACCATAGGTATGGCAAGGAGCTGGTCTGAAAGATTTTTCAAAGATTATGCTTAGAGGTTTGGCTATGGCAGTGGGTAGCTTTTGAAGTAGGCACATATTCCATCCAGTCCAATAGATAGAGATGATTTTAGATTGCGTAGTGCTTTTCAACATTGTCTTCTGTAAAATCGATATGTATTAGATCATTGTAGTTGTCTGTGGTTCGACTAGGAAATACTGGGCATGATCCATTGCTGTTTACAAATACTGAGCCAAAGAATGTGTTAAAGAGGTTGGCTTTAATGGTGTCATCATTGCAGTCTTTACCATTAGGTCCTTTCAGGGGTGGGATGGACCTTGAGTCTTTTAGTTTGTTCTTTACAAAATTGTAGAAAGCGCGGGTGGAATTGGTGCGTAGAAGGTTTTCCTCTTGTTTAATGTGAAAATTGGTGCATTCAGTCTTTATCTGGTGGCATAAATTTTTATATCGGCTTTTGAAGTTGGCAACGTGACCAGATTTGTTTTTCCGCCAAAATGATTTCTTTTTGGATTGAAGCTTCCTTATAGTTATGGGTAATCTTTTTTTTCTGGTTTTTGGTGTTGTTATTGGTACATATAGTTTGATGACTCTTTTGACTTCAAGTAAAAATATGTTGTAATGGTTTTCAACAGTATTGCATCCAGTGAATAGAAATTTCCAATCAAGGGGTGAGAGATCGTTGTCTATAAGATCATAGTTGCCTTTTTTGAAGTTATAATTGGGAATCACATCATTGTGTTGATTTTTGTGTGGACGCATGTTGAGACAAAAGTCAATCATGCTGTGCTCACTGTTGGAAAAGAGTTCTTTAATTAGTATTCATTTCGTAAATTGAATTCAAACTATTGCAGAAGATGAGATCGAGGCAGTTGTTAAGTCTAGTATTGTTGGTTACTAGTTGTTCCAGTCCCAGGTTTGTTACAGCATTGTAGAAGGTTGCATGTATGGGTTCAGTTTTACATTCATTTAGGGTCCAGTTAATGTGAGGTAGACTGAAATCACCAAGAAAGATAAAAATGTGTGGGCAGGATGTTGCCCATGTTAGTAGTGAATTTAGCTTGTTTACATGTTCGATGTCATAATCAGGGGCTCTGTAACATAGTAAGAATCGAAATGTGATATTTAAGGACAGTTCACAGACAATGGTCTCAGGAAGAGCAAGCTCTTGGATAACTTGGATGTTTTTTAGATGTAAGGGCTTTTTATAGAAGATAGCAACACCACCTCCTCTACGGATTTCATGATCTGATCGGTAAACATGATAGTCTCTTACTGTGGTAATGGAGTTAGGGAGAGATGCATTGAGCCATGTTTCACAGACAAATATGATGTTGAATTTAGTCATATTTCGTAAGAGGAGAAATTCAGGTATTTTATTTACAAGGCTTCTTGCATTGAGTAGCTTGCATTTAAGGCCAGTTGTAGTTTCCAGCAAGAAGCATTTAATATTATTTGGCAATTAACATACACAAGGCTAGTTCAGTATCCATTGAAAGAAAATATGGTTTTGTAAAAATTAATAACAATATAACAGGTCAAAGTGGGAATTTGGTTTTTAAAATGTGTTTCATTCTAATGTAAATCGTTTTCCAAAACTCAGCTTTACAACTGTCAGCCTCCCAAGTAGACCAGACAGGAAACATGACAAGATAAGCTAATTCTACTTTAATATAAGGCTACAATTAGCAGAATCTTTCAAGCTGAAAGTACAGATCCCCCACTGTCTCTTTTTACTACTTGATTAGTTGGCGCAGAGCCTTTCTATGTTCTTTTCTCCGCCTGGTTACTCACTTGTGGGCACCTCTTCCTTTTATCTAATCACCCTCTGGCCAGCATCTCTCCCCTCCAAACCATGATCATTCTCACATTCCATTACAACATTGCTACCACATCTTTGGAGGGAGGAATCCAACCTGCTCATTTCACTATTTAGTTCCTCCCTGCTTCTAGACACCTCTAGCCTGGCCTAATAAAGTTGGGTGTCATCAGCATATTGATTTTCCTCAGTGATGTCATATACTGTGAATGTTAAACAGCAAGGGAGAAAAGAGCAAACCTTACGTTAGTCCATAAGTGAGTTAACCACTTGACCTACGCCACCCCCACACTCCTAATTCTTCACCATTGACTAGAACTGCCCATTGAAGAGAGAGTAGAACCAAGTTATACAGTGGAGGTAGTCCATGACCTAAGACCACAATTTAGCCCCAAATTTCTGTTGTTAAGTGAGACCTTGGCTCAGTGAGTTTTGCCCCATTTTACGACCTTTCTTGCCACAGCTGTTAAGTGAATCACTGCAGCTGATCAATTAGTAACCCAGTTGTGAAATGAGTCTTGCTTTCCCATTGACTTTGCCGGTGAGAAGATTGCAAAAGATTTTGGGGCACAGCAACAGTCATCAATATGAACCAGTTGCCAATCTGAATTTAGATCACGGGGATGCTTCAAAGGTTGTAACTGCGAAAAATGGTCACAAGTCACTTTTTTTTTCAATGCTGTTGTAATTTTGAATGGTCACTAAATGAACTTTTGTGAGTCGAGGACTGCCTGTAACAGCAAAAACAGCGAAACAAAACTGCGGGCATGAACAAATAATAAACATAGACCCCAGTCTCCAAGTCCTAAAAGTGGCCAGAATATTAACATGGTTGATGGTGTCGAAGGTTGCTGAGAGATCTAAAATGGCTGTTTTCATTCATACCACGACAAACAACCATCCACTGACTCCACCAATGCTGCCTCCGTTCCATGCCCAGTTCTGAAAAGAATCCAGATAACCTGCTTCCTCTTGGGCGCCTTACTGGCTAGTTGTCTACCCCCTGTGGTCTCAGTAACCTTCCTTAAGAGAGGTTAGAGATTTTGCCATCTATTTCAAATGAATAGAAATCCAGAGAGAGCCTCTTAAGAAGAAATTTCTTAAGAAGAGAGTGAATTACAGCCTCTTTCAAGTATTCCAGCACTTCCTCCTCTCTTTACTCAGGACCATTTTTTTGGCCCAACTTCTCACACACCAAAGATGGGTATTCAGCAGGTTCTGACCAGTTCTGAAGAACCGATAGTGGAAATTTTGAGTAGTTCGGAGAACCGGCAAATACCACCTCTGACTGGCCCCGCCCCCATCTATTCTCTGCCTCCTGAGTCCCAGCTGATCGGCTGGGTCTTCTTTGGTTGCCCTGCACTGGAGGACGGAGCTGGAAAGCAGGTTAGTGGGGTGGGGAGGGAATGGGGATTTTGCAGTAACCTTCCCCTTCCATGCCCACCATGCCACGCCCACAGAACCGGTAGTAAAAAAAATTGAATCCCACCACTGTCACACACCCTCTGGACCACTAGAAGTGCTAGAATAGGCAAGGATCACAAGTGACTAGGGACAAATGACAGAGCAAATTCATCATTTGCCATCATCAGCCATGGCAAGACATTGCCCCACTCTCTTTCTCTCTCATACCTTCTGCCTTCAAAAAAAAACCACCAAAAACCTAGATTATGGGATGGGCAGTTCCTGGCTCTGTATATATTTAGATTTGCTTCTGGGTTTGTTCTTGTTGTAGGAGGGATGGAGGGGTAGAGACAGAGGAGCTGCTACTCCAATTGCTCTCTGAAGGGAGATGTTAATTGAATTGGAAAGTTGGATTAAAGGGTATATTGTAAGAAAGAGAATTACTTCTCTCCTCTGATGAACTAAGGCAACTGCACTGGCAGCATGAAACCTCACTGCACTTATAGTCCTGCCAAGGAAGAAAGTAAAGTGATCATGTTTGTCCAAAAAAAATGCAAAATCTATCACAAATTATAAGTTGCCCTTTATTAACAACTCAAAAGTCACACACACACACAAAAAAAGCTTTCGGGGTCTTCATCTCTCCTAATCAGGTAAGAAGAGATTGATGAAATTTGCATGATCAAAATACTATTCTACCCAGACATCTTTCCAAAAAAGAAGTAGAGATTTTGTGAATGTTCATAATATACAGCAATTCTGTCCCAGGATGGGGATGTTGATGGAAAATGATGATCCTGCTCTTAAATCAGGCCTGGGCAACCTTTGTTGTCCAGTTTGGTTCTATAATTTCCAAAGGTTCTTGACATTAGCCAAGCCTTACAAGAGTTGATATCTAAAAAAACATTGAAAGGACATATGGTTGCCTCTCCCTCTTGGACGGGATCATTTATCTCTGATTTGGCGCTTTTTTTTTTTTGACAACACAGAACTTCTATCAACTCGGAGATAATGGAGAAATGGCAGGGTGATGTCAGAATGCAGGTAATCCTCGACTTACAACAGTTCCTTTAGTGACCGTTCAAAGTCTCAATGGCACTGAAAAAAAGTGACTCAAAGACCATTGTTCACACTTATGACTGTTGCATCACCCCCATGGTCATGTGATTTACAATTGGATGCTTGACAACTGACTCCTGTTTATGACGGTTGCGGTGTCCTGGCGTCATCTGATCACTTTTTATGACCTTCTGACAAGCAAAGTCAATGGGGAAACCAGATTCACTTAACCATGTTACTAACTTAACAGCTGCAGCGATTCACCTAACAAATGTGGCCAGAAATGTCGTAAAATGGGGCAAAATTCATTAAACAAATTTCTCATTTAGCAACATAACTTTTGGGCTCAATTGTGGTTGTAATTCATGGACTACCTGTACTGAGCAATTTCTTGATGGAGGAAAGAATTTGGGATGCTCTTCTATAATGATATTTGTGATGTTTAAGTAATATTTAAACATGGTCAAAAAGTTGTTCCTGTCATTGAAACCCTAGACTGTAACTTGTAGGTCTATGATGGCAGGTGAGTTTGCCTACTACGTACTTACAAATTTTCAGCAGCCTCAGTGAATTATACTTCCTGAGGTTCTTTAGAGAAAACAAAATTGGCAGAAGAGATAAGCTGTGATTAAAAATTGCTTGTGAAAGTAAGGGAGTAGAATTCCATTGGAAATTCTCATTATTCTATTGTAATGAAACCAAGTCGTGACCCCTACCTTTCTGACCTTGAAACATATTGAAAACTTGGCACATCTCCTGGGGCCTGGCTTAGTATGGTCATGTGGTCTGACCATACTTTCAGTCTGTTTTTTGTTTTTTGTTTGTCTCTAGTAACGTTAGAGAGAAGTTGGTGGTTGTTCCTTCCAAGTGATGCTAACTGTTGGGATTTATTACTGTTTTTATAGGTTTTATGTATGTCAAACTGATCAGAGTCTTGTGGAGCTTGGGAAGCCTAGATATCTAATAAATAACAATAGATGGAAAACTGATAGTCTTACTACTTCCCATATGTTTCTTGTAGGTTTTGAAACTCTCCAGAAATTTATTTTATATATCTTATTAAAAAAAAAAAACAAGTTCTGATATTTTGGGTACGGTCTCTGTATTTGACAGCCCATTCTAGCAAAATGTATAAACCCAATTTTAGCAAGAGCAACTCCTCCTGTGCAAATCTTGGAGAAAATTACCTTGTCTTTTAATCTTTCCATTAGACAGCTTTTAGAATAATTGATAGTCGGTTGAGGGAGAAAAAAAGGCTAACCACAACCCAAGTTATTGGCATGTAACTCACCCAACACAATGCAGTTTCCCACCCAAGCATTCAGGTCTATCAAGTGTCTGTTAAGGTGCCTCCTTCCCATTTTTTTTTTTTTTTTTGCATCCTGCAAGAGGTAGAAGCAAGAGGTCCACAGCTTCCAGGGAATTACCTTCAGCTTGGTGAACTGATTGTATGGGTCTTTGAGGTGTTTTCCTTGATGAAGACTACAATTTACCAGGAGTCCTGGTGGATCAGAGATTAAAGTGCAGTATTGCACCAAACTCTGCCTGCAGCTGGGAGTTTGATCCTGATGGGCTCAAGATTGACTCAGCCTTCCATCCCTCCAAGGTTGGTAAAATGAGGACCCAGGTTGTTAGGGGAAACATGCTGACATTGGGAACGGCCCAGAGCATGCTATAAAGCACTATGGAGAGAGATCTGTAAAGCACTATGGAGAGGTCTTAAGCGCTATTGCTATTTAAGTTGTTCAATATGGTCCCCTTCCCATGCTTTTTCTACATATGAATATTGTAAATGCAAATAAAAGAAATTACATTTCTGAGAATTGTATATTTTTGCATTCCTCGTTTTGTATACACATCACAAGGATTTAAGAGGAATAGTCAACTGAAGTGCAAAAGAGCCTATAGGGCCATTACTAGCCAAGCTGGGATTAATCATGGTGCTAGAATATTGCAGCCAGATTCATCCCAGAGCTGTGCAGCTGCTGGGAATTTCATGGAAATTGTGAGCTGAAGTATCGAGCCTGCCTTTGTGATGAAAAGTCACTGTCCAAATACTTGCTGTTTTAGGAAAGGAGCCACAATTTTTCAGCTGCTGTTTCTTGTTTTTGCTTTAAATATGTCAGCCTAGGGACAGTTTCTCTTGTCAGGGCAGCCAATTCTTTCTGAAGCTTTCATCCCAGAGAAGCTTTTTAGGATTAATGGATGCTGTTAAAGCCACAGACAATGATCTGGGTGCATCATTTCTTGTATAAGAATCACTGAGCCATTTACCAAGATTGACCATGATCATTAAAAATTTGTCTCATATGTTTCCTGCCTCATTTCATTTAGAGAAAAACTGAGGCACGGACTCAAGACAGTCTTTGCCATTTTTTCCTGAAGGTCATCTGGAGGTCATCTAGAAAGTAAAGAGTACAACCAAGCAACCTTGCTTCTACCCATTTCTTTCTTGGAGAGCTGAGGTGACCCGTATCTGTTTCTTCTTAACCCTATGCTAGCTGGAGAATTCTGGGAGTTGAAGCCCACAAGTCTTAAAGTTTCCAAGTTTGGAAACCTCTGCCTAGTAGTTCTTTTGTAAAAATAACAGGTTCTGAAATAAAGACCCTGAAGATTCTGGTGTTGGGAAAGATTGAAGGCAAAAGGAGAAGGGAATGGTTAGATAATGTCATTGACGATATATTGAATATAAATTTGGGCAAACTCCAGGAGTTGGTAGAGGACAGAAGGGCCTGGCATGCTACGTGGTCCATGCGGTTGTAAAGAATTGGACACAACTTAGTGACTGAACAAGAACAACAACAATAATATAACCTAGTGATTTTTAGATGTATTGGGATGCAGCTTCTAGAATTCATGGGCATCAGGCTGAGGATTCTGAAAATTGTAAACCATGAGGTATGAGCTGAAGTAGAATGTAATTCATCAGGCTCATATGTGAAATGGGTTAGTCTTTACTAGGTTGACTATCAGGCTTCCTTTCTGTGATTGTTGTGCTTGTGACTCTAAAGAAAAGAAATTGCAATCAGATTAACTGTTTTGTGCCAGGTTTAGGAAATGGTAGCTTTCATAACAGTTCATTAGATCCCTTCTTGCAACAGTCTACAGTGGTTGTTGGGAGAGTGTGAGGTCATTAAAGTACTTCTGATGGCCCAGACCTCAACTTATTCTTTGGTGGTGATGTCATTGAATGGACCTATATATGGAGAAGGTTGAGTGTGGGTTTCATCAAATGAGTAGACTTTTCTGAATGAACATGGAAGACTTTTTAAGTATTTCCCACTTCAAACTACTGTTTTCTAGCCACGCAGTCAGAGAAGGCTTCAAGAAAAAAAAAAAGCTCACATGGTGAAGTAATATGCTACTTTTATTGATCCTTCTTCTCTTGTGTGGAAGAAGGTGGCCAGTATTTGATGGCCAAGAGATAGCCACTTTTCATTAAAAGGCTGTTCTCCACTTATGTTTCTTAATAATTCCAGTTTTTAAATCATTTTCATCTACTATAAATGCCTATATCTATGTTGCAAAATCATAGCAAGTTTGAAGGTTAATTATTATGGGCTTTCTCAAGAAATCCAAGCGTCGGTTATTTTCAGGAATTTGGTTCAAAGGCTAAAACACTTTGCAGTTGAAATCCCTAATCCTCCTGCTTTCCAATAACTGGCAGATTTTACATTCCCAGGATTAAATATGTATGGCAAGAGAATAGCTGTTAAGCAGTCAACTCTTGTGCAGGTTTACTTGGATGTACAGAAAGCCTTATTTTTTTTCCCAGTTATATGATCTTCTCGAAATCTGTACATAATTTAAATAGTTTCCCAGTAATAAAGCAGTTTTGCTGTTTGATTAGTTGTACTGTGGGACTCATCAAAACAAAATCTGCTTTATCCATGAAAACAATGGGGAAGTTGTTTCAACACAATGCATGTTCTACCAATTGTGCAGTTTACTAGCTGCAACTCCTGTACCAAAACACATTATTTCCGTAATCTATCTTGGAATCTGCCTCCTTAAATGGTAAAGTAATATGTGAGTTTTTGTCCTTTCCAAAATGAGAATTATAAAAACTACGTTTATCTTATTTTCTATAAAAGGATAAAAACTTGGAGTAACTGACTGACCCATAACAATGGTTTATCATGTTATAATATAGCCGGATACTTAGCTGTAACATACAATGATTTCATTTAGGTGGGTGATGCAGAAGATGGTAGGTAGCCACAGGTGAGTCAACAGATGATAATAGCAAAGCTCAGCAACTAGAAAATCTTGGAGCAAAACTGACCCTGTACAGTATTCTGTCCTGCTTTCTCTCTTCTTGCATTTGCAAAATAGGAGATAACAGAGAAAATGCTTTCTAGAGCCATTAAAAATGCTGGAAACAGTTCCTGGCAAGTCTAATGGGTGAAGCTTTTGTTGTTGCTGGAGTTGTTGTTCACTTTCTAAATTAGCCTTCTCTGGAATATAATTGTTGACCAGGGAGCTGGACTTTGGATCAGTTGTGTGCCTGAAAAGCACGTTTCAGACTGATTTTTATTTAATTGTACAGCTAAATGCAACCCTTTATTAATTTTTTCAATTGTTATACAGAAGTCTATAATCCTGTTTCTGTTGAGTTGATAATTGGCTATTAGTTTATTTTTTGCATCGATGCACCATGTCAGTTTTTTTTCCCTCCAGGAACAGTGCAATACAAATTAATAATTATAATATGAAAACGTGCATCAAAATCTACTTTCATTTATTTTTCATTTAGAATGCTTTTAATCCCACTTTTTCTTTTTTTCTTTTTTACAAAAATCGAAGTAGCCAACAACAATCAGTGCAAGACAAAGTCATATTTAGTGTGGAGAGGAGGCCTTTCTCACTCAGAAATCCTGGAGGTATTAAATTTGGGAAATGTGAAAGGAGGGAGAATAGTTACATGCAGATAATAGTTGCACGTGTGTTGCTTTGAACCTGGAAACTCTGAGTGAACTCTTTTTCCTTTATGAAAAGTTTCCAGTAGGCTGTAGTACTATTTTATAACAATAATAACAATAATAATAGCAATAACAACCATAAACTGAGAATACAGTATATCTCAAGTAGTGAAGTAACTCTTTTGAGACCTGCCTCAGGAGGTATGAGTCCTTCAGGATAGACCAAGTAGGAATAGACTCTGACATCTGATTAGAACAATACTTTACAGGTAATCCTTGGTTAAAGATGGCAAATGGGACTGGGATTTTTGTCACCAAGCAACACAATCATAAAGCATGACATATAACTGCATTGCTTAGCTACAGCAGTTGCAGCACTTTCATTTGGTATTGTGATAGCAAGTACTGCAACATGGTTAAGCATGACATGACATGATCACCATTTGGGACTTCCCGCTGGTTTCCCCATTGACTGTGCATGACCAGCAGTGAAGGCCACAAATGATGATCATGTGACTGGGAAATGCTGTGGCATTGTAATGGTGACTTGGTTGCCAAACCTCAAGAACATCTCCCATGACTACGGGGACATTGTGATGGCTGGAATTTTGGTCAGAAATATTAGTCATTCAGCACTTCACCTGAATGGGTGGTTGGTAAGTAAGGACCACTTGTACTGCTATAGGTTGTAGTAACAGAATCTTGAAAGAGTGATGTGAGCTTTTCTTCTTAGGGAGGAGTTTTGTCTTATATTTCTCACGCTTTTCTGTTCCCTGGGCTTAAAGGTTCTTTAGGCAACTGTTGTCTCTGCCTCTTTCCTCCAAAATTATCACCTTGACTTGGTTTGGAAGAAGATATTGACTCTTGACTTCTGTTAAGGAATAAGCTATATCCTTTGATGTCCAAGGAATCTCATGAAAATATATTTGTCTTGTAGATCAGACTATGTTTTTAAACTGATGGTGATTTGTATAGGGTTTAGTTTCTTCAGAGCTGAAATTTGCAAGTAACTCTAGAATGGTTTCTCCTTTATAAAAAAGAAAAACCACCAGGGCTTGAAAGTATGATCTTCTTGCTTGTAAGTAGTTCATATGCCCCCTCTATGTCCCATTTCAACAATTAAATCTCCGGCAAATTATTGCTATTGTTTCCAGTGGAGTTTGTTAATGGCCCAATTCGGCTACATTTATCTGACAGTTTTATTGGCAAATTACATCATGTAGCATTGATTCCGTTTCTGAGAGATGAAAGCAGTAAATCATAACTAGAACTTAAAACAAGCTCAAGATGTGGATGTGACTTTGGTTACCGAAGTTAGACTCTGGTCTTCATGATGGCAAAAGAAAAAAAAGTAGGCTAGGGAAGTCATGAAAGTAGCATGTAGTTCAGCCGCATTCCTGGCTTTAGACAGTAGCAGATTCAATTTCACCAATTGTAGATAGTGAAACAACCGCTTAAACCATAAGACAAGAGGGATCTTATTTGTATGGTCCTTTGTATTCTCTGAGCCTGGTGGTTTTCTTGCAGATGTTTCATTACCCAAACTAGGTAACATCACGGTGATGTTACCTAGTTTGGGTAGTGAAACGTCTGCAAGAAAACCACCAAGCTAAGAGAGCATTTCAACCCTGAGCTACAAATATTCTCCTTTATTGAGCTTATTTGTGAATTCCAAAGCTTTGCATTCACCACAGTTCCAGTGGCTTCTTCCTACTAATCTCTGCTTCTTCCTACTAAGTAGCAGCAGCGAAATAAAATACGTGGAGATGTGAGTATGCCCCTTGCAGAAACCAGGGTTCCTTTTAGGCTTAGGTGGGTAGATCTGTTAATTGCATATACAAGCACATCGACTGTGTACCTATAAGTGGAAAGAGCTAATCAAAGGCCTATGCGCTCGCAAATGCTTTGTCAGGAGAAGGTTGAATTCTCCAAGACGTAATGTTCACATCCTGTAATTGCAATGTGAATATCAAATCATTTCCACATCCCCATTAAAGTCCTGGGGCGTTTCTGAACAGAATCCATTCGGTATTCAGAGCATCACAGAACGGAGGGAAATGTCTGTGAGGGCCTCTGTGGTTAGCCCCACATGCAGGGAGAATGGCTCCATTTATCAGCAGTGTGCCAGCTGTACTTTCAAAGGAGATGCATTCTGTATTCTGCTAGGAGATGATTTTATAGCTGTTGTGGGATGGCCAATGTGGCAGTCTGGTAGAGCAAAACAGATACGGAAAGGATGCCCTATCTATGAAGTTGGGTGGTAATCTCTGTGGTCAGTCAGGGAGATTGCACCCTGGAAAACGGTGTTCCATCAAAACCGGTTTGTGCTGTCCAGCCAGTGTATGGGAATTGGATAGTTAGTTAGCAATTGTGAGCTGTCCCCTTAAGGGAATGCATCATGGTAAATGTAGTTAAGGTATCATGGGAAATGTAGTCCATGTCACGTGACCACATCTGTAATCCTGATTGGTCACTAAATTGACCCTCAGTGGGTTGGGGGAGGTTTCTTCACTCTTGCCTGAACTCATGGACTCGTGGTAGCTGCTCTACCTCTACCGCTACGAGATGGGAGGAAAGGGATAAGGAGATAACCATCTTTTTACCTACAAGACAGATATGCAAAGGATTGGACATTAAGAAGAACTTCATCACAAATGTGAGTTATGAGGATACCTGATGAACCAATAATAAAGACTTTGTATGAATGTTTTGTTGAGTTTATCTGTCTGCATCTGTACAGAAGACAAAATCAGTACAGAATATAGAACACTTCCTAAAAAAAAACATAAATAAATGCTGGGCGGGGAGGGGGAGCAAACAGATGTTAAGAATCTCAAAGAACAGTGGGAAGAGCAGAAATGATAAAGGACTTGCGGTATGCCTAGAAATACCTTTATTTTTTTGTCATGGTCTAGGCCTGTGATGGCGAACCTATGGCATGTGTGCCACAGGTGGCACATAGAGCCATTTGTGCGAGCACGCAAGCCCCAGCCAAATGTACCTCCACTGCACATGTGCGTGCCTCCCAGCTGCTCTTCAGCCTGTTTGAGGCCTTTTCTGGCCTCCCAGAGGCTCGAGGGAAGCCTCTGCAGCCTTTGGAAGCTGAAAAACAGGCCCGTTTTGTCACTTCCAGTATTTGGAGGCCGAAAAACGGGCCCGTTTTTTTGGCCTCCAAAGGCTGCAGAGGCTTCCCTCGAGCCAAGGCCTCAAACGAGCTGAAAAGCAGCTGGGAGGCGCACACAGTGCAGGTAAGGGGGAGGTGGGGAAGAAGGGTGTTGCGCGCGCATGTGCCGGGGGGGGCGGGATGCATTGCATTATGGGTGCCGGCACATGCACGCTCACACTATCATGCGCACATACGTTTTTGGCACACCGCAACAAAAAGGTTCGCCATCACTAGTCTGTGCATTTAAAGCAGCCCAAATTTCAACTGAGATGAAGGAGTGTCAATATGCTCAGCAAGCAGGATGTATAAGAAAACCATACATATGGACCAATTGTAGTTTCAGAGTTTAAAAACTCTGCCCCATCTGTCATGTAGTTCAGGGGTCCCCAACCGCCGGTCCCGCGGACGTGCCGGCGCATGCGGAAAAAGCCTTACCGGGCCGCTGGTTGCTGGCCGCCGCCATCTTTTTGGTAAAAAGTGCTTCCGGTAAGCTTTTCCTCAAAAAAAGATGGCGGCGCCAGCGCTTCGGTGAGCTTTTCCGGGTAGAAAGCCATTTCTACCCGAAAAAGCTCACCGAGCGCTGGCGCCGCCATCTTTTGACAAAAGTGCTTCCGTGACGCCACCGGGAGCACTTTTTCGTCAAAAAAAGATGGTGGCGCCCAGTTGATGCTGGTACCGGGCCGCGGCGCCCAGCTGATGCCGGAACCGGGCCGCGGCGTCGAAAAGGTTGGGGATCCCTGATGTAGCTGACTGTGTGCTGACCATGCTTTGCAGGGAAAGGCTGTTCTGGGTATTTTGGAAGATGACGGTGGAGAGTTTGAAACTGTCTGCTTTTCAAATAACTTTTCCACGATCATTGTGTGCACCTGCTAAACATTGAGTTTTGTGCTTCCAAACTGGAATTACCTTTTCTGTGAAGGAGCCAGTTGGCTCCCAGTGTCCTTATATATAGAAATGTGGGAAGGTTCCTTGGACATCTTTAAATCTCTGGGTTATGTAAGATGTAGAGTTGTAATTGCAGGAATATTCCAATCTCGGATGGCAAACCTCAGATAAAGAATGTTTACAAGCAAATACAACTCAGGCAAACAAAGTCACTAATCTAAAGGAGGATTAGAGAGAGGAAGTAAACATATGTTAGACTTTAACTAGAGATAATTAATTGTGTTAATTACTATTATGCTAAACAGTAACGAAAGTTAAGCAGTAACCAAAGTTAACCAATGTTGGAGGATAATTAAAAATGTGTATAAATGCAAGACTAGACTCCAATAAAGTTCATCATGATTCAGTTGATCATGATCAAACAACTCGACTGCCTCATCATTACAACAGTAAGAGATGGCTCCTGATTGAAAGTTATCTTCTTACCTCTTTCCACTCTTATTTCATCAGGCCCCACCCCAAGCCTGATTCCTTTGCCTGCTTGCAATTAGCCTGAGTGACAGGCAGGCACAGTGCCAGGCAAGCCATCTTGCAAATTTGCCATCTTAGGCCCCACCCGACCTCTTGGTTTACAAGATAGGAAAGAAATACAGCAGCCTCCTGGCAGAGTTCAAATTGAAGTAGGCTTGGCTGGCAATGTGTGCTGGACACGGTGTAGAAGTTTATGCTTCCTGGAGGACATCAATCACACATTTGGCAATGGGAAATCAATGGAAAGTAAAATTTCCTGCCAAAGCGTTTCAGGTACCGGAGAAATTTAAGATGGGGAAAACACTTCGTGAATGGGAGAAAAAGTATGAATTAGTGGGTGGGTTGGTAGACCACACTGAGATGGCTTGAATGTCAGGCATTTTATAATGAAGTCCTTAAGTCCACCACAAGCTACAATGCAAGAGAAGACCCTTCAGTCTCCTGAGCTTAGGAACTGGACAGTTGAGTTTAGCTGAGAATCAGCAGAGAGGCTATTTCTTGATGGAAGCTTTCTAGGTTATTTAAATAAAGCCATCTGCTAAAAGATAGAGGGGAGGTTCTTTGGAGCTTCGTTCCCCCACCAATACAGTGTTCCCATTCACTGTAACCTGTAACCCCTCAAAAGAACAGCCTCTGGCTACTGAATGATAGAGCATCTCTGTCTAAAGAAAAGAATTTAACAGGTAAACAAAAAAAGGAACTCACGTAGAAGATGGTTTTGTGTAACCTCTGCGTTTCTGTCAGCTTTTCACCATCACCACTAGGCTCTAGTGCAGGGGTGTCCAACCTTGGCAACTTGGCTGGCTGAGGAATTCTGGGAGTTGAAGTCCACAAGTCTTAAAGTTGCCAACGTTGGACACCCCTGCTCTAGTGCTTTCCATTCATCCTTGAGCTGGTAGAAGATTATGGAATTGTAAAAAGTTCTCACCACACAGCTGGTACCCATCCTACCTCAGCTTCTAGGCAGTCCAATCCTTTGACTTCCCCCAAGGTAATTTATATATCTTCACTCTCCCATTGGGTGGGGTGGAGCAAAGGGGGGAAAAAAACCTAATCAGTGAAATACAGCAGAAAAACAGAATTACTAGAGCATGCTAAGTGGGGGAGCCCAGGGAGGATTGTTGAGGTGCCTGTTTTTTAGTTTTCATTATATATGACTTTTATAGTTTCGTTGTTGTGAGCTCCCTAGAACTACAGGTAGTCCTTGTCTCATGACTACAATAGATCCCAAAATTTCTGTTTAAGACATTTGTTAAGTGAATTTCGCCCCATTTTTTTTACGATCTTTCTTGTCACAGTTGTTAAGTGAATCGCTGCAAGTGACACTGCAAGTAACCTGGTTGTTAAGTGAATCTGGCTTCCCCATTGACTTTGCTGGTCAGAAGCAGAGGTGGTATTCAGCAGGTTCTGACCAGTTCTAGAGAACCTGTAGTGGAAATTTTGAGTAGTTCGGAGAACTGACAAATCCCAACTCTGACTGGCCATACCCCCATTTATTCTCTGCCTCCCGAGTCCCAGCTGATCAGCTGGGTCTTCTTTTGTTGTCCTGCACAGGAGAACGGAGCTGGAAAGCAGGTTAGTGGGGTGGGGAGGGAATTGGATTTTGCAGTAACCTTCCCCCCAGGAGTGGGGAGGGAATGGGGATTTTGCAGTATCCTTCCCCTGCCACGCCCACCAAGTCACATCACACCCACCAAGCCTGCCAAAGAACCACAGAACCGGTAGTAAAAAAAAATTGAATCCCATCACTGGTCAGAAGGTCACAAAAGGGGATCACGTGATCTTGGGACACAGCAAGAGTTATAATTATGAACCAATGGCCAAGCATTGGAATTTTGACCACATGATCATGCGGATGCTGCAAAGTTTGTAACTCTGAAAAACAATCATAAGTCACTTTTTTCATTACTGTTGTAACTTTGTACGGTCACAAAATAAACTGTTGTAAGCCGAGGACTATCTGTATTTTAAGATGGACAACTGTACTAAATAAATAAATAAATAAATAAATACATACATACATACATACATACATACATACCTGTATTGTGTTTAGAGATACAGCACAATGTCTGCCCACTTGCTTTTTCTGCTCAAATAAATGTTTAGCAATGTAAGGCATTTCTTCTTTTTAGCAATGTAAGGCATTTCTAAAATAGTCATAGTCTGGCCCTAAATGTATATTCTACAGAGAAAATCGGGCCCAGCTAGAAGCTGAAGATTCCTATTAGATTAATCTACTTTTGTAAAAATATGATTTGTCAATTGATAGGAGTTCCAACTTGATTCAACTGAATATTTTGAGAAGATTTCTGACAATGTGGAAAGAATGTGTCAAGGCTGGCCTGGGGCACATAATCTAATTGTGTATAAATTGAGTGTGTGGAGGGCGGGGTGCAGAGTGTCAGCTCTAGATATTCCAAGGATATGGCACAATTTAATAACTTTACATTGGTTTACATTAATGTAACAAGTGATTTACAATAATAACTATATCATGCCAAATAAATAATACTAGTCTATCTGAGGTGTAAGAATTTTCCTGTGCCTCATCTTTGGATAGATATACCATCTAAATTTTTTTTTTATAATTTCAAGCGGTTCCTGATAGCATCTCATGGTGCAAATTTCCCTCTCTACTGTATATACCCATTTCCTATTTGAAAAACAGATGCAAATATACAGGAGAAGGAAGTTTTGCATATACAGAAGGTGCAAATCATTTAGGGCTTTATAGATCAAAATAAAACCTTAGATTGTTCTACATGAAGATACTGATGAACTACATGGATCTAAGCACTGGCCTAATGTATCTTGCACAACTAAACTAATTAAATGACCCTGACCATTTTAAGATTACCTGAAGTGTTCCTAGAACCACCTGAAGGCCAGTCTATGTTGAGTTCAGTATGTTAATTAATAACAACTTGAATTGATTTCTACTCAATTCAGGTGACTGGAGAAAACTATGAATTAGTCCAACTGATAGTATAATGTATTCGGCAGGGTTACTACCAATTCTCATAAATAATCTCCATTCCACTGCTAAAAATGTCTATTGTGTATTATTAACATAATATGGAAATTCTTTTTCCTATGGATTTTATGGAAACCTTTCTTCATTCTCATAATTCAGATTCAGAAAAGACAAAATGTAGTGGTTTGAAAAAAAATTACCCCTTCTAGGTATAATAATGGCCATTAGATTAGATGCCCTTTAAAAATAAATTTAGATGAATTGATAGAGAAGTCTCGGTACACTGGGAGGATGATTAAATGGAGGGGTCCAGAAAAAGGAACATTTTTTGTTCATGGCAAACAGGATATAATCATTTCCTCTGTATATTACTTTGATTGATTTTTTAAAATTTTCAATTAGAACATGCCTGGGACCAGGAAGCTTAGCTAGATGTCTGTTTAACTGCTGCTCATACATTAAAACTGAAGCTGTCCATTAAGGGACCGAATTCCTGACAAAATCAGCTAATAACATGCCATGAATAATTATGAAGATTAGAAAGTTGATTTTTCTATGTAGCTAGCACTATAAGAAGCTCATGTAGATGCATCTTGTATTGTATATATAGACATAGGCATGTAGTTATCTTCTCTTCAAATTTCCTGCTGTTCATTTGAATAGCATTTTCAGTACTCTTTAGGCTAAAAGTTTGAAAGCAACCCTGATAAAATCTCTCGACTTCATAATTTCAGGAAATCATAATATGGAACTGAGTAAATGAAAATATGAACAACGCCTGGGAAGAAGATAGTAAGAAGCTGAACCTCAGCCATTAGCCTGGTTAAATGGGAAAAGTGGATTCAGAATTCACTTCAGTGCTTAATTTTCCAGTTGCATGGCCCTTGTTCTCCCATCTTTCCTGCTCGCTGCCCTTGTTCAACTGAGAAAAGCCAGATACCATTTCCTGAACTCCTTCTGAGTGGTTTGACTTCCTGGGGCAATTTCCACTTCTTGAATCTGATTTGATGAGACACACTTTCGTTTTGCCAGCAAATATAATCACTTCTTAAGTGTTCTGTTCCCTGATGCTTGCTTGAAGGGAACTTCTGCCCTGTTCCAAAGCTTGGCCAAAGCAGTCTAGAATTGTAGAGAGCTTATTACAAAGAAGGTTTCCACAAAACCCATAAAATGTCAAGTTTTCTGCAATGCCTGGGATCCAGAAATGGTTTGCAAATACAAAGAAAGTTAATTGCATTTTGTTAACCTGGCCATCTCTGCTAACTCCACCAACTTTTGCAACCATTCATCCATTATAGGAATTGAACCGTCCTTCCATTTTTGTGTGTAAAGTAATCTTGCTACTGTCAACATATAGAACATCAAAGTTCCCATTTTTCCCCATCTTTTTCCATTAAACCCAAAAGAAAAATTTCTGGTTTTATCTTTATATTTACTCTGAGAATTTTCTGTATTAAGATGTGAATCCTACTCCAATATTTCTTTGCTTTATCACATGTCCACCATAAGTGATAAAAGATATATTCTTTACATTTGCATCTCCAACATTCATTTGAAATACATTTATACATTCTTGATAACTTATCTGGTGTTAAACACCAAAGATACATCATAATTTAGTGTAAACTTTAGACCTTTCATCCACATATTCTCCCATTGTTCAAGGACTACATCATATCCAAAGTTTCTTGCCCATTGTGTCATGCAATACTTTACATATTGATTTTCCAATTCCAATTCAATAAAAATTTATAGACCTTAGCAATAATGTGTTCATCACTACCATGCAGCAGGATTTCCAGTTCATTTTTCACAAAGTCAAACCCATAACTCTTTTTGTCTGACTTAAATCTTTATTTCAATTGTAAATATGTAAACCAATGGCAGACACATTCTTCTAATCCTAACTCCTCTTTAGATTTGAGGATAGAATCACTAAATTAAAATATATTATTAGACCATAAGTCCACCAGTCTGACTTCGCCACCATTTCCTTTCTTTAAAAACTTCCCGGGGGACCCCAAAGAGATATTTTCATATAAAACCTTGTTTTATGTTTATTCCAAACTCTTAGGATGGCACCTCTAACAAAATGGTTATTATAATCAACATTTATTTTAACCTTATCATACCATAAATAGCCGTGCCATCCAAATCTTAATTCATGGCCCTCTAAACCAAATAACTTCTTATTCTGAATATTAAATAACCCACTCTTTTAGCCAGACCAAACAGCAAGCATTGAAATACAATTTCAAATTCGGTAAACCCAAACATTCTCTTTTCTTAGCACTGATTATGTTTATAAGTCTTGAGTGGAAAATTGTACCAGTTTTACACTATAACATCATGACAATATAGGTTACATTAAGAGTTAGGGCAACCTTCTTTCCTTGGAAGCTTTGAAAAAATTCTGAGTTTGCAGGGTTTTTTTTTTTAATGGTTAGCCCATAAATATATTCCAACCTATTTTTAAATGTTTGTTATTTTGTGGTGTTCTCTTTTGCTATGTGTTAGTAAATTTAAGTTTGGCTTTTGCTTCTATGCAGTCCTCAAGCAATTTCCCAATCAAACATTCCCTAGACATGGAGATTGTAAGCTTCAGCAAGGTGACTGCATCGTATGCCCTCAGGCCATGCCCTGAGTCTTGTCAAACAACTAAAATCTGAAGAGAATGATGTGTTTCTTTGCTTATATTGGCCAAATTTAGGGAAACGCTTACGAAGTGTAATTTTTTTCTCATTCTCTTGTAAAGTGGGCATAACCATCTTAAAGACTGCAGTGATTTCTCCCCAAGGAACTTTCTAAGAATGATTATCTTTGTGCCTCTTGTGCTTCTTGCACAAAATGTGAAGGATAGCAAATGTTGCCATAAATAATGGTTGCAAAAAAGTCCAAGATTGACTGTGAAAACAAGATGTGATTAACAAATCCACAGCAACTTCTATCAAACTGTGTTCAACTAGAGATTCTAATCAAAATTAGTTTATGAACATAGTTAAGTCGAAAGTGTTTCTTGAATTCCTGTTTGTTTACATGTTATAGCGTTATCAACTGCTTCAGAACCATTTTGCACCTCAATATTTCCTTAGTCTGAGATTCTCTTTTCTGGGGAAAAAATATTATATTTTATCTAATTTGGCTATACATGACATTACTGAAAGCAAAGAAAGCCAGTTTTACACAAGACTGGTACTTCCCTCACCCTAAATATTCCCATTTCCCTTCAACCACGTTTCCTACATTACGTAAAAAAGCAGCTTTTCTAGAAAGCAAAGAAGTTTATTAAAATAATCTATTTTGACTTGAGCCCCATAAGAATTTCCTGTTTCAACTCTAAATGTGTACTGACTCTGTGTGTGTGTGTGTGTGTGTGAATATATTTTCACCACTCTTTGTTTAGCATGGCAAGTAGTAAAACAAGGTGTTGATGAGAGATTTAAAGGAACATAAAAGTTAACCAATATACATGCTTTTATGTTTTTCATCTAAAAGTACAGGTAAAAAAATGAACGCAGGTGACTGAGCATTTTTCTTCTTCTGTTCAATCATGAGACTGCCTCAGGACAAGTCCCTGCAATTTTCTTGGCAAAGTTTTTCAGAAATTGTTTGCCACTGTCTCCTTCCTAGGGGTGCGAAAGAATGACAGACGCAAGATCACCCATCTGGCTTAGTGCCTAAGGCAGGACTAGAACTCACAGTCTACTGGAAGAACAGTGGAGAAAGAATCCAACATGCCACCCCTTATTTACAGGAACTGGGCTTGGCTAGTCTAATGAAGAGAAGGACCAGGTCAGACATGATAGCAGTCTTCCAATATTTGAGGGGCTGCCACAGAAAGGGAGGGGTCAAGCTATTTTCTAAAGCGCCTGTAAGCCAGACAAGGAATAATGGATGGAAACTGAACAAGGAGAGATTTAATCTGGAAATAAGGAGAAACTTTCTGACAGTGAGAACAATCAACCAATGGAACAGAACTTGCCCTCGGAAGTTGTGGGAGCGCCATCACTTGAGACTTTCAAGAAGAGATTGGACTGCCATTTGTCTCCCGTTTGGGTGGGGGTCCCTTCCAATTCTGATTATCTGTTATCTGTTATCTGATTTGTTTATTAAAAGAGAAGCAGAGGTTGATAATGAAGCAACTCAGGTTGATAATGAAGAAACTCTTACTCCAAGAGTTAGAAAAAGAACACTTTGGGTTAGCTTCATTTTCCTTTTGGCCATGTTTACTTTCTAAACCTGACTTCCTTTTAATTGGGCACTTCACACATTAAAGATGTGTAAAGCATTTAGGGTAGCACTACTCTTGTTGTGCATAGTCAACTTTCTATTTTGTAGTGCAGTAAAACTGCAGTTTGATATGGAAAATCCAACTAAAGGGAGGAAAAAGCATTTTTTTTCCACATCCCTCTGGGCGAACCTTGTATTTTCTGGAATACATTTTTAGAGTGCAAACCAGTTACACACAATAATTAACCAGGGAATGTAATCACATTAACTAGATATAATTTTAATTTAATTAGAATGCAAATGAAATCAAGTTTACTTTTTGTCTTGACTCCCACCTACTTTTTTGAGCGCTATCACAGGCATGCTATTCAAAGAACCTTTGCGGTTCTTGGCCCAGAAAAGTTATATGTCCCTGCTTTTAGCAAAGTGTGGCCTGTTGATGAAGATCCATGTGTCTAAATCCTTAAAAAGGTTATGTGGAACATTTTGTTCAAGCATGTGACTCTTGAATTTGTCAGTAACTATGAAGTTTCCCACAATTGTGCAGTGGCTTATATAATACTATTTATTATTGGCTCGGAATGGGTTTTCTTTCTCTTTTTCAGAATCATAGAAATCAGATGGGCCATGATCTATAAATAAATAGATGTATTTTACTTTTATATTTGCTTAATTTTAAATTTGCTTAAATTGCTAAGAATGATAAAGAGTGTATGTTGTAGAGCACAACATGGAGAAAAATAAGCTGGCAGCTGGCAACTTTCTCCTTGTAGACAATTTGAAAAGCTTCATTAAAAAGGCCAAAATTTGAACGCTGACCAGAACCATTTTAATCAGTCCTCTCCAATATACATTTCAGCATTTGGAAGAATTAAATAGTTTTACTCCAAGGCAGTGCAACTAATTAGTTAAAATATATAATCTCAATTGAGCTTTTACAGTATTTTAGGAACCAACGCTGTGTAGTAGGGCATTGACCTCAGAGAATTAAAAAGAAAAATGGGGATGAAACTTGCCTTGGGATGTGGTAAGAAGAAAGAGAATGGGGAGATTTGAACAAATAGTACATTCCTGAGCATCTCAGTGTCTTTAAATGGGAGGTTATTCTAGGTTACACTTGTGCACGTGTATGTGTATGAGAGACTGAAAAAGAGGGAGGGGGAGTTAGTAGAACGGATTTTAACAGCACTTGTATATTCTATGCTGGTTCAAGGCCAGCTCTGGACATCTGTGATTCTATAAGATCTGTTCCATTTGAGATTTATTACTGACTCAGCTGTAGTATACAGGTAGTCCTTGAATTACGATCACAATTGAGCCTAATATTACTGTTGTTAAGTGAGACATTTGTTAAATGGCTTTTGCCCCATGTTATGACCCTTCTTGCCATGGTTGTTAAGTAAATCACTGCTTCCCCATTGACTTTGCTTGTTAGACAGTCGCAAACAGGGAACACATGACCCCAGGACACTACAACTGTCATAAAACATGAGTTTGTTGACAAGCATCTGAATTTTGTAACCATGGGGATGCTGAATGGACGTAAGGGTGAAAAACGATTGTAAGTCACTTTTTCTCAGTGCCATTGTAACTTTGAACGGTCACTAAATGAACTGTTGTAAGCCGAGGGCTACCTGTAAAAGTAAAATTGGTGGGTTGGTTTTTAATGGTCAGGTTCTATAGAGATGAAGTGATGGACCATTTCCCCTTTGGTAGGACTTCCTACCTAGCCCTGTTTCCACTCCCAGCTTTCTTCTGTTCTGGATCTGTTCTGTAGGAAGTCCAATGCATTTTTTAAATGTACAATATGCACATGTACATAAAGGTAAAGGTTCCCCTTGCACATTTCGAACTGCTACCGTGTTTCTCACAAAATAAGGCCGGGCCTTATTTTTTTTTGACCCCTGAAAAAACGGCTAGGCCGTCTTTTCAGGGGTGACTTAATTCCCCCCCCCCCCCGTTGCATCCTCGGGTGGGCGGGCGGCAACAGCTTGGATGTTGACCTCGGCGTTGGTGGGGCATTTTGTATCAGGAGACCTTCCGCCACCGTTGCTTTTCCTTCTCCCTTGCTGCCGCGGCATTTAGAGCAACACTGCGGCATTTGGCGGAGCCATGCGCAGCCAGCCAGGGCTCCTCCCTGCAACCAGAGCCCATCGGAGACACTCAGCTTCAGGCGCTCCTGTCGCCGCCTTCCCTTTGCCTTCGTAGGTAAAGCCAATTATTTTAAAAATGACGCCCTACTACAACAAAGCCTCCCCTGCCTGAGAGGGCAGCCCAACCCCACGTGGGGAGGTGGATCTCCCGGGGCCACAGTGCAGGATCGGCCCACCTCAGGAGAAGCGCCCAGCCGCCAATCCCTGCCTGGTGCCGGCCAGAGCGCGAAGAGCTTCGCCTGGGGCACCCAGCACAGCTGACAGGCAGGCCCTCTTTTCCGGCAGCAGAGCTCTCACCAAGGCAGCGAGCGCCTCCCCGCTGGACCCTCCGCTCATCCCGCCAGGGCCGCGCCAGAGCTGTGCAGGCTGGGCAGAGCCAGGAAAGCGAGCCGCGGGTGCACACCCGCCTGCCAAGCAAAAGAGCCGGGCCGACCTGAGCTTGGCTTCCTTCCCAAGTCCCTCCAGCGCGAACCCGAAGGGGCCACCGGGAGAGGCTGCCCGAGGAAGTGATAGCGCCCACCTGTCCGCAGACAGGGAGGCGAGGTGATGGCAGCGCTGCTTCCCTGGCCGGTGGAGAGCGCCCGAAGCTGCCCATCCTTTCCACCCCTCGCACAGCCCATCCCCGTCCCCACGCATCTCCAAATGCGCCGGCAGCTCCAAACGCTGCAGCGGAATGGGCATCAGGCAGAGGCGCTGACTCAGCGGGGCTCAGCTCGGAGGAGGACACGGCGCAGGCAGGTTTGGGATGCAGCATTTTATTTTTTTCTTTTGTGTGAGGGGAATTTTTCCCCCCCTTGCAGGCTCCATGGCAACTCAGAACAGGACACTATTTTCTGACCACTTCAACACTTTTGAAATGACCCCAGATTAATTTTCAAGTGCTTTTTGAGAAACTGATGAATGGAAGTGCCCCAAAACTATTTCTGGCAACTTCCCTGCCAGGAAGAGGCATGAGCTCCTTGTTCTACAGTCAGTCTGCAACAGAATCAACCTGAGTAACTTCTTTGGCTGATTCCATAATTGCTCCCATCTTCCCCGGGTGCTGTTTTGGGCTGCTTGACATTTCTCTGCTTAAACTCCCACTCAGGGGCGTTCCCCCCCTGTTCTCTTAGCAGCCTTAAAAAAAAAAAAAAAGCTAGTGACGGACAGGGGATGAACAATGCTGTTGGATCACCCCCATTGCAGTTCCACCCTCCACCCGTTCCTCCCAGTGCCCTCGCTTCCACGGAGTTTGGCAGGGCCTGACACTGTAATGAGCTGCTTGGAGGGTGACTCAGAGCTTTGGAGCTGACAGTTACTTTTTAGCTCTGAACCCAACGTCATCACTCACAATTGTGCCTTTGAAGATCTCTTCCCTCCGCTCTTTTTAGAGGAGGTAAACAGCTGTTCTTCTGTGTACACAAAGTCCTTGATCATGCCTCATGATCTAGGACGGGTGTCAGCAACATGTGGCTCTGGAGCCGCATGCGGCTCTCTGGGCCCTCTGCTGTGGCTCCCTGTTGGGTGATCCCACCACTGGCTGGCCACGCCCAGTCACTCCTCACCTGGCCCAGTCACTCCTCACCTGGCCTGAGAAGGTAAAACACAAAAAAACAGAAATGAGAGGGAGAGAAGGAGAGAGAGAGAGAGAGAGAGATTCCCCACAGAAAACACGGGGAGCCACAAAACCTGGGTAGGCATGGAGGGGAGGTGTCATGTGACCTGGTGGATGTTGAGTTGGCCACGACCACCCAGGTTTTGAGGCTCCCAGTGTTTACTTTTCTGTGGGAAATGGGTGCAAATGTCTCTTTGACTGTGTAAGGTTGCAGACCCTTGATCTAGGCTGCCTTGTGAGGAGATGTTCGCCAGCATCATTAGGCCACAGTCGACGACCCTATTTGTCTTCTCTCAGCTCTACCTGCCGCTTCCCAGGTGGACCTTCTCGGAAGGTTGGAATGTTTGAGCAACCTTAACACCAAAGTAAGATCTAGCACACGAATTAAAAAAAAATGGTTCGACTCTTACTTTTCTGCATTTTCCCTTCCCTATTTTTCCTGTCATTTGCTTTTGTATTTTCTTTGAGTGCTACCTTATAAACTTTATGTGTGTGTGTGTGTGTGTGTGTGTGTGTGTGTGTGTGTGTGTTTTCTTAAGTTTTCGCGGGTACTTACATGTATGTATATATATATAGTTTTATTAGTTTATAAGGTAGCACCCAAAGAAAATATATAAAATTAAAACAGACACTGGCAGGCAATTCAGACTGCAACTCCTGTCACTTCCAGATACTCGGGCAACCACAAGAAATTGTGGGAATGACAGGTAGTCCTTGACTTAAAACAGTTCATGTAGTGACCATACCAAGTTTAACGGCACTGAAAAATGTGACTTATGACCGTTTTTCGCAGTATGGCCTTTGCAGCGTCCTCATGATCATGTGACCAAAATTCATTTGCTTGGCAACTGGTTCATACTTAGGACCGTTGCTGTGTCCCAAGGTCATGCGATCCCCTTTTGCGACCTTCTGACCAGCAAAGACAATGGGGAAGCCAGGCTCACTTAACAACCGGGTGACTAACTTACCAGCTCCAGTGATTCACTTAACCGGTGGCAAAAAAGGTTGTAAAATGAGGCAAAATTCACTTAATGGATGTCTCACTTAACAACAGAAATGTTGGGCTCAATTGTGATCGTAAGTCAAGGACTACTTGTATTCAAATCGAGATGACATCAGACTGCTTTCTTTGTGTGCTACTTAGAGCAGAGGTCTCCAACCTTGGCCACTTTAAGACTTGTGGACTTCAGCTGAATTCTGGGAGTTGAAGTCCACAAGTTTTAAAGGGGCCAAGGTTGGAGACCCCTGATTTAGAGGATATTTGTTGAGGGCATTTGGGTTTCCTGTGATCCTCAGCTTTATTTTGGTGGCCTCTTCCCCCTGCACTGTCAAAATCTCACAATAAAACAATGATTTTGGCAGCAAAATTGTGGGGTCTTTCCCCCCCCCCAAATTGAGCCCTAAAATAAACTCACTTGACCTTTGAAAGGGGTTAATAAACGTTTTTTTCATTTTAACAATTGGGTTGTGCCAATTCCAGGGATGTTGAAAAATTGTCACGGCTCTCAAAGTCTTAACAATATGTCTTTTATACAAAGTGAAGAGCCTAGCCATTGATCAGAAACAACTGCCAACCTTTTATATTGGGATATAAAGGCAGGGAAGATTCTAACATCAGACATTACTGTGTGGAATTTTCTGTAGATTTTTTTAGTGCAGTTAGCACCCCAACAGGATATCCTGCAAGAAGCTATTCCTAAGGTCATTGTAAACCCTGCTGGAAATTTCTCTCAATTACCAATTTTCACAGTTGTTTGCAAACAGCTAATATAATTACTCCTGATGAATAAGGATCATTTTACAGGCAGGGAAACATTTATGAAATGAATGAAAGTTAGTTTTTCTAAGTCACCTCTATGCCACCAATGTTTGCTAAAAGCCGTATGGAAGCTGATAGATTTATGGCTTCTCTAAATCGGTTTGGAAACTGGCCTGAAGCACTGGAGGCAGCCAGGAGTTGGGAGAAGATCTCAGTGAAATACATAGGTGAAGATCATATTTTAGATGGAACCTGCAGTGAAATGATGAGTGCAATAGGGAAGTAGGCAGATGGGAATGCTGGAGAAAGTGTAGATTTCAGTTTGCACGTGTACATGCATCAAAAGGTTTGAGAGAAAAGGATCCTTTCCAAAGTGTGAAACAGGTAACAATAGATCATTTAGTGACCGTTCAAAGTTGCAACACCAATGAAAAAAGTGACTGATGACCAATTTTCACGCTTATAACCATTGCAGCATCTCCGTGGTCACATGATCAAAATTCAGATGCTTGGCAACTGGTTCAGATTTATGACGGTTGCAGTGTCCCACGGTCATGTGAGCTTCTTTTGCGACCTTTTGACAAGCAAAGTCAACGGGGAAACCAAATTCACTTAAAAACCATGTTACTAACTTAACAAATGCAATGCTGCACTCAACCACTGTGGTGAGAAAAGTCATAAAATGAGGCAAATACAATTAGTTTCACTTAGCAATGTACATTTTGGGCTCAGTTGTGATCATAATTCGAGGACTACCTAATATATATTTTTCAGAGTTTAATAAACACATGTTTTTATTAAAGTGGAAAAAGCTTCTTTTTAAGTTGGAGACAATGGTCCTACTATGAGCCAAAGAGTTCCTTTTATGTGAAGGACTTTTCAAATTCAGGGACCATTTTGCTGTCAGAATCATTAAATACCAACTAATTTCCTCTTCTTCTTCCTGTCCCCATTCTCCTTCCCAGGGGTGAAATTCAACCGGCTTAGGAGAGGTGGTAGGGATGATTTGAATCCGTAAAAAATCACCCCTGGTTGCTATTACTATTATACCAAACCACGCCCACAGCCATGCCCACAGAGCCAGTAGGGAAAAATTTTGAATTTCACCCCTGCTCCGTCTCCCCCAGACGTGGCCAAAAGTTAGGGTTGGGAAGGTTGCACACCCTGCTGAGAAGATTGCCATAGTGGTTTGCTTATTTGTGGCTTAGTCAGCATGATGTGAGAACCCAAAACTTGGAAAGCACAGTTGATAGCAGAGAAATGAGCAATTTGAGGTGCCAGCACTGCATGCAGACCCCAGGGATGCCTCCAAATAGACTTGGTGAAAAACTTACCATTTTAAATTAGGAGACATATGGAAATTATACTATAAACCCCAAATTACAATTCATTTAAAAAAAATATAAAAACATGGGAGTGGGGCAATGAAAATCCCAGAAAAGAACATAAAATGCCAAATTTACCTATGTATCAATTCCAACCTCATTTATTTTGCATCACTAGCCCAACCGTAGTGCAACTTAGATCCACCACCAGAAGTGTAGCTTCTAAACACTTATTATTAGCAATTGTCCAACTGGTTTAGAATAATGTGAATTCAGCCAGTTGCATTCAGCAAACCAAAATGTTAAACATGCCATGGCTTAATATATGATCTTGTCACAATGGTACATCTCACTGCATTACATATAAAATTTCAAATGTATTTGTGCTTCATATAAAACCATATTTTACCTCAGAAATGTTCACATTTTTTTCTCGATTGAAAACAAGCCCTCAGCATTCTGAAATGAAGTTAATTGGTTCATTTTTAAAATAAGCATAAGTATTCATTTTAAATATATTTAATTTAAAAGTAAATACTGTTACTCTCACAACTTTTCTCTTTCATCACTTTAAAATTACAATTTGATAACAATTTTCATAATCCCGAAGAACTCAAGAAGCACATACCACATTCTTTCTTCCAATATTTCACTAAAATATATTTGTGTAAACCAGGATGGGCAGAGGTATGGCAAGTGGTCTCAGTAACTTTCCAGGGCTGAGAGTGGACTCAAACCTGGATCTTCCTAGTCCCAGTTCATCTCAGGGCCACACAGATCTAAGGCAACAACATTATTCAGAGAGAACAAATGTGTATTTTTGCCCTGGAAATGTAATATGAGCAAA
This sequence comes from Notechis scutatus, assembly GCF_049901735.1. Taxonomy (NCBI): domain Eukaryota; kingdom Metazoa; phylum Chordata; class Lepidosauria; order Squamata; family Elapidae; genus Notechis; species Notechis scutatus. The sequence goes on from NC_142010.1 coordinate 138,749,521, forward strand.
ATGAAGTCCAAGTGAATCTTACCTCAGGAATTCCATGCAAAAAGAGCAGCAGGGGAAACCCTGATGCCCAAACTCAACAATATTTCTACTCTGCTGTTTTTTGATGGAAGTTACGGTTTTGTTAATCATACTTACATTCTCTATTGTTAAGAAGTCCATTATGAAAACACAGCCTAATTCTAAATATATTTGTTCAGAAATAAGTTACCTAGTAAGTGTGTATAGTGGACCATTTAAAGCAGAGAATAACATCTGACTTTAAGGATCCATATGTTGCAGACAACCAGATAGGAAGCTGCTTACAAGACCTTACCTAATGAGGTGTTCAGCTGCATAAGATTGGATGCTTTTCTTTATGTCCCTATAAATGTCCCCCCCAAAAAATGTTTTTGGTTGGATGCTCGATCCATAAACCAAGCTCCCATACATGAACAAAGTTCCATGGACTGTATTGTGATATCTTCCATACTGTGTTTTTAACAGATGCCTTGTCTCGTGTCATTTGAGAATACTATATAAAGATAGTCTGGGGGTAGCAGAGTTATCCAAGCATCATTCAGTCTGTCCAAATGTAAAAGTATAATAGTGATTGTGAAACAAATACCAAAAATTTAACAGAAGAAGGAAATAATGTACAAACAGGAGACTCCAATGTATACAATATCTGCAAAAACAAAAAAGAGTTGATTTGTATGATTATGTGCTGTCCAGTCATTTTAGCAAGAATAAGAAAAGACAAAGCCTTAAGTATGGAGTGTGCCTCACAACTTGTTCGGACTGGACTATGTAGTACTGAAAAACTGACAAGTCTTTTCAGTACCTTGGACAGCGTAGCATAGTCGAAATTGTTCGTGTTCCCTCTGGATGTATTGCCAAACTAGTAAGAAGCAGTTTGTATTAAACAAAGATACATATCCTGTTAACGGTTCACTTCCTGCTTAAAGTTCAGAAAGAATAAAAGAGAGTCTGAAGAAGCCAAAAAATAATGGCAGTTTTACTAAAGAATCTAGAAACGTATTCTTATGTGTATGGATTAAGATGTTGATGAGGAAAATCCTACTTTAACTGCAATGAAAATTAATAAAGATCAGTTTAGAGTGATGTGTGAGCCCATCTATGGCTCTAGTTAAATATTTAAATTTCATTTTCATCAGGCTGACAATGGTCTTGCCGTTTGGGGTGCCTTATTTCCATTTTGCAGATGGAGAACTATGTCAACAAGCAGGCTAAGGCTAATTTATATTATTGGTATTTCAAATATTTGTATAGCCTTGTCTGACTCCCTCTCCTGTGGAAAGTGGACTTTGAATACCAAAATATGGCCTCAATTGGGAATTTGGGGGGGAAAAAACTTTTTGGAAGAAGGAAGTGCCAAGCTACCTATGTAGTACAGTACTGCGGGCTACTTCTGCTGACTGCCAATAGTTTGATTCTCACTGGCTCAAGGTTGACTCAGCCTTCCATCTTTCTGAGGTCAGTAAAATGAGGAGCCAGATTGTTGTGGGCAAGATGCTGACTTTGTAAACTGCTTAGGACCATAAAGCACTGTGAAGCAGTATATAAGTCTATGTGGTACTACTATCTGAGTCAAAAACCATACCAGAGAGACCTACAGAAGGAATACTTATTAGACTGTGCTGTTTTCAGTATATAAAATTACAGCCATTGATAGTCAATCCCTATGTCTATTCACACAGAAATAGGACTTACTAGACAACCCATGATCCACTAGGCCATCATTTCAAAGATATTTCCATACCTAACCAGAGAAATTGAATCCTCATGGATGGGAGCAACTTCTAACCTCTTGCCAGCTTCCCCATTTGACATTGCTTGTGGGAAACTGGCAGGGAGCATCAGAAATCACTTCTCCTCCTCAACTGATCTGTGGAACTTCCTGCCAATTTGCTGAGGGGAAAGGGAACAAGGGAGCTATCAACCACAAGGAAAACTACAGTCCCAATCCCCATCCTGGTATGTCCTTAAGGACCATTTCCCTCCAAGGAGGAGGACTCACCCTTTGAACACTGGTGTTTCCCAGGCACCCTACCTCACACGCAGGCCTCTGCTTTCCTCATCCTTCCCTCACCCCTCTCTCCACCATTATGAGATTTCAAATATTAGCCTCTGTTCCAAAGCAGCCAATCACTATTCACCTTTTGGACCTTGTTGCCAGCTGATTGGGCACAGCAGAGGGAGTAGAAGTGATTTCTGACTTCCTGCCAGCTTCCCCATTGATTTTGCTTGTGGCAAGTAGGCACGGAACATCAGAAACCACTCCTCTTCCTCACCTGACTCGTGGAACTGTCTGCTGGGGGTAGAGGGAATAAAAGAAGTAAGGAAAACAGCATACCCACTCCCCATCCCTGTATGTCCCCTCTCTCCAAGCGGGAAGAGGGTTCATCCATTGACTACAGACATCTCCAGTAAGTCCTACCTCATCAGCAGGCATCCAAGTGACTCCCTTGCTCTTTTTTTTGCTGCCCACTACTGTTAAAAGATTTCAAATTTCAGCCTCAGTTCCAAAGCAGCCAATTGCTATTCATCTATCAGGTCTTGCTGCCGACCAATTGGTTACAGGAACTAGAGGGGGGAAAGGACAGAGATATGGCCCTCCCATCTTCCTTGTGCCACATAATCAATGGGTTTCTGGGAAGTGGAAGGTGTGATCGCACTGAAGCAGCCACAACTTCCCCAAATTTAATTCCCACGGGAGTCATGGTTTCTAGCATTCTGTAAGGTAGCCCATTTGACTTACCTTAGTTCAATAATGTCACACAATTGAAAATCATAAACAAAAGGGCACGAGAGTTTTTAGTAATAGACGGTGGGGTCATTCTTTCAAATATATTTCCTTACCAGATTACTCAATGCCATGAGGGCAAAGCTTCTAAGGTATTGGGAAAATTCTTAAACATTTAAGGAGATATTAAGAGATGTCTCTGCCTTGAAAGTAGCCTATGTTAAACTGTATGCTACGGTCAAATATCAGGAGTTGACCACGGGAAATATTTTATGACATTCTGTATTATAAAATACTTTATGATGATTTTTATGCCATTAACTTTCTATAAAATTTGCCCAATTTCAATTCCACAGGAGTAATGGATTCTGGATGCTTTCTGTAAGTTTCCCCATTTGAGCTACATTGGTTGAAAACGTTTTGCTCTATAATGCACCATTTTGCCCAGTTAAAGGTTACAAACAAAGGTTTTGGTAGTACATAGACAGAGTTTGGTGGGAGCCTAGTTCCAAATAAGACTCCATAAAATTGTAGCTAATTTGATCCAAATAAAAAGTGGAGTGAAGCAAGGAAATTGTACCAGCTTTGAGAATCTTCTGCCTGATTCATTTATTTTTTTATTTTGATTTGTCAATAGCTTACAAGATAATAGCTATAAGTATATACACAGTTATGAATACATGAAATGGATACATATAAGAAAAATAAAAAGAAACCATAGGACAGGGACGATAGGCACGTTGGTGCGCTTATGCACGCCCCCTACAGATCTCTTAGGAAAGGGGTGAGGTCAATAGTAGACAGTCTAAGGTTAAAGTTTTTGGGGTTTGGGGAAAAACCCACAGAATCAGGTAGAGTATTCCAGACATTGAGAACTCTGTTGCTGAAGTCATATTTCCTGCAATCAAGTTTGGTGTGGTTAACCTTGAGTTTGTATCTATTGTGTGCTCTTGTAGTGTTATGGTTGAAGCTGAAGTATTCATTGACAGGTAAGTCATTGCAATGTATGATTTTATATACCATACTTAGATCAGACCAAAGACGGCATAATTCAAGGTTTTCTAGGTCTAGAATTTAAAGTCTGGTGGCATAAGGTATTCTACAACGAGTAGAGGAGTGGAGAACTCTTCTCGTGAAATTTATTTATTTATTTGTTTGTTTGTTTATTTATTTATTTATTTATTTATTTTGTCAAACAATTATTAGATAACAGGGTTAAGTATAAACATGGTTATAAATACATGAAATGGATACGAATAAGAAAAAAAAAGTAACAATAGGACAGGGACAGAGGCACGTTTTGGTGCGCTTATGCACGCCTCCTACAGACCTCTTAGGAAAGGGGTGAGGTCAATAGTAGACAGTCTAATGTTGAAGATTTTGGGGTTTGGGGAAGAAACCACAAAGTCAGGTAGAGTATTCCAGACATTGACTACTCTGTTGCTGAAGTTGTATTTTCTGCAATCAAGTTTGGTGCAGTTTATCTTTAGTTTGTATCTATTTTGTGCTCTTGTATTGTTTTGGTTGAAGCTGAAATATTTATTGATAGGTAGGACATTGCAATATATAATTTTTTATACTATACTTAGATCAAACCAAAGGCGGTGTAGTTCTAGGTTGTCTAGGTCTAAAATTTCAAGTCTGGTGGCATAAGGTATTCTGCTACGAGTAGAGGAGTGGAGGATTCGTCTCGTAAAATATTTCTGGACTTTCTCAACTGTGCTACTTTATCTTTATTTATTTGTATTTATTCGGCTACTTTATCTGATGTAAGCAGATTCATTTGTTACATCATAAACCTATATCACTGTGATGTCATGAACAATCTGAAATTTGTCCAAAATCCAGAGGATACTCATTAGAATTTATCACAGAAGGTTTAAGATTGAACACTTGGGTTACTTGATCTTAGGAAACTCTTAGCTCTCTGCTTTTATTTTGGGTTGGAAAGCAACCCATCAATTTTTTGGAGTAGCATAGCAGATTATTAAAAAGTATAATTTTGTAAATTAAATGGAACACCCCCAGTTAATACTATTGTAGTTCAATAATACAAAATCCACTTCATTTTACACTACAATGAAATAAACTTATGATATTTTATTGGGGGTGAATTAAATTGCCAAGTGCAGCCAGTCATTGCCCCCAATTAAAAGTGCATCAATTATATGTGTATGCTTGTGGCATGTGTAGTTGTTTTCTTTTTTTAAAAAAAGATGCATGCTTAAAATGATTGGTGGAATTTTTTTTTTCTTTTCCTTTTGTACTATTGAAATTCTTCTTGAGGACATTTTTCCACTTAGCAATCTCTCTGACTCTTCACAATCAATCTCTTCAGCTTAGGTTAAATTCCAGGCTGTACATGTAGAATTACAGCTATTTATTTTTCATATTGGCTTGCATTACCTGGCAATCACCCACCCCCACAGAATGTCTCCTCTGTTTCTGTTTCATCTCCTTATTCTCCACTGCTGCTATCTCTAAGGAACCACATAAGGACAATAGGCTTCCATCCTTCAAACAGAAGCCCGGGTACAATATCTGAATTCTGATGGCAGATATTGACCTCACCCCTTTCTAAGAGGTCTGTAGGGGGCGTGCATAAGTGCACCAACGTGCCTACCGTCCCTGTCCTATTGTTTCTCTTATTCTTTTATTTTTCTTATATGTACCCATTTCATGTATTCACAACTATGTATACATTTATACTTATTATCTTGTAAACAATTGGCAAATCAAATAAATAAAATAAATAAATAAATATTAAACATGACATGGTTCTATCATCCACTGCTCCAGTTTCCCAGCTAATGCTTAGCTGTACGTCATGGCAACCATATGGCTTTTTGCAAGACAAAGGGACATACAGCCCAAGTAAAGAAACAAGAGACTGAGATCGGTGGTAGAAATAATATTCCCTGGACACATGTGCCAGACTGCTTTTGATGGCTCTCTTCCCTCCCCCATCCACCCCCATTTTCTCCCTAGCAGTAAGCCTCTGTCTGAGCAGATGTGTTCATCAGGACGAATTATAAGGGTGTAAAATGACTTCTTCAGTCTTCTTTTTGATCCTCGCTGATTGACAGCTTTTTTTAAAAAAAAGGAATCAGCCCCAGAGAATCAGTATGCAGCAAGCTTAGGAAGAAAAAGCGGGGGGGAGGGGAAGAATCTATTAGAAATATGCTTTGTTTTGAGTTCTCTGGCACCCAGTCATACTTCTAAGCCTTTACAAACTGGCAACTAGCAGCTGTCAGCTCTAATCATCCTGCATAATTGACTGAAACTTGCACATCAAGCCGATGAGGAAGGGCTGTGGAATGTGCTTGGCTCCCCAGAGTGTTTTGTGAGCCAAAGGCCACACATAACAAGTGTTTGGGTCCTCAGCAGATCTTACTGAGAGGATCTCTTGGGATTTCATTGGAGGCCTGGCCTGGCCTGAGTTCAGCAACTCTTTATACTGAACCCCCAAACCATGGAAGTAACTGACGTAAATACGGGTAGTCCTCGATTTTACAATACTAACTTCGCTTAGTGACAGCTCGAATTTACAACGGCACTGAAAAAAGTGACTTGTGGCCGTTTTTCACACTTGCAACCATGGTCCCATCCCCATGGTCACGTGATTTACATTTGGATGCTTGACAACTGGCTCATATTTATGACAGTTGCAGTGTCCCGGAGTCACGGCGATGACCTTCTGACAAGCAAAGTCAATGGCGAAACCAGATTCACTTAACAGCTGTGTTACTAATTTAACAGTTGCAATGATTCACTTAACAACGGTGGCAAGAAAAGTTGTAAAATGGGGCAAATCACTTAACAAATTTCTCACTTAGCAACATAAATTCTGGGCTCAATTATGGTTGTACGTTCAAGGATTACCTGTACCAAGGTCTGGTTTTACAGGTAGTCCTCAACTTAGGACCACAGATGGGACCAGGATTTCTATTGCTAAACAAAGTGGATACTGTTTACTGACAGTATTTACACCAAGACAAATTCCTTGTGTGTCCAACCACACTTGGCCAATAAAGAATTCTATTCTATTCTATTCTATTCTATTCTATTCTATTCTATTCTATTCTATTCTATTCTATTCTATTCTATTCTATTCTATTCTACTCTACTCTACTCTACTCTACTCTACTCTACTCTATTCTATTCAGTGAGTCAGGCAGATTGTATGACTTTATTTTGGCAGGGTTGTTAAGCAAATACTGCAGTGGTTAAGTAAAGAATGAGGTCATGAAACAAAATTGGGTTTTTTTCCCTTTGATTTTGCTTCTCAGATTTGATGGGAAGATTGCATGACCCTGGGATAGCACAACTGTTGAAAATACACAATGGTTGCCAAGTGCCTGAATTTTCATTGTGTGACTGTGGGGATGCGGCTGTAACAGTTATAAGTGGCATTGTAGCGTCAGATAGTCACTAAACAAATGGTTGTAAGTCAAGTAGACTACCTCTTCCCAACCTTTCCAGTGTCGCCCCGACAGGAGAGGGCAGCAATAGTTCCATGCACGCAACCTAGATCCTGCACAGGCACAAATGAAACTTTGTGCACTCATTCGCCACTTTACACATCCCAGTTCCCAACAGGCCATGGACTGGTACCGTCTGTGGACCGGGGGTTGGACATCCCTGCTCTGCTGAATATACTTCTGCCCTGGTTATGTTGCTATTGCCCTATATGCTCCCCAAAATTCCTAGATATATGTGTACTGGCCTTTGGTTTTCAGTCATAATTTATCCACTGAGACTTAGGCAGAAGGACTTAGAAACTGGTTCTGCACTACTAAATTCTAACTCAGTAGCCAAAAACATTTGTGTCCACAGTAGAATCATAAAATAGTATTCCTATAATCTTTGGGGTAGCTATTTCCTGACTTGCCTTAAAACGTGGGTGTCAAACTCGATCGTGTCACGTGACATATCGGGACATATCGCAATGCTTTTTGCCTTTGCGGAGCTGGGGTGGGCGTGGCCTGTGCGTGACACAGCTGGACCATGGGCCGCCAGTTGCCTGCAGGGTTGACAAGTTACAACCCTAAATGGATCAGGATGCCTATGGTGATGGTAACTCATGTTTTGACCACTCTCAGTTTGATTACACAGTCTTCCAATATGAAACAGTATGCCAATTCAGAGCACCAGGCATTACTTATACAACATAAGACTGATTTACCTGCACCATCTGGCTGAGGTTGAATCTACCTGTCCTGTAAAAACATTGCAAGGAGGCCTGCTAGGCCCCCATGCTGTCTGAGGGTAAGGGGCAGAGGTGGTATTCAGCAGATTCTGACCAGTTCTGGAGAACCGGTAGTGGGAATTTGGTGTAGTTCAGAGAACTGGCAAATATCACCTCTGACTGGAGATTTTACAGCATCCTTCCCCTGCCACGCCCACCAAGCCACACCCACAGAACCAGTATTAAAAAAAATTGAATCCCACCACTGGTCAGGGGGCATGAATTGTATACTCCTACACTGGTCTATGCAGCTTCTTCTCTTTTGGCATTTCTCAAAGCCATTGAAACAATCCACCTTGCTGTTAACCAGAATCGATGGCCATCTTGCGTTTACAAATAGAATTGGGTGTTTTTTAAAAAAAAAAAAAACGTGTTTGCTCTTTATTTCTTTACTTTCTTGTCTGCCCCCCCCCCCCCGAATCTGTAGGTTTTGGCAGGTTGCCCACATTCTTAAACAAATAAACAAATGGAGTTGATATTTTCAGCATGGGTTCTGGAGTTTTTGGGCCGTTAAAATGGGGGCGAGATTCAAACTTCACATTAAGCCAAAATAGATGAAACACACAGGGTTAAATAAGTTATAGCACTCCAGATGTTTCTGAACTATAACTCTCAGCATCCTTCATCCTTGACAAAGCTTCCTGAGGATGCTGCAAGTTGCAATCCAAGACTAAGCAGGTGCATCATGAGTTGAATACTACAGATTTAATTAAAAGCAAGAGGATATGTGGACCTTTTAGTAAGTAAAGAACTCAGAAGAAAAGAGTCTTAAAAACATTGATCTCCTTGGGGTCTAATCTTCTTTTTTAAATGGTAATTAACTTTTTTTTTGGAAGCAAAATAAATAAATAAAAACAAAGCATTGTATATAAACTGAGCGATGAATAAATTATAAATAATACATTACTTTGTGACATTGTTTCAAGGCAAATTCTGGCAAGGAATTATTAAAGGACGTTTTGGAAATGGAACTGCGGATATCATATACCCCTGTCCTATCATGCTACAATTTGAGGGTCGACTGATCTTGGGACTTGATTTTCACAACAGATAAAATATTTCTTGATGTTTTAGATGATGAACTTGTTGACTCTGCTGACAAAAAATGTAGCAATGACAACCTATTGCTTTCTTGATAAGATGGGGCTGACTTCACTGAAAGGTTGTGACTTGCTATGCGCTGCAGGCAAAGCTATCAAGTGGTTGAATAGGCAGCCATCTTCTTCAATTCATACACACATTGCCAAGACTTTGATGATTCAGTATGTTTTGTAGCTCTGTTTAAGCTGTTTAGTGTACAGGAGCTGCCACTAATCCGGGAAAGATGGACTAGAAACCAGCTACTTCATTCCTATTGGCTAGTAGGAATTCAAGAGTAAATAAGAGGATAATTAGTCCCCTAATGGCAATAGATTGAAGAGCTGCATATAGGGGTGTTCACCTGCTGCTGTTTTATTAGTGAGATTCATATGACTACTGATTTGAAATTGTTTCAGGCTTGTTCTCTAGAATAGATTTCCTCCATCACAAAGGGGTCTTCTTTCATTCCTTTGTTTAGATGCCTGCCTGATGGTTTAAAGTGTGTGATTAACAAATGGGGGAGGGGAGCACTCAATGGCAGCTTCAACTGAGGCCATCATGTATCAAATGGCTCAGTGGTAGTTGGTTTGTTTTTCCTCGATTAAATAAAAGCCCTAGCGTAAGATTTCCCCAAAGTGTAAGCAGAGAGAGAGAAGTGCTGCATCCCCATCAAACTGGTACCAACCCAGCCCTGAAGTCGAGCTGCCAGAACTGAGTTGCAAAACTATGGATGACTGCCAGATGCCTAGAATTTGAATTTTATAGCAGTGCTTTGCTACCATTGAGTGAGTGTCTATATTTCTGCAGCACGGATCTAATATAGCCCTGCTATAAGGCAAAATTATGCTTCCTGCCTCGGCTGGCAGGATTTTGAGGCAGCAGGCCCAGCTTTTGCGTTTCTGCTTTGCAAAAGGAAAGTTTCCTGGATATGATGACACCTTTCACCTTCCCTCAGTCATACCAATAGTGTTGGATCTGAATTGCTCACTTGCTTTTCCTGTTCCTCTGGGCCTAATCTATAGTTTGAAGGGAGACAGCTGGTGCTGCCCCTTGCTCTTCACTTGCTTGGAGGATGGGTGATTAGAGAACGGGAGCAAGGAGAAAGAATGCTCTCTAACTATGGGTCTGAACATCAGTCTGACAGTATTAATCCCCATTTCCAGTCCTGTGGGGATGCATTAATGAGTTGCAATTGCCAATTATCTCCGAACAGTTGGCACTTTCCCCATGTCTGGGAGTGTCACTTGGAGATTACACCTCAGAGAGCGTAAAGTCTTGGGGTATTTCTACAGCTTTCGCAACAGAGGATATTTGTCAATGAAAATCAGGCCCAAGAGGAATTCTGAGGCCAAAGGATCTATATGCAGAGAGAGGGGATATCAGTAAATGAAAACAGTTTTGAGTACAGTCAGGGTAGATATAAAGCTGGTTGAAAGAGGCAACACCACTTGTTTTCTACCCCTTTAAAAAAATCCCTGAAAAGGCAGTCCAATAAGAAGCTATTTCAGACAAGCCTTGTCAGAGCAGTTAAGCAGCTTCACTTTTGTGGCTTTACTGATGATTTTGCATTCATTTGGGGGTAGTTCCCTGCCTCAGCTGATATCCTGATGCCAAAATACAAAATAAGCATTTTTGTTCACTAAAGTCTAACTTCAGAACAATATGAAGTAGCATATATTTGGAAGTTATGATATATGAACCTAACACACACACACACACACAAATATTCTTCTTGGTTGCTAAATATTAGGCTTTCTCCTATCAATTTTCCACCTCTCTCACTCAGAGGAATAAGCAGGTGGCCTGGATCTACCTGATGACCCTTTCTTTCTTCCACCTACCTCCTGCACAGCTTTCTGATACCTGTGTTGGTGGGTCTCCTGGTACTATTCACTGGGTTTGCCTCCAGGTCTAACCCTCAAATCCTTGATGGACTTTGCCCACATAGAAACAACAAGGCACTATTAGTGGCAGGGAATAAGCTCATTACAGACTTGGGTTGTTGTTTTTTGTGTGAACATAACTTGAGTGAGATGGTGTAGAGTCTGTAGACAAATACCTTTGAATGTAGGGAGAATGTATTGAGCATAATCCCCAAGTACCTGTTATGAGAAGATTCTCTCTTCTCAACATGATTACCATGCTTACATCAATACAGGTAGTCCCTGACCTACGACCACAATTGAGCCCAAAATTTCTGTTGCTAAGCAAGACAGTTGTTAAGTTAGTTTTGCCCAGGGTTGGGATTCTACCAGTTCAGCCAAACCGCTAGCTCCAATGATCAGCTGGCAGCAAACCAGTTTGCTGCGATGATCATGTGGGCTCGCCCCTGCGCTGTACTTACCTATATTCTCTCAGCTGATTCGCCCAGCAGTGCGGATTGCTGCTCCTCAGCTGAGTTACTCCTCAGCAGTAAAATAGCAGGTAATTTTTTTCTGGAAGATATTCACACATGTGCTGCACGTGTTTGGCGCGCATGTGCGCACAAAGCTCATGATCCCCAAACCAGTTGTTACACTGGCAGCATCCCACCACTGGTTTTGCCCCATTTTATCACCTTTCTTGCCATAGTTGGTAAGTGAATCACTGCAGCTATTAAGTTAGTAACACGGCTGTTAAGTGAATCTGGCTTCCTCATTGACTTCGTTTGTCAGAAGGTCCCAAAATGTGATTATATGACCCCAGGACACTACATCTGACATCAATATGAGCCAGTTGCCAAGGATCAGAATGTTGATCGTATGACCATGGGAATGATGCAACAGTCATAAATGTGAAAAACAGTCATATGTCACTTTTTTCAGCGGTCACTAAATGAATGGTTGTAAGTCAAGGATTACCTGTAAATTTACCAGAAGATGAATGACCACCCTCCTCCCCCAATACTCTTTCCCAACCCAATGGGGCCTTTGTGGGAGCGCAAATCATTACTGCAGTGAAATAAGAGGCAAGAAAAGTGTTTTGCTTTGCTGTGTCAATATAACATTTGTTCCTTTGAAAAGAAACTTCTAAAGAAATTGTGTGGGACATCTACTCGGCACTAAGGGAGGTAAAGAAGCATGGCTGGCTGTGGAATTCTGGGAGTTGAAGTCTACAAGTCTTAAAGTTGCCAAGGTTGGACACCCTTGCTGTAAAAGTGTCAGGTTTCCAAGTAATGAAATCCCTTTTAAAAGAAAAATAACTAAGTCCATCTTCAAAAAGATTTCTTTTATTTAGGAACGCATCAAATTGGCAAAGTCCATGGTAATTCCGGATATGACCCAACCCGGAATTACCTCACAATATTAGAAGTTAGAAACAACCCCCAAAAGTCACATTCTCCAATAGAAGTAATTCAACATTGCTTGATGTCATAATTCTCCACCTCCAAAGGCCCAAAGCCCGGACAGCTCTTTTCCCATGGGAAAGAAGATCACCTAGCCATAACACTCTCTTTATCTCCACTCCTCCCACCTTAGGAATGCATCAAGCCCGAAACCCTTCCCCCCATTACTGCCACAGAGAGAATAAGAAAAAGAATATATACTAAGACAAACTAAAATTTGGAAACCCCTTGTGTGGGGCCTCAGAACTTGGAAAGAAAATGGAAACAAGGCTCTCTAAAAAAATTAAATAAAAATGAATTCTGGGCCTGTCCAGATATGAGTCATAGCCCTTGATTCTCCATATAAGTGAAAGAGTAGAGCTGTATTCTTGCACGGAGAAGGAACTCTACAAAGTTTAAAGGTAAAAGTTTCCCTGTCCAAGTTGTGTCTGACTCTGAGGTACAGTTGCTCAACTACGTGGTCATGTGGCCAGCATGGCTATATGCCAAAGGTGCATGGAACGCTGTTACCTTCCCACTGAGCAATCTGGCTCACATTTGCATGCTTTAGAACTGCTAAATAGGCAAGAGCTTGGGCAGGAATGGGAGCTTACCCTGTTGCGCGACTAGGGCACAGCTCTCTAGAACATCCACTCACTTCTCTTCCATTTAATTATTCCTGTTCATACTAGTGGAAATGCCATTTGAGGTGTCCTGGTTTGGAAAATGCAGGGAGTTAAGCATGGGTTTGCATAGAGATTTATTGTCATGGTGATCTAAAATTATAAACAGCGTTCCAGCTTTGCACAAGCTACTGAGCAATATCCCTTTCATAGCCAAAAAAGGAAGAAACAAAGGGTGAGAGAGAGGGAGGGATTTGCTGGCCATGTGAGTTGTCCCCATCACAGCCTACCTTTTTGCACCTTTGAGGTTTTGACATGGCATTCCCAGAAGAGAGAATATTGCGACTTTGACAGGTGGTGGTGGGGGGAGTTGCTGGATGGAGAAAGCTGCCAGCTCCCTGTCCACCATGCTACTCTTCACTTACATCATAATCTGAGAGAACAATGTCAGCCCCTGGCAATCACTCCAAAGAGAGACCCATGCTTGAGTAGGAACTATCCTTTGTAAGAGAATTATGTGTGGACTTTAGGGCAGCTGTGACAGTGCATGCTTTCTTTATAGACACACTTAACGTTGCTATGTTGCTATCAGGAGCTTCAATCACAATTTCTCATCTATCTCTCTCATCCATCAATGGAATATTCAGCCTGAGTGGCAGTTTTTTTTTAAATAGTAAGATAAAATGTATTTAACGCAGGAGCAGGGTACTTTAAAGTGTTTAAAGCAAATAAGAATCATGCAAATGAAATTTACTGGTTTGAACCAATGTTAAAAAGATGATGGAACATGTGGAGATGCCTAAATTAACCTCTGTAATTAGAGGGGAAAAAATATCTACATTTATGGCTGACTGGAAAGTCCTTATAAAATTCTAGCACAAAACAGGGGAAAATGCACTTATGATTTTTGGGTTAGATGGTTAGAAAAAATCTGGATAATAGAATAAGTTTCTTTTGTAATCATAGAGTAAGAGATAATTTTATAATTGCCCTTATATTTGCTGCAAAGGAAATCAGAAGCTTTTTTCTGTTTCTTTTTATTCTTTCTATCTGCGGTTGTTCCTTTTTTCTTCTCCCTTTGCTGCTTTTACTCTTTATTAGGCTGTGTTAGTTCCATATAAAATGTTCAATAAAAAGTATTTTAATAAAATGAAGCAACATTAAAAATGGAAGGCTTCCTAAAATTGGTGTTACCAAGTTCCAGCATTTGATTTCAAAAGAAAAGCAACATGGTTGGTAGGGCTGAAATCTTTACTAGTCAAAAGATGGGCGTGTATGGCTGCCAGCGGATAAATAATTATGATCAAGAATAATCTTAATCATCAGTCTGTGCCTGTATACATTCAATTTTCTCCCAATTTGTGGGCTCCCAGAGGCATTAGGCTCTCATAAACTGTAGCAAATAAGATCAATCATATTGATGGCTAGCAACAATGGAAGTACAAATCTATAGGTCATCAAGTGTAGGAAAGTTGCATAAAGGAAAGGTGTGAATGTGTGTTATCATATTTGGAGGAAGCGAGAAGCTTCAACTTGAGTGCAGAATTACATTCCGCCATATCTTTTTTCAAAGTCAAGTCACCTTGAAGTCAAGCTTAACCCTTGTGGTGAACTACAGTACATACATGCAGTTTCTTTGGTAAACATGGAAGCAGTTTGCCATTGCCTTATTTCAGGGTGTGTTGTTTTGACTTTTAACTCTAGATCACAGCCCTGGATGTCCCATCCAGGTACTAACCAGAGTCAACCCTGCTTAGCTTTCTAGATCAGCCAAGATCAACAAGGTATACAACCTAATTGGACTCTCCTTTTACTGAACCTGCCAAATAATTTGATGAGTCAATAAACAAAAGAGAAAGGCTTTCTGTTGTTAGTACTGATGTTAAAAAGGGACATATGACCTGCCAGTGGGTGTCAAGTAGACAGGTCAAATTTGAGGGGGTTACGTTGCTTCTGAATAAGTAGTAAGTGATGCCCTTTGGGGTTCTGTAGCAAAAGACCAGCAGGGTCTGCACTCCTTGTCCCCTTTTCTCTTTGGTTACCTTGGTGATATGCAGGGAGCTGTTGCTAAGCAACAGTTTCAAGTTAACACAGAGATAGAGCAAGAAAAGGCTTTAGCTGTGTTTTTGTGTATGGCCGTCTGCATTTACCTTGATGCTCAGATGCACAAGGTAAGGGCAGTTCAGTCAGAAAACCTTAAAAACCAGGATTCAAATATAGAGAAACTGAAGGAGAAGAAAGCTTTCACTACTTCTTCCACCCCACTACTGGATTGGAAAGGGAGGAATCGGTTTATATGTTACAAATTGTGCTAATATTCCCTACAAGCGGTCATGTTTTGAATGTGTGCTGGCTTGTAGTCATTTCTATTACCATAGCAACTTCCCACGCCCCCCCCCCCCAGAAAGTATCCCTCAGAATCCTGGTTTTAAGGTTGTTGGTTTGTCAGTGTAGGTCCCTCATGAACATCCACATGTCCAATATAACAGTAACCAAACCCATCTTCACAGGAGACCACAGACAATAGCCAACCATTTTAATGCCAGAAATAACTCGTTAGAAACAATATTTTATACAAGGAGGGCAGGGCTGGAATAAGGTTTTAGATTTGATTCAAGCCATTCAGAAAACTCATACTTGTCTTAGCTTTAATCCAAATCCACAAGGTTACCTCAGGAATTTGGAAAGTATTGGATATATGTTCCATATTTGTATTTAGATTTATGATGCTATATTCAAGGAAGAGATTTCTTTTGCTTGTCAGCTCAACTTCCTTCTGGTCAGGCTTACTTTGAATTTCTTCTGCCTCAGATCTCATATTGAAGTTAATTCTTGTGAGCTAGGCCGGATGTGATTGCAAGTCTACTTAGTGCCAATCTCACTTTTTCCTTTTGTAATTTAAGCATTCAGTACATTCTCATGAGAATTCACATAGCACGCATGGAAAAACATGGATCGCAGTCTGGTTCTGCTGTTCCCATTTCTCCCAACGCAATAGCAATAGCATTTAAACTTATACACTGCTTCACAGTGTTTTACAGCCATCTCTAAGCGGTTTACAGAGTCAGCCTATTGCCTTCAACAACAATCTGGGTCCTCATTTTGGAAGGAGGGAACCTTGAGTCGGTCAGGATCGAACTGCTGAACTACTGGCAGCTGGCAGTCAGCAGAAGCAACCTGCAGTACTGCATTCTAACCACGGAGCCACCATGGTTGATCACCCATATACTGTCCAGCGTGCTTATTTTTCAGGCTAGTGGTCTTCCCAATTCTGAGCACGCTTAAAACCTTGGTACATTAATGTTTAGAAATAAGGACAGTGTGGTTTGAAAATAAATACAAATGACCACATAGCCCAGAGTGCGCGTAACTACAACTGACAGAATGATGGCAAGAGTGATAGTTGGTTCTAAAAATGGCTGCGGAGTGAACTTCAATGACTTCAGTGGCTGCAGTAGACTCTTCAAAGTGTATTTTGCATACAGAGAATTCTGCAGATGGCAGAGTAAGGTTGGTCTACTTCCATTGCCGGGCATCTTCCATGAATATGCAAATAGCGGAGCCATGTTGCAGAGATGTTTCAATGAGTTCTGGAAAAAGAACATGGATACACACATGCCTTCCTGGTTACAGGATGGGATTGTGCTCAATGGTTCGTGTATTTTACATCTATAAAGTCTGTTGCCCTCCAGATGTTCTAAATGCTATCATTTCTACATCTTTTATAATTAGCCACATTGGCTATGGCTAATAGGATTTGACGTCTGAATTATCTGAATCAAATTGCTTACCTTGACAGATGAGAAAACATAAATCTACATGTTCGGTGCTGATAGGCAGACCGTTGTCTGCATGCTTTTTTTCTTCATTCTGTTACTAATTTCTAAAAACAGTAATACTGGATGAAGAAAATTCTGTTTGGAAGCCTATGTTGTCTGACTTCTAATCCTTCTGCAGATTTGTTTTAGTGAAGAAAAATAGTTTTATATATACCCAGAGACTTCCTCTTAAAACTTAAACAATTTAAGGGACACAAATGTAGTACTACATGAGCCACAATGGCGCAGTGGTTAGAGTGCAGTACTGCAAACTACCAGGCTCAAGGTTGACTCAGCCTTCCATCCTTCCGAGGTCAATAAAATGAGGACCCAGATTGTTGGGGAAATATGCTGACTCTGTAAACTGCTTAGAGAGGGCTGTAAAAGCACTGTGAAGTGGTATATAAGTCTAAGTGCTGCTGCTATTGCTACTAAGATCCAGTTAATTTTAGACATTTATCTGGTTTGTTTCTCCTTCTATGTATGGCAACTTTTCTCTTTGATTTGCTTATCTATCTATTGCCTCTTTATCTCTCCTCATACCATTTCTGCATAAATGTCAGAATTTGCAAATACCTTTCCTTCCACCCCAAGTAACTGAATGCTTTGGAAATTTGGTAAAGCTAAACCTTGGCCACCAACAATGAAGTAATAGCCAAAACTTGTCTCTCAGCAGCTTTTCCAAGGTATCAACAGAAACACCTGCCTCTAGTTTCATTTTGTGCATTCCCTGCCACTCAAACCTCTTCTTGAGAGGACACATTATGCCCCGTTGAGTGCATCCATTTTCTCTGACACTTGTCCCGAAAACTCTGGAAGGAGTTTGCACACCCAGTTGCAGCTGCCTTTCCTGTTCTTTCTGGCCTGCTGAAAGTAGCACAAAGAACCGACTGTTGTGCGTGGGAGAGCTGAAGGGTTGAGTTGAGTTGTCCCTCCAGAGCAGCTGATGAGACATGAGGAGAAGGACCCCATTGCTGTGTTTCTCTTTAGCATTCCTGCCATCACACTGAGCCCACAATCAAGTATTTGGTCCTGAATTTCCTGTCTGCTTAAAACGAGGATCTCTCGTAAAGATGTTATTTGACTCTGTGTGGAGATCAAGAGGGAATGGCCTGTCTTGTTGGGTGGGTGTTGATGGGAACGTAATATCCAAAATCTGAACTGCGAGCCAACATAGTTCACATTAAAATTGTGTTTTACGGTGATTGAGATCTTGCTGCGTGAGTGCTGACAAATACTATTTGCTGAAGCGTCTACCTGCAGTGTGGGAACAGCCACAGCTGCCTCTCACAGCTGTTGTATGAACTGTAGAATTATACTTAACTATTTATTATTAATCTATGTGTATCTCTTTTTTTCCCCTTCCTTTTTCTTTTTAGAGGCTGTGGCAAATAGCCAAGAATGGACTCTTAGCCGCTCTATCCCTGAGCTACGCTTAGTAAGTTTGTTCTCCTTTGTTCCTAGTTTGTATCTGACTCATGTCACCACATGCAGCACTTCAGGACAAGAATCTGTCCTCTGAGGTTTTTGTAAATGACCAGTCAACTTGACGGAGTTACTTCAGAGATAGGACTCTGTGACCCTTTTGGAAGTTGACCTACAACTCCCAGAAGACCTAGCCAACAAGGGCAACAGTGAGGACTGCTGGGAGTTGTATTTCAACAGGAATCTAGTGAGCTTCAGATTCTCCAATCTTGTCTAAGGAAGTGACACAAAACAATTATTTAGTATTTATTTGATTTGTCAATCACTTACAAGATACAGGTATAAGAATAAATATAGTTTTGAATACATGAGATAGATACTTATAAGAAAAATAAAAAACAATAGGACAGGGACGGTAGGCACGATTGATGTGCTTATGCACGCCCCCTACAAGCCTCTTAGGAAGGGGGTGAGGTCAATAGTAGACAGTCTAAGGTTAAAGTTTTTGGGGTTTGGGGAAGAAACTACAGAGTCAGGTAGAGTATTCCAGACATTGACCACTCTGTTGCTGAAGTTGTATTTTCTGCAGTCAAGTTTGGTGCGGTTAACCTTGAGTTTGTATCTATTGTGTGCTCTTGTATTGTTATGATTAAAGCTGAAGTAATCATTGACAGGTAGTACATTGCAATGCATGATTTTATATACTATATTTAGATCGGACTGGAGGTGGCGTAGTTCTAGGTTTTCTAGGTCTAGAATTTCGAGTCTGGTGGCATAAGGTATTCTGCAATGAGTAGAGGAGTGTAGAACTCTTCTTGTGAAATATTTCTGGACTTTCTCAACTGTGTTAATATCAGATACGCAATGTGGGTTCCAGACTGATGAGCTGTATTCGAGTATTGGTCTAGCAAATGTTTTGTATGCTCTAGTTAGTAGTGTGAAATTACCAGAGAAGAAGCTATGTAGGATTAGATTAACAACTCTTAATGCCTTTTTGGCTATGTAGTTACAGTGGGCTCTAGCACTTAGATCATTAGAGATGAGTATTCCAAGGTCCTTGACAAAGTTCATCTATCCAGCTCTGTTTCTAACTATTATCTATCTTTATCTATTATCTGTCTGTCTATCATGCTAACATTTACATAAATGCTGTCCTGATACAATTCCTAATACCGATTGTCCTCAACTTACACAATTCATTTAGTGACTTTTCAAAGTTAGAACAGCACTGAAAAAAATGACCTTCAACTACTTTTCACATGACTGTTGCAGCATCCCCATGGTCACATGATCAAAAGTTGGCCGCTTGGCAACTGGCATGTATTTATGACGGTTGCAGGGTCATGTGATCCCCTTTTGTGAACTTCTGACAAGCAAAGTTAATGGGGAAAACACATTCACTTAACAAATGTGTTACTAACTTGACAATTGCAGTGATTCACTTAACTGTGACAAAGCAAGTTGTAAAATAACTCACTTAATAACTACCTCGTTTAGCAATGGAAATTTTGAGCTCCATTGTGGTTGTAATCTGAGGATATGAAGTCTGAAGTAACTGATACCTAATCGTACTTTTGGAGCTGGTCTGACCTCAGAAAAGAGGGATGGAATGGGTGGGCAGATGAGTGAATAGCAAGCATTGCTTCCTCTTTAGAGCTTTCTGTTCCCTGGGCTGATGCTTATCACTCCTCAAAAGCAAAGGATTGGAGAATAGGATCTCTCCAGATTGGATTACAAATTGATTCAATCCTGGATTCATGTTAGGATTGAAACTTAGGCTTCCCGCAGTTTCCCACAAATATCCTTGGATCCCACAGCTTACTAAATATGTTTAACAATGCACATGGGAATGGAAGTATTGTGAATATCAGTCAGTTTGATCTGGTGGTTTAGGTACCAGGATAGAAACCAGAAAACTTTTGAGTTTTAATCCTGCCTTAACATGAATGTTGGCTGGGTGAGTTTGTGCCAATTGTTCTCTCTGCACTTATCTCACCTCAAAAAGTGGTTGTTGTGGGGGGAAAAGGAAGAGGAAGAAGCATAAGGTATGTTCACCACCTTGAGTTATTTATAAAAATAATAAAGGTAGAATTAAAAACATCTAATCTAACAACAACACTGATCAGAATTTTTAAAAAATTGCCTCTCCTCTTCAGGGGATCCTATCATAAGGGGAATTATCACTCTTGAGAACTGCAGACTTGGTGATGAACCATTATCTGGGGGTGAAGAGTAAAGTACCTGAGTGGTGAGGACAACCGATGCTAAAGCACCCTGATTTCACCTCACACCACCCATTGGAATTGAACCGCGGCTCCTGTCGCTCCCAGCCAGCATATAGCTAGAGGCCCTACCCATGCTGGCTGGCAGTTGGATGGAAGTTATCCTCCAATGACTCAATGGAGAGCATCAAAGTTGAGGGGGAAAAATGCCGCCTTAACAGCTCCAGAAAGCCAAAGAGGGTGAGGTTCATCCTAAATTTACTTGTGCTTTTCAACAGGGTGTCCTTGGGACCATCAAGAGTGGCAAATCAGCCCTGGTTCACCGCTACTTGACTGGTTCCTACTTGGGCCTCGAACCTGCAGAAGGTGAGCTCCCTCCCTCCTTCTCCCCAAACTGAAGCGTCTTCTCTGTGGCCGAGCCTTCTTTCGGTCCCTTGGGATTTTTCTTTTCCTCAAAAAGCTGAAACACTGGAAAGCCCAAAGGGACAGAAGGGGTGCGTGAATGGAGAAAAATAATTTATTGTATTTAGATACGTAATGTACAAAGTTAGAGAAAGCCTGCAGGACTTCTGGAATCTTTCAAATAAATAAAATAATTCATAGCAGCAGAACTCTGGGTCACATAACTAGGAGGGAGGAGGGTTTGGAATAGTTCCATAGAGATAGATGGTCCCAGGGTTTTTTGTTTTCCCTCCACATCTTTTGCCTGATCCTGGCCCCATTTTTAACTTAATCTTTCTTTTGCTGACTTTCCCCCTTTGTTCAGGTTTGGTTCCATTCTGTTCTTTGGGAGAAAGTATTTCTGCTGGCAGGCAGGCAGGCAGGCAGGCATATAGAGTTCTGAACCTCTTTACATGGTTACCTCCAAATATTTCATTAGATTGGAAAGAATAAAAAGGGTGATAGCCAACTTCCTTTCCACCCTCAGCCATAATCGCTCAGAGGGGGACTTGGGGTAATTTATATCAGCCCATCCTTTCCTGTTTGGGGAGCTGGGAGGGAGGGGAGAGCGGGATTGAGGAGGCAGCTATACGCACCTTGCCTTGAGCTCTCAAAGGAAAAAGGTGATATAAATCTAATAAATGGATCCACACATAAATATTTTGCCTTCTATTTTTTTCAGGGGGCCAGTTCAAGAAAGAGGTGGTGGTGGATGGGCAGAGTCATCTGTTGCTGATTCGAGAGGAAGCTGGGCCACCAGATGCTAAGGTACGACTCTCTCACCGGCCCAAAACTTGCAGTAGGCTGAGACCTAGAGCACATTAGCAATTTCTGAACAGTTGCACTGTAGTTGACCCTGCTTTAAATGGCAGGATTTGGTTTATGGAAGAAGCTTATTTGCCTATAGCAATAGCACTTAGATCAGGGTTGTCAAACTCAATTTTATTGCGGGCCTCATCAGGGCTGTGGTTGACTTCGGGGGGTGGGGTGGGGTGGCTGGCTGACTGGATGGGTGTGGCCAACTGGGTGGGTGTGGCCGTCTTGACACCACTCCCCAAACTGCTGGCATGTTTCCTCTTTGCATTGGGTAAACCAGACTGAAGCCATGCTGGCCCAATGTTTACTCTTTGCATTGGGTAGACCGGGCCAAAGCGATGTGGGCCGACCTCTTACATTTTCCAGGACAGCCCCACAGGCCTGATCCAGCCCATGGGCCTTGTGTTGGACACCCCTGACTTAGACTTATATATTGCTTCATAGTGTTTTTACAGCCCCCTCTAAGCGGTTTATAGAGTCAGCCTATTGCCCTCAACAATGTGGGTTCTCATTTGATCGATCTCGGAAGGATGGAAGGCTGAGTCAACCTTGAGCCTGGTGAGATTCGAACTGCCAAATTGCAGGCAGCCGGCAGTCAGCAGAAGTAGCCTGCAGTACTCTCAGTGGCAGATTAAGGCTCACTGGTGCTGACAAATGTTGGGGCACCCCTCCTTTGTACATCCTGTACAAATGAAGCCATATTCTCAATTTTGTGGCGCCCCCTTTGAGCCTGGTGTCCTGAGCACGTGCTTAGTCTGCTTAATAGTTAATACACCACTGTGAACTCTAACCACTGCACCACCACAGCTCTAGCAATGTTTCCCCTCATCCAGGGACCAAGGAATTGTAATCCTGAAGAGGGAAAACATTTAGTTTGAAGTTTACAGCTATGCTGACCGGGTTAGAATTGGCATACTTAGCCCTGGGTTTGTCCCATGAGCTATTTCTTGAATCAAATGTGCTCCTTTAGCTGGCTGGTTAACACAATCTTCCCCGTGTACTGCAACTTGCAGTGCCTAAGCTATCATCCCCTGTGGAAGGGGAAGGCTCTTTTCAATCCAAATAGTCATGGAGGAACACAACTGTTGCATGCAGGAGGGTCACAGCTACAGAAATAGATGGATAATCTGTCTTATGTGGGCTGCTTCACCTTATCTTTAAAAAGTTCTCCCCCATTCCAGCACTTATATTTTTTTAAAAAAAACACACTGAGAAGTTTTTATATTTTTTTTATAAAAGGAATTTTCAGTACTACTTATGATACACATTTCACTTGCAAATTTGAACGAAATACAAGTAGTTCTCGACTTACGACAGTTCACTGAGTGGCCGTTCAAAGTTAGGAAACAGCAGGAAAAAAAATGACTGACAGGTTTTCACACTTAGGACCGTTGCAGCATCCCCGTGGTCACGTGATCAAAATTTGAGCATTTGGCATCTATTTATGAAAGTTGTACTGTCCCGGGGTGATGTGATCACCGTTTGTGACCTTCCCAGCCAGTTTCTGAGAAGCAAAGGCCATGAGGGAAGCCAGTTTTCCTTCATGACTGCATGATTCACTTAACAACTGCAATGTTTTGCTTAATGACTTGTGGCCAAAAAAAGGTTGTAAAATGGGTCTTGCTGAGCCAGATAAAATTTTGGACTTAATTTTGTTCGTAAGTCAAGGACTACCTGTACTTACTAATCCGGGAGTCACAGTGTAGTACTGTGGACACCATAGAATCTGTTAAGTCTTACGATGAACCCACAGCCTCCCTGAATTCTTATTATTATTTATAATCAATTCCAAACAATTACAATGGCCAAAAATCTCACAAAATCTTTACGTCTTCTGGGATAGGTGATGGAACCTGAATCTGAAAAGATTGTTGTCTCCTGTCAGTGATGTGACTACTCACACTTCCTATTCGAGGCCAGCGCTATTCTCAGAGAACGAAGAAGCCACCTTAGGAAATCACTGCTGGGATATAGCAAGGTCTTAAAAGGATAGCATTGCCTTAACCAGAAGCAAATGTCTTGGTACCCTCCAGATGTTTTAGACTACAAGTCTCACAATACTTTGCCATGACTCATACTGGCTGAGATTGATAGACACTGGAATCTGTCACATCTGGAGTTTGCTTACTGCTGCCCTCAATTAATTTCTCTTGAGATATCTCCACTCTGCATGCATGGAGACCTCTAGACGTACCGCTATTTGAATTTTTCCTCCCTTCAAAAAAAGGAAAAATGTGGAATGATTTACAGATCTCCACACATGACCTTTCTGTGTTTTTTCCAACATCTTCAGGTCACAGAAATTATTCCCTTCCCTCCACCTCCAAATAAAACCTAGAGTTATTCATCATGAGGCACAGTGACTGAAAATTGGCTGTGTTCAAGTAAACCCCCTTTTTGCCCCTAGTCTCTCATGGAAGCCCATCAATTGCTTGCAGAATTCTGGGTTTTCAAAACATACACTTTGGAAAACTCTGGTCTACAACATAGTTTTATCTTCTCTTTACCAAAGCATTTCGGTGGGATAATCTGGAGGTGTTGGGGGCCATTGGCTGAAGTGTCTGGTACAGGAGGACAGGCACATTCACTCCTCCACCTTTACAGCTCAGACTTTCAGCCCAGTAACTGTCTGCCTGTGTGTTTCAGGCAGCTGTTCTTTTTCTCAGCTTGCTTACGATGGTCTGGGAAAGACTCGAATTATTCATAGATGGAAGAATCTGGAAATTACAGCCCACTTGAAATCCTGGCAGTTCTAATGAAAAGGCTAGCCCATGTTTAGCTTGCATTGAAAACAAGCTCTTCCCATTGCGAGAGAAATTCTGCGAATCCAACCAGACTTGATGGGAGCAGCCATGTCTGTCATTCAGTTGTCTGGCTCATTCATGTAAAAAGAAAAGATGATAGAAGTGTGTCTGGTTTTCTTTCCAAAGGAGAGTGTGGGTGAGGGGAGCTCATTTATCACCCCAAACTTTATTAATCAGCCAGGCTAGGAGCAAAGTATCTTGAGCATGTAAGGAGGGAAGGAAAAGAAAAGTTTCAAACCTCTTAACACACACACACACTCCCTTATAATTTAAAATTGGATATCTCCCTTCCAGCTCATGGATAAACAAGCATGTCAGTATATACAATCAGTGCCATCTAACTCCCTGTGGCACTAATTGTGGGAATCAAGAAATAAAAGTTTCAGAAACAAAAGAAATAGCCAGTTTGCTCCTAGCGGTTAAGGCACTAGGCTAGAAAACAGGAGACGGTGAGTTCTAGTCCTGCCTTAGCGGGGACTAAGGTGGCTGGTAGAGTAAGGAAGCTGGGAGACTTTGAGCCAGTCATTCTCTCTCAGTCCAATTCACCTCACAGGGTTGTGATTATGAGGAAAATAGGAAGAGCAAGAGGTAGTAGGTATGTTCACTGCCTTGAGTTGTTCATAAAAATAATAAAGGCAGAATTAAAATAAATAAATGCTTGGCTTGGTGTAAAGTTCTTAAATCTTTAATAACCTGTCTGTTTGGGGAGAGTTTGGACCCAGTATCAGTCCCGCATTCCCAGACCTATTCTGAGTGTGGAATAAAGGCAGTCTAAACGGAACTGCCTGGTACTGATCTTTCCCACTTGTTTTTCTTCTCCCTTACAGTTTGCCAATTGGGCAGATGCCGTCATCTTTGTTTTCAGTCTGGAGAACGAGGCCAGTTTCCAAGAGCTGACTCAGTTCTACGGGCTCCTCACCAACTACCGTGCAGTTTCCGACATGGCTCTTGCCCTTGTGGGCACTCAGGGTGAGTGGGGGGGGGGCTCTCTTCAGGGAGTGCACTCTTAAGGGCTACCGAAGATGTTGACATGAGGGGAGCATAGCAGGGCCCTAAGACCTACTGAGGGTTGTTTAAATAAGTCAGAGTCAAATCTCCAGGTAGAGAGATTCTGTGGCCTTGGTCTTCCCCTTTATTCATTACTAAGTCAATTGTTTGCCCTTTGGCTCTTCACTTGATTGTTTGGGTTCCAAAAAAGAGTGGATGATTTTTCCATCCATTCAACACTTACATTTATGGAAGAGCTATGGAATTCTGATCTGCATGAAGAGCAGTGAAAATGGATACAAATGCTACCTGGAATCAATGCAAACTATTTATATTAGTAAATATAAATAATAATATATATACATACATGTATCTGTATACACACACACACACACACACACACACACACATATATATATATATATATATATATATATATATATATATATATATATTTTATAAAATGTAATAAATTGTATCAATATAAAATTATACATATACATATATATGTGTGTATATCTATACATACATACATACATACATACATACATACATACATACATACATATTTGCAGGTCTTGGCGTGTTTGGATCTTTTCCCATGTAAGATGAAGAGTATCTTGGCGATGTTTCGACAAGGTCCCACTGGCCATCTTCAGGCTGGTGCTTTCAGCTTCGTTCTTGTGCGAGCAACAAGCATGAAGCCAAAAGCACCAGCCTGAAGATGGCGAGTGAGACCTCGTCGAAACATCACCAAGATACTCTCAACCTTACACGGGAAAAGACTCGAACACGCCAAGACCTGCATACCTGTACCCATGAAAATCTACAAAAACAAATGTATATTTATATTTATATACGTTATATTTTATAATATATTGATTATAATTAAAATATAAAAAACAAAGTCAAAAGATAGGGCAAGAGATTGAGTAATATTAGCATGGAAAATGAAAGCATCCTTCATTCACATAGTGAACTTGATGTGTAGCTGAGCTTCACTGAATGAGTCATTAAACACTCTGCAGTGCTCTGTTTGCATTGCTGGTTCACAATTGGCATCGTTCACCCTTTCCTGGAGAGGCACAGAAAGTCTTCTGATAGGGTCCCCCAGAATGATGAAGCTGCTCTCCAGCGTTATTTGAATATCCTTTTCTTAATTAATCGATTTACAGTTCTATTTAAAAAGACTCTGAAATATGTGCTGTACAATTGAAATTCTGTGCTCTCAGATATTTTCATATATATTCTTAAATTATACGATAGTTTCCACTTGTGCTAATTATGGATAGCTCTGTACTGCAAAGCGTCTTCACTTGTACGTGATCCCTGGAAATCCGTGTGCAGTTTATGAGGTTCTATTAAGTGGTTGATCTACAATCCACTCATAAAAAGAAGCGATCTACTTCCATTTCCTGAATACGAGTATAATAATAACATACTGTATGTAGATTCCTGACTGTTCTGTAGTGGGATTAGAGACCTCACTTTGATCTATTTAGCATTCAGGACATCTGCACCTACTTAACAATGACCCAGTGCCCTAGTATTTTCCAGACACTGAAGTGGGTTTGGTAATGATGCCTTGACTTGGATGCCTTCCAAAGAAGCCAGTATGGTCCTTCAAGGCAGATTGCATAGAAACAAAATTAAGTCCAAGCAGGTTTATTATTTCTAGGTCACACATCCACCTGTGCCAAAGTGCTGCTGACAAGTTCGAAAACTCAGAGCAGGGATGGGCCAGCAGATATGTGTCTCACTCATGCAAAGCAAAAGTATGCGGTCCTTTTTACTGGTTCTAGGGTAGCCTTAGGTATACATATTTTAAATGCTTACAGCATGAGAAATAATGCAAGAATGGAATGTGTCTTCGTTTGAACGAAGTCAATGCGGCTTGGGGGTTACTAAAGCAGAGAAATAATTTTTATCGCACATTCTGCAAGACCGTTTGAAGAAACCTCTGTTGATTACGCTGCATTTCTTTCCACCTGAAACACGGAGGGGGCATTATTTTTTATTTATTTATTTATTTTCCATTCAGACAAAATCAGTGCCAGCAATCCACGTGTGATTGAAGATTCCCGAGCCCGGACTTTATGTACAGAAATGCGCCGTTGCCTCTACTATGAAACCTGTGCCACTTATGGGCTGAATGTTGATCGGGTCTTCAGTGAAGGTGAATATCTACCTAGAATGTATTCTGAGTCGGTAGAAGAGAGGGAGGCCAGGCTGTATGTCATGGCAATAAAAACAGGGGATGTGTGAAAAGAAACATTCTTCCCAGCATATAAACTTTGCAAGTAGTATGGCAAGTAGAATGTATCTTTAATATTTTACTCTAGATATGATAGGTTCCTATTGTCTGCTGCAGAAATGAGAAATCATATTAGCAAGGCACACACGCTCAATAGTACTGGCACACTTTCTGCCTCTTTAGATTTTTCTACCGGTGTTTAAATTTGCGTCATCCGTTAGCTTAAGTTTGCATGATGGGTTTCTGATGTCCCTTCCCTCCCCCCCAAAAAGGTATGCTTAATTTGTTGTTTCTCACCATTCTGAGCATGGGAAAAGTTCAACACACATGATACAACTAGACTGTGAGAGTGTGAACCTGACCTGGAGCTGCTCCTTCTCTTCTTGTGCTGAGTTCTCACTCTTATCAGCCCCCTGAGAATTATCACTTTCAACAACCAAAGGCAAAGAAAGGGAGGGCTTGTGGAGGAGTTCAACATTTTCAGAGGAAATGCTTTGTGTCGTGAAATATTGAGGCAAGATGCTAACGCTGGACATGCAGGGCCTTCAGACTGACAGTTGTAGAGATAAGAGACTGGGGATAAGTTACCGGGGGTTTCATTCCTTCTAATGGTTGTTCTGCTGTTTTCTGAGTGCTTTTGGTTTCAAAATGTCTATAAAGCGCTAGAACAATCAGCTTGGTATTGTAAAGCAGTGGCCCCCAACCTTTTGGGCACCAGGGACCGGTTCTGTAGAGAGAGATTTTCCTGCGGCCTGGAGTGGGGCGGGCGTGGTTTAGTGTGCTGCCTGAATCCCGCAGATGGGGCTTCTCTTGATTGCACGACCCAATTTCTGGCATGCCGCATTCCGGTACCAGTCCATAGATTGGGGGTTGAGAACCCCTGTTGTAAAGGATGTGAGAGTTGCATATTTATGGTTCAACCCAGGATTGCAGGGAAGAGCATCTTCAGAATGTGTCTTATGTGAGTGAGGCTAAACACGCTGTGTCTTATTTTAACCTGATCATTATCTTCCCATCAGGGACTTTTCACAGAAAGACACATATGATCCGTCCCGTGCATATGACTATGTTCTCACATATGTCCCTCTAGTACAAGATCACAACACATTGAAGTGATAATTGCTGGATGGGTTCACAGTGAGTGGGTGGAGTATCAAAAACGTGTTCAGTTTGTGACCTGGTCCTTAAGGAGAGGGGTGGGGAACAATAATGGATTGGACGGAATCTCAATTCTCTTATGACAGATCTCTCCATTGCTCTTGGATGGGGCACTTGGAAAGCCTCCAACCACCATTTGACTTTCCTACCCCCTCTCTCCCTCCCCATTCCAGTTGCCCAGAAGATTGTGAACTTGAAGAAACAACAGCAGCTGCTTGCCTCCTGCAAATCTTTGCCCAGCACACCCAGCCATTCGGCCGTTTCTACACCGGTGGGTGGCATCTACTTTGTACAAACATAGGCCATATTTTTTTTTTCTTCTTTTCAGGAATCATGTTTCTTTGGAAAGGGTGTAAATGTCCCAGGTTCTTAGCATCTTAGAAGGAAGAAGCTGGCTTGTTGTAAAGACAGTGGGTTCTCTTCTCAGAGGTTTAAATCACTTCCATGTGGGGCCTGTGCAAAAGGTGAAAAGGGGTCCAAAGGTTAGAGAAATGTCTGCCTATAGTGCAATTGCCACACCAGCCCAGTTGCTCGGGCAAAATAATGAAATAATTTGGAGTGGAGCATTGTGGCTTTGCAACAGACAGATTGCATGTGGACTACAAAGAATTTGGATCAGGTGATATAGCTACTCACATGTGGGAAATATCCTTAAAAGTTAGCTGCCATAATACCAATTAGGTAAAATTTGAACCAGAGATGCTGAATGAATTTTTAAAAAATTAAAGATTAAAAAAAATGTAAATCAATTTTGGGATGAATGTAAAAATATTTAAAACAAACAAAATCAAAAATCAAAACTGATATCTTGCAGTTCATGGATCATCCCATGGAAATCCTTCTTTAAATTGTCTGTCTGGCAGATGGGAAGAATAACAGAGTTAACAAAGGTTGTAGTGTTGATCAAGGGTTGTTCTAGGGTAAATCTGTGCAATATGTAGAGATGTGAAGGCTTGAAGGAAAATAGAAGTAGGAGAAAAAATGCTGGGTTTTTTTTTTTCCTTCAAGAGGAGTGAATGAAAGGAAGATGAAAAAGTGCGGGAGTATTTTCCCTTTAACCTTCCAGTTTTGCTTTTGGCTTGTTGGAGGTGTATTGCATCTCTAGCTTTATATCACCATTTGAAGAACCCAACTAAAAGAGAGAGAAACTCCCATGGAGATTTGTACAGCCAAAGATACCCAGAGATGGAAGACCAAAGAAGAAAAATAATGCCTTAAATAGCTTCCCTTTCCCCAAACAAGCTGGAATGGGCCTAACTTGCCCTGATCCTGTGCAAGGTCAAAGACAGTCATATTTATTATGAATACACTATTAAAGTAGACATCATTTTCCATTCATATATTGTTGTTAATATTATTATAAGGCTGCCTGTCAAACACTTAAGGCTATTAAACTATTAAACTATTAAAACCACAATATAAGAGTAAAGAAGAGCCCAACCAGCAGTTTCTAGGCAAAGTTAATGTGACAGTCCCTGGCTTTTAGATATTTGCCTTTGGTTCAGTGGCCATTCTATAAGAGCAGATGCCTTGGTCTGCCTTTTCTCCCATGGGGCAAGGATAGCCTATTTCTGGGCTCCATGGGCTCCAGAGCAACAGGCAGGAACCACCTCCAAAACATTAGTCTGAGGACATGAAGGAATAACAAAAATGATAATGATGGCAGGAAATGCTTGATTACATGCATTTAATGCATATATTCTTGGGTTCAGGCAGCAGACAGAACGGCTGAAAATATTTTGGGAAGCAGCTCTACCTTTTTGAGACATGATCATACCAACAGAGTTTTGGCAAATGACAGATGAAATGTGAAAATACTATACAGGCAGTCCTCGACTTGCAACAGATCATTTTGTGGAGCATTCAAAGTTACAACGGCACTGAAAAAAGGGACTTACAACCATTTTTCACAGTTACAACCTTTGTAGCATTCCCCCATGGTCATGTGATCAAAATTCAGATGCTTGGCAGCTGGTTCTTATTTATGACCGTTGCTATGTCCCAAGGTCATTTAACCCCCTTTTGCGACCTTCTGACAAGCAAAATCAAGGGGAAGCCCGATTCACTTAACGACCGGGTTACTAACTTATCAATGGCAGGGATTCCCTTAAGAACTGTGGCAAGAAAAGTCATAAAATGGGGCAAAACTCACTTAACAGATATCTCACTTAACAACAGACATTTGGGACTCCATTGGGGTCGTAAGTCAAGGACTACCTGCATTGCACTAGGACTATTGTACCTTATGACTATTATTAAGTGTGGTACCTGATGACTCTTGACGAATGTGTATCTTTCTTTTATGTACACTGAGAGCATTTGCACCAAGACAAATTCCTTGTGTGTCCAATCACACTTGGCCAATAAAGAATTCTACTAGGTTACATTTGATGATTACCTGAGAGTGAATGCTCATGGATATTCAAAACAAAGTCGAACTACGTGTGAACACCTATCAATCAGGATGGTCACTTTCATACGGGTGCTCTCCTCCTTCCCTTAGGCAGTTAGTCTTTCTGGATTCTTTTCTAGGCGAGTAATGGTGGCCATACAAGCGACTACTCTTCATCCCTTCCTTCCACACCCAACATCAGTCATCGGGAGCTGCGCAGTGAGGCTTCAGCTATAATTGGCACCCCCAGCTCCTTGCAACGTGGGACCAAACGCCGGACCAGCCTGTTCACTGTGAGTTTCTCCCAGAAGCCCATCAGAACAGAAGAATAAGGAGAGAAAGCCAAGGGCTGGATGGATGATCTTAGTCAGGTCAAACAAGACACGGCCATGATAAGATTCCAACTGTTCATTGATTTATCCAGGGTGAAGAAAAGCTGCTTTCCTCTCCTAGTCATTTAGATCTCTGCCTGCGTTCTTGTAGATGGCAGTTTCCAATCCTGATAGCTCTTTTTCTTGATTCTCTGTTCTCCCAACCCTCTTTTCAAAGATGATCTAATGATAGACAAGCTCGGCAGCTGAGTTCTCACAACAAAGTCAGTTACAAACATGCTAAGCTTGACCTGTCTTAATTTTGGTAAGATTTGTAGATTATTGTACAAGCCCAGCCTGTTTGGCTACTTTATTGTTCAGTGTGTAGCACACACCAAAAAAAAAAAGTTTAATTGAGTAATCAAGTATGATGCGAAGTTGTTGCCATCATTCCTGGGACCCAAAATGTTTGAAGCCTCTTTCTTTAACACCTCTTAGCCTGTTCCTAGCTTGGTGCCTTTTAGCGGTCAGATTCCTGTATCTGGGATGCTTATTATTCAGTCAAAGCAGTACCTGTTTTTAAAAATTGTTCCTGGGACACGGGCCGGTTCTCAGATTCTTCTCAGGAGGTCGCGAGAAAGAGATAAATAATGCTGAAGATTAAAAAAAAAATACTTTTACTGATATAGCAACTTGCTCATTACTATCAATCTCTTTCTCTGCAATGCATGTCTATTGAAGAGTGTTGGGTATATTTTGGGCAATTCACATAAGCTAGTGGTAGACAAGTAAATACTATGCCCAAAGCATGGAGGAAGGGGAAATGTTTATCAAAGAAAGTTTCCGTAAAAACAATTTGTAACTTTGCGCTCTAAAAAGTCTCCTAAGGCTACAGCCATTACATACTATACACACCTAAGATTAAGTCTTGCTGAATCCCAGTGAAAAGAAAAACAAACAGACTTCAATAGGAACCGACACATTGAGATCTCAGAAGTAGGCAATATATGCACCATTTTCAATTCCCGTCGTTCTCTTCACTTTCAAGTGCAGCTGATGGTGTGAGGTAGGGAGTCTTGTTCCAGATCCAACATCTAGAGAATCACACATTGCTGGTTTATAAAATGTTT
The DNA here is from genome assembly GCF_049901735.1 of Notechis scutatus. Taxonomy (NCBI): domain Eukaryota; kingdom Metazoa; phylum Chordata; class Lepidosauria; order Squamata; family Elapidae; genus Notechis; species Notechis scutatus. The sequence continues at coordinate 138,782,277 of NC_142010.1, forward strand.
GAGTTAAGACAATGCTGTTTTTAAGCTAGGGAAAATCAACCTGGTGCCCCCTCTTAGCTAAGGGCTAATGTAAGCCAAAGTTCAAACATCTATATTATTGTATTACAATGCGGACCCCATTTTTATAGTGCTTCAGTTGGAATTATTTTTTATAGAAATGTCTCCTGTTAAAGGGTACCAACACAGCCTTTTGGGCACTATATAGATTTGTGCAGTGATGGCTTGTTCAATAAATCATGGTTAAATAAAGCATAGTTCAGGGCATTTCATAAATAGCAATAGCACTTAGACTTATATATCACTTTATAGTGCTTTACAGCCCTCTCTAAGCAGTTTACAGAGTCAGTCTATTGCCCCCAGCAATCTGGGTCCTCATTTGACCCACCTCGGAAGGAGGGAAGGCTGAGTCAACCTTGAGCCTGGTGAGATTCAAATTGCCAAAGTGCAGCCAGCCAGCAGTCAGCAGAAGTAGCCTGCAGTACTGCATTCTAACCACTGCACCATCACGGCACCACCCCTCGGACTAAAGAAGGGCTCGTTAGTGCTCTCTGAGCTTGCTTGTTTCCTTGCAGACATTTCATTACCCTAACTAGGGGACATCATCAGTGCTAGTAAGGAATGCGGTTTGCTGTCAGTTTATATTCTGATATCTTGCCTATCTGTGTGGGTGGGGGCGGTCTTAGGCAGTGGTGATATTCAATTTTTTTTTACTATTGGTTCTGTGGGTGTGGCTTGATGGGTGTGGTGTTGCTTGGTGGGCGTGGCTTGGTGGGCGTGGTAGGGGAAGGATACTGCAAAATCCCATTCCCTCCCAACCCCACTGACCTACTTTCCAGCTCCGTTCTCTTGTGCAGGGCAACCAAAGAAGACCCAGCCAAACAGCTGGGACTCGGGAGGCAGAGAATAGATGGGGGCGGGGCCAGTCAGAGGTGATATTTGCCGGTTCTCTGAACTACTCAAAATTTCCACTACCGGTTCTCCAGAACTGGTCAGAACCTGCTGAATACCACCTCTGGTCTTAGGGATCCTTTGGTTGGACTGTTTAGTGATGGCTCTTTAGAGGTTTCTTGATTGGGGTATTGTTTACTTAATTGTTAGTCTGAACTTATTCTATGCTGATCTGGGTGCTGGTTACTGGTGGAGAGGTGCTGGAGTCTTTTTGTTCTCTTTTGGGCAGTTCATAGAGTCAGCCAAGGTATTTGAATTGTCTCCTTGTAGAATCGCAGAGGGAGTGATACAGAGAAGCGGAGCCTGGATAGCCGAGGTGACAACACGGGCAGTGGGAGAGCTATACCCATCAAACAGGTAAACCTTCCAGTTTGGCTTGAGCATGGTTTGTCAGTCCTCTTAATGCTTTGCCATAGCAAGGGAAGGCCCAGAGCAATCTTCATTAAGTCTGAAACGCTACCCAAAGATTGCTTCATTTTTTTTCAGGCTTTGGGGGATTTTATTTTATTTTTGTTGCATTCCATTGTGTCTTCCTTCCTGCCCCTCCAATTCAAAGCTGTTTTCTAAAATATCTCTGTTTCTAACTTTGCTTCAGCTTTGTTGCGGCTTTCATTCCTTTGTTAGTTGTTTTTAATTTACGTTGTCTTGGCTTGGTTTTAATCTTACTGTTTTCTTGTACTGTGTGTATGCTGTCCCAGCCGCTTTGATATTTTAAGGTGAACAAAACAAAGGGAAGTGTAGCTTGGCTAATGACCATTATGTCTCCTGGTAGAGCTTCTTGCTGAAACGAAGTGGGAATTCCCTGAATAAGGAGTGGAAGAAAAAGTATGTCACTCTGTCCAGTAATGGTCTTCTCTTCTATCATCCCAGCATTAATGTAAGTTCCTTGTCAGTAGAACAGAGTATGACATGTGTCCAGGGGTGGGATTCAATTTTTTTAACAACCGATTCTGTGGGCATGGCTTAGGTGGTGGTCATGGCTTGGTGGTCATGTGACTGGGTGGACGTGGCTTGGTGGTCATGTGATTGGCTGGGCGTGGCCAACTCAGTATCACTCACCTCGAGGCACGCATCTCCTCACCTGGCCTCTCGTGACTGTAGGGATTCTGCAACAGTCGTAAGTGTGAAAAATGATCATAAGTCACTTTTTCCAGTGCCATTGTAACTTTGAATGGTCACTCCACATGAGCAAAGTACCAGCAAAGGAGGGGAAAAAAACTCCAGAGACATTCCTGAGACAGGAAGTCTAGTCCTACCAAGAATGTAATAAGGGATAATGGAGAGGCAGTTTCTGTAAGCAACACCAGAATGTTTCCTTCCTGCCTTCCTTACAGGATTAGGCCAGTAATTTCTTCTAACAACCGGTTCTCCAAACTGCTTAGAATGTTAACAACCGGTTCTAGCGAATAGGTGCGAACCTGTAGAATCCCACCCCTGCATGTGTCCCTAGATGATCTGATCTGATTCACAGAATAAACAAATTGGTAGGATTTTGATAGGAACCCTTGGGAGAAAAACATGGCCTTTGATGTAAACTGGCTGGTTTCAGCTACAGGATGTATCCATGCCCATTATTTTCCTGCCAGGAAGAAAGCTACTACAACCTTGTAAACAGCCTTTCCTTAGCATAGCGCCATTTAGTATTGGACTTCAGTTACCATAAAGTCTGGCCAGCCTATTTAAGCTATATTCATCATGAAGGATTGGTGTTGTATTCCCCAGTATTGATTCTCATTGTATTCCATGGGAATTTGGGGACAGGTTTATCCAAAGCAAGCGCTCTTTTAGAGGAAAGTAACCACAAATATATGACCATATGCTCCATTTCATGGATCCCTTAAGCCAAAACTGACTGAGGAATACAGTGAAAAATCTTTGATTTGTGAAATGTGCAAGATGTCGTTTGGATTTTACTCCTCTCCCCGGATCTACTTCCTTCCACCTATTTCATTTGATGCCAAACCTCATGATAGCTGGGAATTGTGGAAGTTGTAATCAAATACATCCAAATGGACAGAGAAAAGAAACGATTGTTCTAGAGCTTATTTGGGGCGGGGGGGGGGGTTGTGCATGGTAATTGCCCTAAATGAGTGTGAATAGCATCTGACATGACCTGGACAGAAATACAGGTTTGAGACACCTTCTCAGGTGAACCATAAAATCAGGCTGGTTAAGAACTCCAGAATAAGACCATTTCAAAGCCCATGTTTGGCTTCCTAAGTTTTCCCACCTCTTCTTCCTACCTCCCCAGGATTATATCCATGGAACCCATGGGAAAGAAATGGACCTCCTTCGGACCACTGTAAAAGTACCTGGCAAACGCCCACCCAGAGCCATCTCTGCCTGCGGTGCCTCCTCAAGTATCAACGGCCTGGTGAAAGACATGAGCAGCGTTGGAGTTGGGGACAGCAGTAGTAAGTGATCTGTGCTATCTCAGGCAAAGTAGACATAGGGAGAGAGAGAGAGGAGGACCCAGGTGCTGGCTGGCATCACTACTGTGGGAAGGGCTGCCAAGCTGAGTGGCAGAGCCCTCTTATTGTGACGGTAGGAACTAAGACCCTGGTAAAACAGCCCAGGGAGGAATACTACGAGCTGTTTGCCAGCCTAGGTGTCTATATAATTACTGTTTGCGAATTCACACTGTGATTCATTGCGATGCCTTCGTTTACAGTTTTTTTTGTGTAAGAGTAAGGAGGGAGAGTCCCCGCACCCTTTCTCCTCCTCTCCTCCTTTTGCACTACAATGTGCCAATAGTCACACTTTTCTTTAACCTTACGTGGCGACAGCCCAGAAGAATATGATAGAAAGAATGTATGAAGAACAACAGGTGGTGCTTTTAAATAAAGCTTGACAGAATTCTGCCTGGGAGGAAGCGGGAAAAGAGAGAGGAAGCAGATATGATTCAGCATGAATCTTTTTTTCCCTAGTATGCCCAGGGTAAGACGTCGTAGCCAACCAGTTTGTATATATGACATCTACACTTTTTTTTTTTTTTTTGTATAACTGCATGTTTATGTGCATATCTGCGACACTACATCCTAGGGAAGATTGTCAATTGTTAGCATCGCACTTTTCTTGAAATGCTTTCTGCTGAAAATGTGATACGGAATGGCACCTCTAAGGACAGCTCCTTTGACTGTTTCCCCTTTCACGCAAATGTGGCAAATGAATGATCCAAAGCCATTGCTCTTCCTGGCTTTTGGCCATTATTGCAGATTTCTCCCACTATATGGAAAAAAATATAATCAAATAAGCAGTTATTCTGATTAATGTTCAATCTGGACAATTAGCTAAACATCAAACCAAATCAAATTTGACATAAACTTCCTAATGTTTCCTGTTTGAGCTACAACATTGATTGAAGCAAGTGATTGTTCAAAGGGGGGGGGGGGGGGGAGGGGTGGAGTGGGGGGGGAAAGGAGAAAGAAAAGAAAAAAAAAGAAGGGGAGAAATAAGGGAGAAGGATTATTATGATTGGGGTGGGGTGTAAAATTAAGGAGGAGAAGAGTTTTTATAATAAGGGGGTTTTGGTGTTTTTTTTTTTGGGGGTTAAACTGGGGACTGTTTGGCCTCCAGGCTGCTTTGTAGGTAGCTGTCTGCAGGGATCTTACCCTCCCTAGGAAGCTCATGCCCAGCATTAGAAACTTCTCGGCTTTTAGAAAGTCCATTACTGTGCTGCCTCCACTCACCCACACGTCAGGGTTGATGTAGAGAGCTTTATTCAGTTTGTTCCCCAAACAGTTCTATTTCAGGTTTTCAGCTAACCCCCAGCTGCAAGCTTAGCACAGTAATTGGCTGGCGATCAGGTAGATAACCAAAAGCAAAACAAACTTACAGCAAAACCAAAACAGTCTTACAAATAAAGGTTTTGCCTGGGTAGGTTCCAAAATAAACACCCCAAATCCCCTCCGAGGTCCGGGGCCTCTGCTGAGGTTTGTCAAGAAGTCCAGTGGCGTGGGTTCAGGGCTTGTAAGGAGAAGTTATGGGAATTGTCCAAGCCAGGAATATAAGGGTCGTTTTCAGCAAAGCCAGCCATGAACAAGCTCCAGACTAACCTTCCAAGCAATGGCCAATTAGTCCATTCAACAGATAACCGGCTGCTCCAAACACAAACATAAACACTCTCTGCAACTGAATCAAATCCATGAACTGCAGAGTCCCAGAAACACAACCATCTGGCCATGATCAACACACGTTGCTTCCAGCAATGCCTCCCTCTGCCTGCTAGGCTAAATAGCCCCTCCCGGTGCAGCCCATTATGAGGGGCGGGCCTTTTCCCCATCAATCTGGCATCAATCTCCGCTTCTCTGCCCTGTGCACTCTAGCATCCACTAAGGCCGGCAGCTCCTCCTCCTCTTCCTCAATGGCCAGCAAGCTCTCCTCAGCCGAGATATGTTCTGCTGGCAGCTCAGAGTCAGCAATTCTGGACAGGCTAGGAATGTTCTCATACTCCCTCAAGGCCTCTGAGGAAGACATGGTTGATCGCCAGGAGATATCACACTTAAAACCTGGCTGTTCCATGAGACTGGAATGATATTCCTGTTCCCTCTGGCGAGGAAGAATATTGGTTTACTGATTGTGATCTTCCTGGGGATTTAAATATATATTTTTTAAATTTTCCTATTATTTGCTCTATTATTATTTTAAATCTAACTATGATTCATTATTTGTTTGCCATCTGAATTTCCAACATGCTGCTTAGAATCAACAAGAGGGGCTTATAAGCCTGAAAAAATAAAATTTAAAGGATGGATGGAGGGGGCTGTGGCAAGAGATAATGCTGGTTTATCTCAACATTATCAGGATGGCAGCTACAAACGTTTCTTCAGACTACCCTTAAAAGAACTAATGAATCCTTTAGTTGCATCCCATGGAATGCTTCCACCAACTGGTAGCCAATGGGAGATGTGTTACTATGGTCACTGGGGAATTGGAAGATGGCTTCAGGCTCAGTCCTAGGTAGGATGAGATTCCTCTGAAGTTCAGCATAAAAGCACTCTTTGATTAACCGCCTCCAGGTTGCTAGTGTCCTCTTCGTCCTTCAGCTCTGGACAAAGAAATTAGAATCCCATTACAAACCTTATCTTACTTCTGTGTGTACGACTTGCATGCAAGAGACCCCTGGTCGCATTCTCCACTTCTCCATCTTAAAAGACCTCCAGTAAATGGGCCATTTAAGATCAAACGTATCTGAGATGTAAAATATGGTAACAAGACCAAAGCAGCTACGTTCTGATTCTAACAGGTCCGCCTGCTTGTTCCTTCTTCTCCATAGCTAGCCCTAGTCCAGGCCTGCTGAATCCTCCAGTTGACCCGGCAGTCAAGCTCTTAGGAAAACCGGAGCGTTTGCAGCGCTCGGTATCTTCTTCCAAAGCTGGTAAGTTCAGAACACAACCAGAAGCCCCACCCCCAACCCTCCCGGAGCGGAGAGGGTACCAGGAAAGGCTAGCCTCTCTCTGATCCGGTGAGAAAGATTAGCCAGAAGACACAACCCATTGTTTCTCCTACCTGTTCCTGCAGAAGTATCCATGGCTGCAGAAGGACTATCCAGTCCTGGCAGCAGTGGCAAAGACCCGCCTCCATCTCCTATGATTGACAGAAAGAAACACAGGCGGAAGAAGCTCACCACACCATCTAAAACTGAGGGATCCGCAGGGCAGGCGGAGGGTAAGAGGCCTCTGCTGCTCATTCATGGTTCGGAAAAGTTGAAAAGAGTCCTTTTTTAAAAAAAAAACACCACAGTTTGGGCTTTTCCACCGGGCACATTAGAACATCGTGGTTTCTAAAAAGGCAGGAAAACTAGAGGGGCATCTCCAGAGGGATTTTCCTCCGCTTTGTGCTCTCTCTCCTTCTTGGGAGTCTGCGCCTGTCAGAACGTTCAGCCGAGACGACCAATGGCCCCGCCAGCTGCGGGGGGGGAGGAGGGGAGGGCGGGATCCCGAGAGATCCTTTTGCTTCTTCTTCTTTTTTTTTAATGCCTATGCATTATAGTGAAATTGTTTTTAATGCAGAAAAGGCTTTTCCCTCCGATGGCAATTAAGGCTGGTCTGCCCTTCATAATGGGTATCTTTAAGATGTCTCTATACAAAGCCAAACAACTAAGACATTGCCCTCAGTGGTGGGATTCACATTTTTTTACTACCGGTTCTGTGGACGTGGCTTGGTGGGCGTGGCGGGGGAAGGAGACTGTAAAATCTCTAGTCAGAGGTGGTGTTTGACGGTTCTCCAAACTACTCAAAATTTCCGCTACCGGTTCTCCAGAACTGGTCAGAACCTGCTGAATAACCACCTCTGATTGCCCTGCTACCATTGACAGTAAACAAAGCCATTTTGGGGGGGGCGGTCCTTGATTCCAGATCCTATATCTGCTGGGGTGTCAGGAGAGCGAAGACTCTCTTCTACTGGGCAGATAAGAGAGTCTTGAATTAGGCAACGTATTAGCCAGGTAGTCCTCAGCTTACGAGCGTTCATTCACAGTGACAGTGGCGCTGAAAGACGTGACTTACAACCAGCCCTTCAACTTACGACGGTTGCAGCGTTTTTAACAATCACACGATCCCCATTTCAGCAGTCAGCAAGTGTTCACAACGGTCGCCGTGTCCCCCTGGTCATGCGATCGCCATTTGCAACTTTCCCAGCCAGCTTCTGACAAAGCAAAGTCAATGGAGAAGCTGGATTCACTTTTAACAACCATAGCACAAAAAAATAATAATTGTAAAATCAGGTGCGACTGCATTGCTTAGCAACTGAAGCTCCGGTCCCAATAGTGGTTGTAAGTCAAGGACTATCGATATGTAGTTAGCACTTTAAAAAAAAGAAGAAGAAGAAGTGGGAGGGTCATGTTTGCTTCAGGATCCAGCATTTCCACAGTTCTGGGGTTTGCACTGGATCCTGTCTCTCGGTTGCAGGAAGGGAGGAACGCTTGAACGGTGATCGTTATTGCCTGAATTGAAACATAACCAAGATGGTTGGGGTGCCAGAGGCGCAGAAGTCAAAGAATGCCTCCCAATGTTTATTCAAAGATTGTTTTCATCAAGCCTGACTGGGTGAGGGGAAAAGTAGCATGGGAGTCAGTGAGGGGAATTCAGTGAGGAGCATCTTAGCCGAGGCTGTGGGAAGGCCATGCTGCCTCTTGCAACCCCTGGAAAGGAAAGGAACGGTCCTCTCCTTTCGAGGAGGGGTTGGGCCATGGTCAGAGGAGTGGCCCATTCCCAGCCTTTTCTCTTAGCTCTGTCTGCACTAAGCAGCTGTTGCAAACCTTTCACTTCCGCTCTGAGTCTGCACCACACAAGGCCGTGCCCTTCACAGCTTTCTCCCTCACTGTCCCTCGCAGTGCTTCACGCATCCACCACCACCACTCCACTGGCACCCGAATCCAGGGGTCTGGGAGTTCTGATAGCCTCTGCTTTTTTTTTTTTTTTTTTAAATTATTTTCCTTTTCCTCCTCTGAACTCTCTCCCCTTTCTTCTTTTCCTCCCTTCTCTTTCTCTGCCTCTCGCTTCCTGCTTCCCCTCCGGACCCACTGCAGCCAAGCGTAAAATGTGGAAATTAAAAACCTTTGGTAGTTTAAGAAATATTTATAAAACAGGTAATGAGCGGCGGTGGCAGGTGTGGGCTCTTTTTTTTTCTGTGTGTGCCATGGCACCCATTGCATGCAGTTGTGCTTACTTTGTGACGTGCGCCCTGCTTTGATGTCTGACCCTGATGCTCAAGGGATATCCCTTCTTGCTTCTTGGTTAACCATCCCCAGGCCAACAAGTGTGTGTACAATTGATCCCCTCCCCCCCCATACCTCCATTTCCCCCAAAAGGGTTAAGTTCCCAGAATTCCTTCAGAATGGGAGTTTTTGAACTGATTCTGAAACTCAGTCAGAACCCCTTTGGGAGGAATATCAGTCAGATCATCAGATGAACCCCAAAAGTGCAAATAAACAGGGCCATAAAAATCAGTAGATTCCCTGGAAGGCAACTTTTCCAGTACTATTAGGGTCTCCTACTGAGTGCAGCCAGAAGGTTGTGTTCTAGCTCAGAGTACTTTCCCAACATGTGCATATGACGATAACAATAGCAATAGACTTATGTACCGCTTCACAGTGCTTTTACAGCCCTTTCTAAGCGGTTTACAGAGTCAGCCTATTGCTCCCACAATCTGAGTCCTCGTTTTACCCACTTCGGAAGGTTGGAAAGCTGAGTCGATCTTGAGCCAATGAGGTTCGAACTGCCGAACTGCAGTCAGCAAAAGTAGTCTGCAGAACTGCATTCTAACCACTGTGCCATCCCAGCTCAACAGACCCATTTGTATTTCACACTGTTTGCTGGAGAATATAGGGCTCCACATTTTTTTGCGGTGCACAAGCAGGCTCCTTGAAAGACAAATGGGTATAGAAAGAAGAGTCCAGAATCCTAGAGAGTCTTTCCCTGTTTGTATTTATTAACGATAGGGTCATGAATTCTTTAGACTGCCACAATTCAGTAGGTTGGTTAACTTGGTTTGGTAGTCAGATGTGTTTGGTAGTCAGATGTGTTGGTAGTCAGACTACCAAACCAAGTTAACCAACCTACTCCTAGACCCCACATACAAACCCCTAAAGACAGACCCCACCACCTACCTAGAAAAAACCACCAGATCCAAAATAAAAGCCTCCCCATCAGTGAAGAAATCCAGCAAAGAATCATACCCAGAGAGAAATCATCCAGATGCCCTAAGCTTTATGGTCTCCCCAAGATACACAAAGAAGGAACTCCACTTAGACCAATAGTCAGCTCCATAGGCTCACCTCTACAAAACCTAGCCAAATTTCTCACCAAACAACTACAGCCCTATGCAGAATCCATCAACTCACATGTAAGAAACTCATTCCAGTTCATCGAGATCATAAAGAAACAAAACTTACAACCCAGCGACCTACTAGTTAGCTTCATGTCATATCCCTCTTCACCCAAGTGCCAATAAAAGAAGCCTTGACAGCCATCCAAAACAAATACAACCCCCAAGCACATCCTAGATCTGACCAACCACTGTCTATCCAATACATACTTCACTTACAATGGACAAAAATACAAACAAATAGAAGGAGCACCCATGCGATCACCCTCTCACCTGTCATCGCAAACCTCTACATGGAACACTTTGAAACACAAGCTCTAGAAAAATATGATCACAAACCCAAACTCTGGCTCAGATACGTAGATGACACCTTCATAATCTGGCCACACGGGAAAGAAAAACTGAACAACTTCCTCACACACCTCAACAGCCTACACCCCAAAATACAATTCACCATGGAAACAGAAGCTAACAATCAACTTCCTTCCTAGATGTCTTGGTATACAAAAACCCAATGGCTCCCTAGGACACACCATCTACCAAAAGAAAACACATACAAACCGCTATCTACACGCACTCCCACACCACCACCCAGCACAGATCAATTCCGTAGCTGAGACACTCATCTCCAGAACAAAATGCTTAGCTGATGAACAACACCTAAAAACCGAACTAAACACTCTCACCAACGTACTAACAGCCAATGGATTTCAAAGAAAGAAGATCACCCACCTAATCCAAAAAGAAACCCCAACCAAAATCCAAGACAGAGAACAAGAGAACGGCAAAGCCCTCCTCCCATATATAAAAGGCACTACAGACAAAATCAGCAAGATCCTCCAAAAACACAACATTAAAACAGCATTCTGCACAAACAGAAAAATATCCACCATCCTAAGAAACCCTAAAGACAAAATCGAGTTAGAAAACCAAGGAGTATATGAAATCCCTGCACTGCCTGCCTCACCACATACATTGGACAAACTAACAGAAGAATAAGTGCACGCGTTGAAGAACATAAGAACTCAATCAAAAAGAAGAACCAACCTCTTCCCTGGTCCAACACCTCAAAGCCACAGGACATGAGATTGACTTTAAAAATACCAGAACTATCGCCAAAACTGAACACCACAGCAGCAGAATAATCAGAGAAGCCATAGAGATAGAAAAACGCCCACACAGCATGAATAAAAGAGATGACACCTCCCGCTTACCAGCCATTTGGAAACCCGCCCTCATGAACAGACGAGTACCCAACATGATAAATGACACCAGACCCACACCCATGAGGGCCACACAAGATGCCACCACCACACTTCCACGTAAAAATCAGACTCACACCCACACAGAAGATGAGACACGACCACAGACCAGAAGCCGCACTGCAGCTGCATCACTACCCACTTCAAACTCCTCTGAACCATACATGAAGCGAACTGACCCCCACCATGAAGATGTGGCACGACCACGAACTCGAAGCCAAACGAACACAGACCCAGACCCCAAACTCAAAGCCATATTAAAAACCCAAATGCTACATCACAGCCACCCGCTCAGGACATCACATCAGAAAACTCAAGAAATTACACCTCAAGAACTCAAGAAGTCACAACACAGCAAATGACCCAGGATATCACAGCACAAGACCAAGGATACCACAGCAATAAATCTCACAAGGTCATCACACAACCCATTACCCAAGCTGTTACTACACAGGAGGCTAATCGAAAAGAGATCAAAACACAAGCGACCCAGGAGATTACAACGCAAGACCCAGGATACCACAACAAAAGAACTCACAAGCCCATCACACAACCCATTACCCAAGCCGTTAAAACACAAGAGGCTAACGACCCAGGAGATGACAGCACAAGATCCAGGATATCTCTACAACAAAAGGCCATTACACAGCCCATTATACCAACATCAACTCCATCAACCAATCAAGAGGCTGCAGCACAGCCAACCAGCCCAGCACACCATCCCCACCACTTGTATATATAGAGAGATGGCAGCTCCGGTCACACACTGCTTGCACTGGCACTAAGCCGAAAGCACCAGCCTGAAGATGGCGAGTGGGACCTCGCCGAAACGTTGCCTAGATACTTTGAATCTTACGCGGAGAAAACCCGAATAACCAAAGATCCACATACAAATACCTGAGAACCTCAGAAAACAAATATATATATATATATATATATATATATATATATATATATATATATATATATATATATATATATATATATATATATATATATATATATATATATATATATATATATATATATATATATATATATATATATATATATATATATATATATATATATATATATATATATATATATATATATATATATATATATATGATCTTTGGTTATTTGGGTTTTCTCCGTAAGATTGGAAGTATCTAGGCAACGTTTCGATGAAGTCTCATTCATCATCTTCAGGCTTGTGTCTTCCCCACCCAATCAGAACACAGCCAAGCCCCCACCCAATCAAGTCACCCCCACTAGCAGTTAAAAGGAAGAAGCAGCTACAAGCTCACATCACTCTGAGAAGCACAGAGCGGAAGACACAAGCCTGAAGATGATGAATGAGACTTCATCGAAACATTGCCTAGATACTTCCAATCTTACGCGGGAGAAAACCCGAATAACCAAAGATCCACATATACACACACACACACACACGATAGTAAATTTGTAGCAGTTCCAAGGTACATAAAAACTGATACATTTTGCAGGTTAATGTGACAGTGGTAGAGTCATTTGACCTGTTGAGGAGTGGGAACAGGCAGAAACCCCTTGGTCCTTTAGGCTGATGCAGGTACGGCCCTTTCCCCAGACTCTCACAGGCCCTCCATTTCCATTTCCTTAATTATTCTTCCCAGAAGAAATGGTCATGGACCACTGAGTGAAGATTTGAACCCTGGATCTCCTGTTCCAAGTCCAGTGATAATCAGTACTTCAGTATTCCACCACTGGCATTAGAAATAACTTTGAATTTTTGCCCCCACTGTGGTCTTTGATTTTGAAGCTTTACATGGCAAAGACAATCTTCCTCTTTTAACAACCCCATAATCCCTTGCGGGGTGAAGTCTGGGCAACTGAATGGAGCTGAGTGTTTACTGGCCGGATGCCCTTCCTATTGACAATGTGGAGGTATATTCAGCAGATATATTCTCAACGTGCCCAGAGAGAGAAATATCTGACTCTGCCTAGGATCGAACTCACAGCCTCCTGATTGTGAGGTGAGAGCTCCACCTCTAACCTTCACCACTCACACAGCAAAGACAGTGGTGGGGGCAAACTAGAATCTGATCCATGTGACATAAAAGTGATCCATCCGAGATAAAAGTGCTAAGTCTTTCCCAATCTCAAGGGATGCCTAAGCACTTTTATCTCAGATGGATTGTGATCCTTTACCATTCCAACCAATTAATTCCCACTTCCCTGCCCTGATTCTCCCGCAAAGGGAAGAGAAAGGAAGCCAACATTGAAAGAATTTATTTTTATGCAATCAGCACACTCCCCTGCCCTACCTCACCCATGACTTGGGCTTGATTATAGAAAATTCTGCCCCTCACCACAGCCCTGGTTCCTGTCAGAGCCCTCAACTAATGAGGAATTGCAAGCCTGGCCATCATTGATTGCCATGCGCTGGCCATTTCCTGCCTCCTGAGCTTGCCGTTCTGGCTAGCTCTCGAGTGGCCCCCTATTCCATCCATGTTCAAAACAAAGTGTGAGACAGGGAAAAGAGGAGTCAAAACCTCCCTTATCCTATCGAACCACGGGGTAGAGTGTTGTGTTTCCACACACTAACTCTGCTCTCTAATTCAGGGATTGAGCCACTTAAGCCTATAGTACTGGAGCAAGCGAACACATAGGAGTGCTCTGCAGATTAAAAGTGCTCCCTAAATCACTTTAAAATAGTAAATAACCTGTGGGTTGATGAGGAGAGCATCCATGTAGAATTCTTTCAGGTACTTGCTGTTTGTGAATTTAAAATGTCGGCCTCCGTCAATGATAGATAATTGTGTCTCTAATACTAATAGATCATCTCCTTACAACTTTTCTCAAGCGTCTGTGCTATAAAAAAAAAAAAAAAGCCACGCCATCCTCTTTTGTGTTTGTTTAACTTCCGAATGTCCTTCCCCAACCCCCAGAGTTTGCCCCAACACCCGTTTGTGACTGTAAGACGGTTCGAACTTCAGGGAAAGGTATCATTTCGTTATGCCTGAGCGCCACTCTTTTACATCCGCAGAGGAGGAGAACTTTGAATTCATCATCGTCTCCAGCACAGGACAGACGTGGCACTTCGAGGCCAACAGCTTCGAGGAAAGAGATTCCTGGGTCCAAGCGATCGAGAGCCAGATCTTGGCCAGCTTGCAGTGTTGTGAAAGTAGCAAGAACAAGGTATTGATTGACCACCCAGCATCCTGCTGTCCCTTTCCCTATTGAAGCCTGCCTTTAAGTATTGATTGCCTATAAGGCTGTTGTGATTTGGCCATTACAAAAAAAGAGACTTTGGGGGAAAAAGGGCAAAGAAGAGCAACTAAGACGATTAAAGGCCTGGAAGCTAAAACATATGAAAACAGTTAAAGGATTTGGGTATGGCCAGTCTAGAGAAAAGAAGGAACAAGGGGAGACATGATAGCGTTCTAATATTTGAGGGGCTGCCACAAAGAGGAGAGGGGTCAACTTATTTTCCAAAGTACCAGAAGGCAAGACAAGAAACAATGGATGGAAACTAATCAAGGAGAGAAGCAACCTAAAACTAAGGAGAAACTTCCTAAGAGTGAGGACAATTAACAAGTGGGATAGCTTGCTTTCAGAAGTTGTGGGTGCTTCATCCCTGGAGGTTTTTAAGGAGAGACTGGATAGGCACGTGTCTGACATGGTATAGGGCAGTGGTGGCTAACCTTTTTGGTTAGCCACCACTGCGCCAAAAATTGAGTGCGCCCAGAAGGCCATGCACGTGTTCCCCCCACGCCCCCTGCACATGCGCACACAATCCTCCCCCTCCCCGCCGCCCTTACCTGCACTGTGCCTCACAGTGATTTTTAGCTAGTTTGAGGCCTTTTCGCCTGCCAGAGGGTTGAAAAAAGCCTCTGCAGGTTTTGCGGGCCAAATAATAAGCCCGTTTCATCACTTCCAGTATTACAGGAAGTGATGAAACAGGCCTATTATTTGATCCGCAAAGCCTGCAGAGGCTTTTTCCAAGCCTTTGGGAAGCTGAAAAAGGCCTCAAACCAGCCAAAAAAATCAGCTGTGAGGTGCGCACATGTGCAGTGAGGTAAGTTTGCCTGCGGCTCGTGTACCGACACAAATGGCTGTGCTTGCCACCTGTGGCATACATGCCATAGGTTCTCCATCATGGGTATAGGGTCCTGCTTGAGCAGGGGGTTGGGCTATAAGACCTCCAAGGTCCCTTCCAACTCTGTGCTGACTGATTGATCAATCGATTGATTGATTTGTAAGTGCACTATCCATATTAGGATTACCAGATATCTGAGGAGGCAAAGGAGAGCATGGATAATTGGAAAGGAGGACATCTGGGGGGAAAAGAGGATGCATTAAAAAAGGGTTTGACTTTCTTGGCATCTGCAACAAAAATGACAGCAAATTACAACTGCAAAAAAGTGTTCTTGGGCCTATAGGAAATTCTCTTCTTCAGCACCAGAAAGGCTGGTTTTTCAGTTGCAGTACAGATAGTCCTTGATTTACGGCTACAGTTGAGCCCCAAATTTCCATTGTTAAGCAAGGCAGTTGTTGAGTTTGGGTCCATTTTGCGACCTTTTTTTGCCACAGTGAATCACTGTAGTTTTTAAATGAATCATTTAGTCATTAAACGAATATGGCTTCCCTCATTGACTTTGCTTGTCAGAAACTGGCTGGAAAGGTTACAGGTGGTGATCACCTGACCCTGAGACAGTGAACTGTCATAAATACATGCCAGTTGCCCAGCGTCCAAATTTTAATCATGTGACGATGGGGATTATGTAACTGCTGTAAGGGTGAAAAAGTGACTTTCGCACAAAAATGTGTGAAAGTCCATTTTTTCATTGCTGTTGTAACTTTGTATGGTCGTTTACAAATGGCTGTAAGTTGTTTATCTTCCAATGCTATCATTCCAGTAATCATCACATACAATGGATGTCAAGGAACAAGGCAGAATGAAGAGACATTTGAACATATAAGAAAATCTTAGTCAGATGGTTGAACTCTGAAGGCCCAGAAAGTCCAGAAGGAAAGAATAAACAGACAAAGAAGTTGTTTTAAACAGAGATCATGTCTCTAATGTGGGGATTCACCACACAAAGAGAACAACTTATTAGAATGAGAGTTGGGAAACAGGCTGGGAAGATAAATCTCCCCAGGCCTAACTTGAATTAGCATACAACATTTTAAAGGAATAACGAATAAACGTAATTAATCAATAATTATAAAAGGACGTTTGCAAAATATTACACAATAACATTTGCAAAGTATTACATATTAGTATTAAATATTATTACATTTTTTATTTTATTGACTAAATCTATTTTTTTTCAACTGTGGGATTCAGACAAACGCATTATTTTCCATTAAAACATTTATGCATATAATTTCAATGTCTTAGGCAGAAGCATTTGAGCTACCTGGCATATCCACCTTTTTCCTTCCTTCCTTCCTTCCTTCCTTCCTTCATTCATTCATTCATTCATTCATTCATTCTATCACTCAAAGTGATTTAGCCCAGTCATAATGCTGTGGTCTTGGTAAGAAGAGTTTGAGCATTATTTGCAAATGACTAATGGTTAATTAATGGTTGTGTTGCAATTCAACCACATTTGAAACAATCGCTATAATTCACACAAACTTTTTAAAAGCAAGACAAATAGAAGCCAATCACACACACAAAATTGGAAGAAAATCGACTGATCTATTGGAGAAGGAAAATGGGGTTTCTTTTTGTGAATATTCCCATAGACTATGACCTGCTGAAAAGGATGCTCTCTCTTGTGATTCATTTTAATTAATTAATTTGTTTGTTTCCTTTATATTTGCTGCCCAGTGCCCATCTCATTTCAAAATAACTCTGGGCAGCTTATATCATTAATTCTTTTCATATCAAACATAAAAAATTGTAGGGAAGGGAGCATATCCTCAGGGATCCTTTTGTATCTGAGAATGGAAATGAAGCATAATCCAAAAATTTCATACAGGTTTGGAAGATGGGTTTCAAGAAATAGCAGACAATAGCTTACCCAGTCTTGCAAGGCCTCAGTCAGAATTAGGGTGATCTGTGAAGTAACCCCTGAAACAATGGACATTTTAGCATCTATCTGTATTCTGTCTCGCCAACAGGCCCGGATGGACAGCCAGAGTGAAGCTGTGGCAATCCAGGCTATCCGAAATGCCAAAGGAAATTCTTTGTGTGTGGATTGTGGGGCATTAAGTAAGTATGTGGCCATTCAGACTTTTTTCTTTTCTTTTTTTTGTAAATTTTATTTGAGTTTTCACAAAGAGAAAAAAAATACAAATAAAACATCTTTTTTGAAAGCAGCATAATCCCAGGTTACATTTCTTCGTACAGAGACAAATTCAGGTTCATGCTCATTTTTATATTCTATTCCATATCTTATTACTATTTTACATTTTCTGCATAGCTTCTCCCCTCTTTTAATTTTCTCAATTTTATTTTAATTATCTCATCTCAATTCAAATCATTATATTTATATTTTTTGTCTGTCCTGTTTCAATTATCTATTATCTTTTCTCATTAAACAAAATTTCTCCTGTAGTTACTGATTGGAGTATGACGCCTTTATATCTTTTCCCTAAAGTTGTAACATTCAATATAATACATAACTTCCATTCGGGTTCTGCTTGGTACATTCTTAAAATACACACTGTATTCTTAAAAAAAGAAAAAATATATATAAATGTATATAATTAAAACAACATTCCATTCCAATTCAATTCTATCATTAATATTAATATTCATTAAAGTCTTAACATCTTTAACATTACTTTTCAATTAAATATCATACTTCTATGGGAACAATTATAAGCTTTCCATAGTTAATTCCCCCCCCTTCACTTATATTTTATAAAACATTAACTAATTAAAATGTTTCCGTTCCTTCCTAATTCAATTTTCTCATTTATTTTATTTCACTTATTTTATTCACAAACATTTCACTAAATTACACTAACTATTTTATCCCTCATTTTAATCATACGTTGTTTCCAATTTTCTAAAATTATTTCTATTACTAATATAACAATCTTATGTACCTTTACAGAATCCCTTTTTCAGTTAGATTTCCACCCATTATCTCTAAATAGATCCTGTTTCTCTATATCTTGCTCCGGTCCTTTGTAGCTTCTTTTCCTTTCCTTCCTCCCTCTCTTCTTCTCTCTCCCCTTTTTACCCCCTTGTTTCTCTACCTCTATTTCTCTCTTCTGTATTCCCCTTTTCTGTTGCTTTCCAGTATTATACTTATTTTTTGAAGTATTTTTCTTTTCTTTGGTTGTTTTTTTAAGTCTTAAGTTCTCCATTCTCTTTCCCCCCTTTCCTTTTTCTTCCCCACATAGGATTACTTGTTCATTAAAGATGGCTTCTTCTTTGTCCCAGTCTTCTTGTTTTGCAGTCTTTTCTTGTTGTTTCTCAGTTCCAAATCTCCATTTCTAAGAATTGAAAAACAAAGCCAAAAGAACCCTTCCCTTCTTGTGCATCTTCTTTGTACTTTTTAAGTTCCATTTTCAATTCATCCAGAAGTGGTGCCATTGTATAAATTTTTAAACAACCACCCGATTGATTTTAATCATTCAAATATAATAACCAAAAATCCAAAGATCACCAAATAATCCAAATACATGTAAGCTGTTTCTTTTTTGCTCTTTTTTTTCACTTTCTCTTCCTGGGGTTACTATTTAGTTGCAAAGTTTTTAATGTCCAGAAATCTTTATTATCCCTTTGACATTTTTGTTTTATTTTCAGCTTAATTGTCTATTGATGTCAAAGTGGATTTTTCCGATTCCTTATTTAAGTCTCTTAGTATAGGGAAGGAGAGAGAAGAGAAAAAAAAAAAAGCCAAACCTTTCCCTTTTCACTTTCCTTCGCTGCTTCCAACTCTTCTTTGGGAGCGATGTTATTTTTTGTAAGTTTAAATTCCAGGGTACCTTGGTTGTTGCTTTTACAATTTAACCCGGTCAGCCAAAACTTTCACTTCTTATCTTCCTGCACATTCTTTTCCGGTCGAGTTCTTCTTTGTGGTGGCCATTTCTGACCACCGCTCCTACCGCCTTCGGGAAAGGGAGTAATGGCCAGCTGAGGAGGAGACATGCGGCTCTCCTCGACCCTGCTGGCGGTCTCCCCCCTCTTCACCACCTCTACGGGGTGGCTTAGCCCCGAAACCAGCCAGCTCGGGGCGCTCCAGTGGCGAGCGCAGGCAGAAACCGCGCACTGCAACCATTATAAATATGAACCAGTTGTCAAGTATCCAAATGTAAATCAGGTGGCTATGGGGATACTGCAGTGGTCATAAGTGTGAAAAATGATCCTTTTTTCAGTGACGATGTAACTTTGGTCACTAAATGAACTGTGGTAAGTTGAGAGCTAACTGTACTTTATATATTCTTTTTTTTTTATTAGCAATGTTATATTTTTGGTGGCACTTCATCATATCTTCTAGCTGTTATATTTTACCAATACAATATTTAAATCTTAAGAAAAGAAAAAGAAGGCAGAGGCAGGATACGCCAAAGAAATATGAATATAGTTGGATTTATTTCCACCACCTCCTTTAAGTTTTCAGGGATGGGGCTTTTTTTTTTTAAAGTCTGCTTTGAAGCTTCAGTCTGACAATTACTATATCGATAATATCTAGCTAAAGAAACAAGCCATCTCCAGCACAGATGTTTCTGTCCTTTGGCCTGACGTTTCCCAGCTGACAGATTTGGCATACCAGCCTCAGCAGAGGAGATTACAGTGACCCTTCTCCTACACAACATCTGGCTCCTTTGCTTCCCAACTGGCACTCCTTTTTAAGGGAATTATTCTGTCCTCTATAATTACTGACTGAATGTATAAAGGCAGATAGATAACTTCACAAAGCATCCATACAAAGTCTTTTTATTGGTTCATCAGGCATCCTCAATATAACTTACAGTTACGTCGAGATTCATCTCAATGTCCAATTCTTTGCATAGCTGATTTTCTGATGTAAAAGGATTGTGATCTTTTTTTTTTTTAAACAAATTTCATTCAATTTTTCACATAAAAACAAAAAGCTCTTTTTAGTGGACAACATATTTCCGGGTCATCACTTTTACATACAAATATGACAATAGTTATACATTCATATATGCATACTTAATTCTATTATTACCTTTTCCATTCCAAACTTTCAGAAAGGAGAGAAACAAGCAAATTAATCCTAGTCTCTTACATTAACCTCAATCAAAACATCTTTTCATTTCTTTTCAATTATTTCAAATATAATCCTTTAATATTTATTTTAAAAATAGAAATAACAATATATATTTGCCTAATAATAATAATAAAAAAGTTACCGATGTCTCTCCTTCCTTTTAATAGTCTGTATTAATTTAATAGTCTGTATTTAAGTAGTTCTTTAATCTGTTATATTTTCTTTCCATCACACATTCTTTCTATAGATTCTAGATTAATACCAATTTTAACACAAAAGAAAAAGAAACAAATATAGGTTTTCCCCCCTTTACTGCTTTGAGTGTGACACCTCAGTGGTTAAAATATACCTTTATTCCCTCATCTTAATTCCCAATAAACCATTATTTTTAAGTAGTTACAATAATAATCATTACATCTTTTCATTTGGATTCCGCAACATATTTTCCCCCCTTAATTTTATTTCTAATTTCAAAAAAGTAAAAGGGAAAAAATTGACTATTCAATTTCTAATCACTGATATTGACCTCATTTTTAAACATCTCCACATTCATTTCAATTATTAGAATTTCTTCAATAAACCTTAACTTTTCTTTTAAGAATAAAAATAAAAATATATATTCATCTAATAATAGTTATCAGTATCTATCCCTCCTTTAATAATCTATATTACCCTATTTTCTAAGTACTTTTTAAATTGCAAATATATTCTTGTTACCCCTTGTCACCCTGCAGAATCCCCTTTTTAATTCATCAACCTTTATCTCTTAAAAAATGATTTCTTTTCATCATTTTACTATTTCCGTATTTCTTTATTTTATGCACCTGTTTCTTACTACCTCTCCTCCCCCTCTTTTTCCCATATCTTTTCTCATTCCGATTTATATCCCTCTCTTTCTTGATATCTTCCTTTCCCCTTTTCTGCTGGATCTTTCTACCTCTCCTGATTTCACAGGTATTCCCCTTTTTGATTACCTTCTTAAATCTCAACTTTTTAGCCTTCCTTCTTTCCCCTCGTCTTTGTAGTGTTCTTTGTGTTAATTGTCTATTTAAGAGGGCTTCTCCTTGAATCGACTCCTCCTCCTCTGAAGCTCTTTCTTCTTGTTCTTCAATCGCCATTTCCATTTCTTCTAACACAGAGCAAAGTGATTCTCCTCTTTCCTGTACTAATTCTCTCATATTTTTAAGTTCCATTTTTAATTCCCGAAGAGATATCATCATTACACACTCTTATATTTCATAATCATTGAAGTTCACAAAAAACACTTTTGCTTTCCTTCTTTCTTCTTCTAGTTTTCTAAAGTTCTCAATTGTTCCAGCCCAGGGTCTATACCAAAAACATCAATCAATCCCACAATCAGTCTTTCCTTGCTTCTTTCTTTATTCTAGTTCAGATTTCACTTTCTAAGGTTCTTACTTTGTTTCAATATTTCTTTAACATTATATCAACACAAGTTCATACAGAAACAGGATGCTTTCCCTTTTGTTTGGGTTCAAGTTTTTGTCAAAAGATGGCACTCTCCATTATACAAAGTCTTCACCTTTTCCCCCTATTTTTTTATTTAGATTTTTTCGAACCTCAATATTCCAGCACAATCCAATCTCCAAATTGTAAATTTTATTATTATTATTTTTTGACAATCTTAAGTCCAGCTTTATTTTATGCCTGTTTATTGCCAAAATATTTTAGTCCAATTTAATTAAATATTTAGTTCTGGCTTCTTCCTTTCCTGGTTCAAAGTCCCGCTTAGCTGTCAAAATTATTTTCTTATTTTTTTTCCTGTCCCTTTGTAATTTTGCCGCTCACTTTTCTTTTCTTAAAAGTTCAATGTTACCTTAACCCCGGGTACTTTTTGTTTAGTTGTTTCACCCAATTGTCCCAGCTCAGATGTTATCCACCTCTTTCTTCACTCCTGCACAAATCTTAGTCCAGCTGAGTCCTTCTCTTCAGGGTGGCCATTTTGGACCACCGCTTCAGTCGTCTTTGGGGGGGAAAGGACCAAGCCCAGGAGGGGAGATGCGGCTCCCCTCAACCTGGCTTATGGCTTCCCCTTACTCCACCACCCCTCCAAGGCAGCTTCAGCCCCTAATCGCAATGATCGGGGCTTTCCAATGAAAGAGCACGGACCATAGCCACGGACAGTTGCGATCTACGGTCCATCGGTGAGGAGGGCTCAACACGGAACCAGGATTGTGATCTTTCATCCTATAGTAGTGGAGCAAAGGGGAGAGATGCCAGCATGCTGCTGGGGTCCGAGCAAGAGTGAAGAAACCTCCCCCAACCCACCAAGGGTCAATTCAGTGACCAATCAGGATTACAGATGTGGCCACATGACACGGACTACATTTCCCAGGATACCTTCACCACATTTACCATGATGCATTCCCTTAAGGGGACAGCTCTCAATTCCTAACTAACTATCTCAATTCCCATTACCTGTAAACTGTCTGGACAGCACAGGAACAGATTGATTCTTCATAGGAAAAGCTGTTTCAAGACTGGGTCTCTTTAAAATATTGGGGAGGGGGACTTAAAGACGCTCAAAAGAGAAGTCCCATTGCAGTGATCTTTCCACCCTTCCCTTTGGTTGGTCAGCTTGTGATGTCTCTCTCACTTTCTCTCCTTTGTCTTTCCTTTTTCTTCCTCTATAAAAGGAAAGCCTCCAAGGCTAAGCCCCAATCTGAAAATGCTCCCTGATAATAAGGCTTGCTCCCAAGAAGACTGGGCTTTCCCCTTTACTACATTGGAATATCCCTCACTTGGCCAGTTATGATCTCTCATCCTAACTTGGGTTGCGTGTGACTTAGCACATCAGAACAATTCCCTTTAGTTTGGAATTACAGGTCTTTGCTTTGAAGAGGAAGGCCAGTTCCCTCCCCCTCATCCTACTTTCTAATTCCTCCATTTTCTTCGCTCCAGATCCAACATGGGCCAGTCTGAACTTGGGGGCGCTGATCTGCATTGAATGTTCTGGCATCCACCGGAATCTGGGCACTCACCTGTCTCGTGTGCGCTCTCTTGACTTGGATGACTGGCCCCTGGAGCTCACCTTGGTGCTCACCTCTATCGGGAATGAAACAGCCAACAGCGTCTGGGAGAAATGCACACAGGGGCGCCGGAAACCCACCTGTGAGTCATCACGGTAAGTGCACATAATCACATAATGTAGTGGAAGAATAGCCTCGGAGACATAGGCAGGCATAGTGTATCTATTTACCTGGGAGCTTAGCATTGTGGTGCACATACTTGGATCAACACAGAGAGAAGATAAATTATCACTGCATGATGTAGCTAACATTGGCCAAATTACAGTGTTGCTGACTTGGTGTGTGGGAGCGGGGAATGATGGGGATAACCAGTGTCAAAGGGGTTAATTCTAAATATATCTTTAATTTTATAAACTCTCCATGTGGAAAGTAATCACTCTGTCCTTCTCTCTGCCTAAAGCAGTAGTTCTCAACCTGGCTGAGAGAATTCTGGGAGTTGAAGTCCACACATCTTAAAGTTGCCAAGGTTAAGAAACATTGGCCTAGAGGAAGAAACTATCCGGAGGTGGGGGAAACAGTTGTCATCCATACCCCTTCCAAGAAGGGAATAGGACAACTTGCCACAGCCAAATTGCTGCGGCCAACTCACCATGGCCAACTCACCATGGTCAACTTGCCATGACCAACTCATCACAGCCAATTCATCATGGCCAACTCACTGTGGGACAACTTGCCGCAGCCAACTTGCCATGGGAAAACTCACTGCGGGACAATGGAACAATTCTATCTAATTATTTAAAATCAATAAAAACTATTTTAATTGTCGCCGTTCACATTTTATTCTATTCCTCCTTTTGCAACCTTTCTTTAACGATTCTATTCCACCGTTTCTTTGATATTAGTGTAACTTTTTTTAATAAATTGTATTAATTTTCTATTAATTACATTTCTTAGTGCTTAATAAACATTGTGTTGTCTGAGTATTTAATTTGCTTAACAATACAAATGCCATTCTTATTCTCCACCCCTTTTTTCCAGCCACTGGTAGAATAAATTTCAAGTCTGATAATATTCTGTCCTCTTTCCGTTTGATTTTCAGCGTCAGTCTGTCCATTTCTGCACAGTCTAATATCCTTTTAATTAACTCTTCATCTTGAGGTGTTTCTTTATCTTTCCAATATTGTGCAAAGATAATCCTCACTGCTGTTAAAACATATAATACTAAAGGTATACTGTACTTCTCTTATCAAATTTTTCTGATATCATCCCTAATAAAAACAGTTCAGGCTTAAAATCTACATGTTTCCCTATTATCTTTTCTAGGAACCTATGTATTTTTCCCCTTTTTTTTTTTTTTTTTTTTGGCTTTAGCACAAGTCCACCACATATGATAGTATAACTTTTGTCTTGCAGCAAGTCATCCCATGGTGAGTTGTCCTGCCGCAAGTTGGCTGTGGTGAGTTGGCCACAGCAAGTTGGCCGTGGCAAATTGTCATAGACCCAGTTGAGACATGAGACTCATTCTAGCTCTTAGATCAAAAGATGTCCGTATAACTGCCTTGAATTTTTCACCGTAGAGATGAAATCAGTACATGAATGTCTGAATTTTACTCCTTTTCTTCATGCTTATCTTGCTCTTCCATCCCTTTGACCATCTCTCTGCAGAAGAACCTACCATATTTTGTTTTGTTTTTCTTTTCGACTTTGTGTGCTTTTCATAACAGGTTTTTCTCTGAGCACAGACTCTTATGGCAAACTTTCTTGATTTCCTTTTTTCAGGGAAGAGCGAGAATCCTGGATCCGAGCCAAATATGAGCAGCGACTATTCCTGGCACCACTACCAAACTCTGAACTCTCCCTTGGGTGCCAACTGTTCCAGGCTGCCTTGGACCAAGACCTGGGAGCTGTGCTGCTCTTGCTAGCCCACAGTTCCAAGGAACAGATCAATGCTCCTACTGGGGACAAGGACCGGCGCACAGCTCTGCATGTGGCATGTGACCTTTCACATGTGGTTATCACCCAGCTTTTGGTCTGGGTAAGTTCTTGGCAGTAGAGGCACTTTTAAGTCCAAGGAGAGAGAAAAAAAAATATCTTAATGAAGGAAAGTGTGCTGTCCAAGAGAAAAGTTGACATACATAGTAGATAGACCACCGACTGTTAGAACATTGATTTCTGAGAATGTAATGCATTCTCAGAATATATACATATATACATTTCCATATGTATGCCTCCAATGGCATATTTCAAATTTCCTTCCATGATTTCAAATGTTCTTGCTCCTTACAGATATGGGAGGTTGGTAGTAGCTTGAAAATAGTTCTTTAGACTGAATTGGATCCATGTATAGCATGCATGGTGTCCCCTGGGCAGAAGCAAACAAACCCCTTATATTATGTCCATAGACTGTGTGAGCTTCATCCATAAGCCATGCAACTGGTTTGAAGCAGAACTTCATGGTGAAGCCCATGCTTTGCATGCAGAAGTCCTCATCTCTCATTAAAAAACACCATATAGGAAAATACTAGTGCCCAGGAAACCGAACAGAATCTCTAGTCAAAGTACTAGCAGTCTCCTATTCTTTTTTTTTTTTTTTTGTAATCAAGTTCTTTCTTTTTTTTTGTAATTTTTTTTATTTCAATCTACACATACACAACATTACATTAAAAGTGTGGCATCAGTATATCATACATTTTAGTATAGGCAAAATGAATAATACCAATCATATCTCTTAATACGCATATTCACATTAAGTCATAATCCTTCATTGCTTTTTTTTCAACATTTCAGTACTCTCTCCTAATGCCAACCATCATATCGGTTAAACATACCTAGTAATTTCATTATTCAATTTCCTCCCCAATTTTGTTTTTTAAAAATAAAATAAAAATCTCATTTGGCAAGCAGTATGGTTCCAGGTTTCACATCTCAATACAAACATGACCATAGTTACCTATTCATTTTATTTATTCAATTTCATATCACATTATCTTTATAAATATTAAATATTAAACTTATCCAATTCCAATTTATATTATAACTCGTTTCATTTTTTTCTTAGGATATTCTCATATCTTATTTTACAGTGTTATCTAAAATTCTCATCTCATTTCAATGTTCATTTCCGATAGTACCTTTTTCTGTCACATTTGCAATTTTATCAATTGCAGTCTCCTATTCTCAGTGCCGTGAGATTATAATGATAACTATTTCAGGTCAAAATTACTTCTACTGAATAGAAGAATTGTTTTAGGTTGCTTGGACTATTTAAAAGTGAACAATGATGTGGTCCCCCACCCACCCCCCCAAAAAAAACACCTGCAGAAGTCTTTTCTAGCCTACAGCCTAGTTCAGGGGTGTCCAACCTTGGCAACTTTAAGACTTGTGGACTTCAACTCCCAGAATTCCTCAGCCACAAGTCTTAAAGTCCACAAGTCTTAAAGTTGCCAAGGTTGGACACCCCTGGCCTAGTTGCTGAGGAAGAGAGTAGCTGCCTTGGAGAGAGGCAAGTGGCTACAGCATATTCCCCTCCTTACTGAAGCTCTAGATTTCCAGCTTCCAGATGAAATCCAGTCATGCCTACCCAATAGTAGAACACATAGATTTGCGTTTTGGAGTTCCTAACACTAATCCCTTTTTTTTTTCTTTTTCCCCTCCCACAGTACGGTGCTGACGTTAAGGCGCATGATGCTGTCGGGCACACGGCACTCTTCTACGCTCGCCGAGCAGGAAGCCAAGAATGCATTGACATCTTAATGCAGCATGGTTGCCCAAACGAAGGCTACAGCACTATTGCCACCCCAGGCCTGCGCCGGAAAAGCAGCAGTGCCAGCATGGGAAGGCCCGAGGCCCGAACTGCCCTGGTGTAGCATGCCAGGGGGAGCCTCTTCCCCATCCCAACAGTGCCAACAAGGGTGCAGTGACTGAGGCCTCCTTTTCCTTAAGGAGATCCCACTCCCCTCTGGTACCTGGACTGTAATGCCAAGGAGCATAGACCATGACTCCTGTCATGCAGAGGAGGTGGCGGCTCCCACCCAGAGCCCAGCTTCAGTGGTTCTGCTTGGCGTAGGCTGCCATCCCCAAGACTCACAGCTCTCTCTACTGCCAGGCCTTGAGCTGCTCTGCTGATCTCCTCGGCAAACAGCCGTCTCTCCAGACAGGTCATCAGAGAAAGCCTACAGAGAACCGAGAGCAATGCATCCCAGTATTTGAAGTGACTATAAGGATTAGGACCTGGGCTGACATTGTCGCCTTCCCAATTGAGACTTTGGGAAATGATAGGGACCAGTGTTTACGTGGGATCCGTTCCCCTTTCCTTTCCGGGTTTGTAAGATGTGTTGAAGGCGGAATGTAAATCAGCGTTACTGGAGCAGTTGGTGACTGAACTGCACTGACCACTTCTATGGAGCCCCCCCCAAATGACAACACACGGGTGGGTGGTGGGTGGAGTGTTAAAGGGTCCAAGAGCGTTTGTCACAACAATAGCACTGAGGGAAGAAGGTTCAAGAGGGAACCTTTGTGTGTCACTCACTTGGCTAACGTGAACCCCTCCCCTCCTCGTGTCAGGGTACAGGGCTTAGTGAATGCACTTGAGCTGTGGCACACTAAAGGGGCTGTAGGCCAGCCTCCCCTCATTTCTAGGCAGGAGCATGTACAAAAACAGGAGTGAAGGTGCTTGCTCAAATCCAGTGTGGATAGACATGTGGAAAACATGTATTTCATGGAGAAACCTGTTTCCATTATTCAGTTTCCCTGGCCCTTTCAATGAATTGGGTTTTCTCTTCTAGAACACCGACCCTTCCCATCTCTCAAAGAACCGACCAAGAGAGGGAGAGAAAAGTTAGGAACATATACACATACACACACACACATACACACAGTGTGTATCTCTGTGTGTGTGTGTATAAAACTGGCATCCTAACTTACCAGTAGCTGTAAAAACCACCTACTGACTTTTGGGGGCATTTTTCTTTATCCAAGAGAGAGAACGCATTTTTTATTTAGCAGACACAGCTCCTAATGCCTGTTTTGTAAAGCGTTTTAATTTGAAATGTCGTGAGGCAGTTATGAGGCCCACCCACACCCGACCTGCCCAGGTCGAAGTGGGTGAGGCTGAACGAACTAGGCCAAGACACCAATTAGCAGCAAGTCTCCACCTATTGCCTTGCCAGACCCCTTTAGTCTTAGACTCAGGATCACCCTGCCATCACTCGGAAACACCAAGCACACTCCTTCTTCTTCTTCTTCAAGCCGCACTGAAACACATTCCTTCTGCTAACTTTCCTCAGGTCTGGTGCCTGATCGTTGCACTGAAATAGCTTTTATGTCTTACACTCTTTTGAAGGCCCTCAGGCTGCCTCCTCCTCCTCCTCCTAGAAATCTTTTCACTCTTTCAGATTGTTCAGAGGAGGGAGCAAAGGGTTGAGGCAGCTGGTTACGGGCCAAGGAAGGGGGCTCAACCACGGTCAGGCATACGCTGGGCATCTCTGAGGAATTCAACAAGGCCATCTTTTTATAGATGCTGAACCTCCTCCTGAAGCTATAGACATACTGAGCAGCCAGAGGGGGAGTTCTTCCAAAGCAACGCAGAGCCTGGCTGTTAAAAGAAGAGTCTTGGTTTTTTTAAAAAAAAAGAAAAGAAAACGAAGGAACATTTGTAAAAAGCTCCTTTCTTCACTCCTCCCAGTATTATCTCCCCTTTCTGACTTTTGTCCTAGTTTATTGCTTCATTTCGAGAAGGATAAAATCCTTCCCACTTTCTTCTCTTTCTAGTTTGGCAGCTCTCCTGGTGCAAGTGTTTACAGGCCTCGCCTCCACTGTTGTGGTGGCAGGGGCATCTGTGTGGTTGTGATGAGTGATGTGGTCTCAGGCTTTATTTCAAATCTGTGATCAGGGTAATGCAATTAATCCTCCCTCCCCAGTGTGGACAGAACTGGGCTGGAGCAGCTGTTACAATTGCTGGCTCCATCCCACTGACCTGTGGTCAAATCCAGCCTGATTTCATTCCTCTGGCCGCTGGTTTGTACCAGGAGAACTGGACGTGCAGGCAAAGGGCACAAGCCCAGCCAGGCCACATCACCTCTTAAAAGGCACCTCGGGCTTTCTTGCTCTTCTGAATCTCAACAAATTCTTGAATGTACTGGCGATTGTGTTGCACGAGATCCATGCCCCTTAGCTGTGAGATGGAACCCAACAGGCCTGGCCCCAAGAGGATAGTTACACCCCCCACATTGTTGCCACCTTCCCCATGGCACGATGGATGAATATGGCAGGCTTTTGGGGAGGGAACCGGCTGTGCATCCTGGCTTCCGAGCACTTTTGAATCCAGCCTTGAGGGTCAGAAGAAGGGAGGGGGCACTGATCCGTCAACACTGAATGTAATTTATGCTTTGGGGGAGGGCGCTGGCAGTTCAGCACAAGTTCCTGGGAGAGACTCTTGTGCAAGCCCCAGATTTGGGGTTCAAAAAAGTAAGGTGGGCGGAAGTGGGGGGGGAGGGGATGTGGAAGTGCCAGAGCTGATATTGGCCCTGTGCAGCTGTTGTAATCTCTTGGATTGTACCTTGTAAGTATGTGACAATGTAAGAAGATGTAATAACAGTGACTGATTATTCCTTCTTGTGATAGCTCTCCAGAGTTGGATTGCAAGTGGGTGGGAATATTTCCTTTGTGGGGTTTCTTTTTCTTTTTCTTTTTACAGCAGCAGCAAATAAGGAAGAGCATTTAGGAGAAAGTAAACGTTGGCCCCCTAATGCTGGGAAGAGGAGAAGGAAAGTGATAGCAATGGAGTTTGTAACAATTGGTCAAATGCAAGCTAGGGAACATGATATTCAGGCTATCTCAAAAGCCTTGCCATGTTCCCAGGAAGACCACGAGAAAGTGACAGTACTCTTTTAATTCTTGCCATTTGATCATCTCCTTGCCTATCTTTTATCTCACTGCATCAAAATCTAGTGTTTAAAATGACAAGTAGAAAAACACTCAGCAAACAGATGGACAGGAAGATTCCTAAGAGCATTTGCTTAACTTGTATTGCTTTACCCTTTATTACTTAGCTCCCATTGGTGTCTTGCTGTAGTATTATACAGAGACAACTAAGCACATCTACGTCCATTGAGAACTTTGTCCACCACATACTCAAATGCGTGCGCTGCATGATAAAATACCTCTCCTTCTAACCATTCTCACCTGTTCTTGCTATCGCAATGCCTTCAT
Source organism: Notechis scutatus (assembly GCF_049901735.1). NCBI lineage: Eukaryota > Metazoa > Chordata > Lepidosauria > Squamata > Elapidae > Notechis > Notechis scutatus. The sequence continues at coordinate 138,812,673 of NC_142010.1, forward strand.
TTGTGAACTGCTGCATGAATGGTCCATTGTAGGAAAACCTCAATTTAATAGACAAGAGGGGAAGGGTGGTCCGTTAACTCCAAAATGATGTCAATTTCCATCAATTTACACCGTTTGTGTGACACTCGTGTGACAGTTGTCCAGATTGCTTCAGAAATGGGCTTTTGTCTTGTTATTTGTGGGGGAAGCAAAAAGAAAATCGTTACCCATTGCCTCACAAGTTTGCTGAATTGAGGTTTTACTGTATCTTCATTTAAAGTATGATAATTGGTGATCTGTAAATTGAGTTGGTAGATAGGAAATGTGGTTAAAACAAGTAGATTAAGACTTATTTGGGGGGGAAACGCCACCGAGCAATAATCCATTACAGTTACAAGTAGTTGTTGGCTTCCTCACCCTAACAAGCTTCACACATTCAGTGGGTTTTATTTGCAGTTGCTGCTTAGTGTCAGTCCTGAAATGGCTCCTTCTGTGTCTCCATTAGCCCCTTAAAATAAAATTTAAAAATCCATTTTGATAAAGAAAAAACAGAAGACTCCTCAAAGGGGGAGATTTAAGGGTTTATTCTTCATTTTAAGAATCCAGTCTGCCAAACTGAAAAAGTACAGATTCTAAATGAACATAAATTCCCCCATCATTGAAAGAGTAACAAATAAAATTTAAAGTTTACTTCAAATTTAAATAGGTTTCTTTTTCTTCTTCAAGAGACTGTAGCAGGTGAGTTAGAATGCCGAAACTTTTTAAGTGCTATAATTGGTATTTGAAAAAGTTAAGACTATTTCCTATATACATAATCTTTGCCCAATTCCAATGTTACTTTTTAAATGTATATCCCACACTAATCTTTTTTAAGAAGCAGTACTACACAGCAACACTAACATCCATCTCTTTTTGTGGAAAACAAGTATTCCCACCCCTACCAAAATCTACACAATGAAACTCCTCTGTGCTAATAATAAGGGCCATCTAAGCCACTGTCATCCCAATTCAGAAACTTTGGAGATCCACAGTTTAAGAAGTGCTCACCGCTTCTGTAAAAATGTGAAGAACCCTTCCATGATGCTCATTCTTGTAGACAAAAAACCAAAATGCTGTAGATTCAGCAAATATGAGAATTCTTAATTCAGTCTTGTGCTCTTTAGAATGGCGTGCTATTCTAACTGTGAAAGTAGTTTTAAAAGTAACTATGAAAGTAATTTTAAAAGTTATATCAATGAAGATACATATTTATGAGAGTGCAACTTGCTACATTCAGATGTTTCAGTGGGGCTTATTCGATACATAGTCTTGGTTTCTCTGACAATAAGCAAGACAGTTTTAAAGAGTACGCAGAAAACTTATTCAAGATTATTTCCCTTTGCACAATTGGACAATAGCTCCTTTATTGGCAGTAATGACAGAAGGTCATTGAAATATGTTTCGTGGTTAGTAGGCCAGCTGCACATTTTTAGAAACTTATCCCTTCTTAAATTTTTATGGAAAAACCTGTAAACATTACAAATCTTATTCAGAAGCAAAGTCAGTCAATGAGGAATAACAAGAAAAGCACAAACTAGCATTTGAAGAGAAGATGGGGACTGGGATTAAACAAATCCTCTTCAAATCAGCACCAAGGCGCAGCCCAACTGTCCGTGCAAAATTGTGGAAGGAAGACTACATACCCAGCCCATACCCCAAGGGCTAAAACAGCCTCTTCTTTCTCTTTATAACAAAGACACAAAATTCCATCATAAGTTACAGAGTAATGGAAGCCAGTTGGTTAGGATCACCAGTATATGTAGCTGATTTAAATTGCCCTTCTCTTGAGTTTCATCTCTTAGAGTTGGGAATTAAGGGCCAGTATGGGCAGCTGTGAAGTTGGCGCCACAGTCAACGTAATTGTAGGTCTCCAAAGAACTTTGAGATATGTGGCCAATGTAGGAAATTTTCACTGAAGTTCTGAAAGGCAGAAACAAAAGAGAAAAAGATGAAATATTTCTTTTTTTTTAATAAGTCAAAAAATAAGTGGAGTCCTCCCAATGTATAACTATGCCGAAATATAAAATTATGGGCCAGAAAGTTTATATTATTCAACATATAATAAATACAGCAGCTCCACACTGGACAATGCTCGAGTTAAGCTGCATTCAAAAACCACCTGCAAAGTTCCAGGGCAACATTGTACATATCATTAAAATGATCTCCATTTAATGTAAAGGAGAGGGATCTACCACTGCCAGCATCTTTTTTTACCATTTGCCATGGAGACCAAAGAGGGTAGGAATTAGAAACCAACAAGATCTAGAGGGGCACAGACTTGTCACCCCGTTTAAATTTCCTGCAACTTCACTCTTCTTCAGAAGCCCAGAAAATAGTTCATCAAAAAGCAAGTTTGCTAGATAAGGCAAGGGTCAAGTTCAGAGAGTAATCTGGAACCTACTGGCATATAAAAGAACCAACAAACCAAACCCCCTGTTCCTACCAAACCTGGGTGGTTCTCTGGGTGTTTTCTATGAAAACAATCAGATAAAGGCATTACATGTGGGAGGATAAGATTGTTAAATTTTTGGAGAAACTTTCATTGTAAATGTGTTAAGAATAATCCAGGGTATATGTAAGAATTTGATTGCTTTTTCCAGGTTTTTTGTTTGTTTGTTTGTTTGTTTTAAAGAGCAAGCCATAATGCCAGCTTTTGGCAACTGTGCTATCAAAAATCAGCAGAATTATTAAAAGGAGTTGTGAGGATTAAGAAAAAATGATTTGGTGATAGTTCCCCAATACTAGAAAACTATTTAGGAGTTTAAATTTTGAAATATAAAACAGGAAGGAGAAATGTTTTGAAATGTGTTTCTAACCCAAGAGATACCCAGATTAAAAAAAATCCATAAAAGTTACACACCTCATGAAAATCACAATATTGTGCACTCGGATCTTTGGTAGTGTGCAGAAGAAACTAAAAGACAGAAAATCACAAAATCTTAAAATAATGTGGAAACTAAATGATGCAATCTAAATGATGCAAGTAATCTTGAAACTATTATTCTATATCCAGAACATGGTCTAGCCAAATTTAACCTTGAGTTAATTTTATTGCCGAATCTGTTTTTAGCTTTTTAGATGTAAAAAAATATATGATGATATTGATATATGATATGACTGTACAACATTCAGTAGTGATACCATTTAACAGTAGCATATTGACACAGCAACATCTTTTTAGGAATACATTTTCTTTTGGAACAGCTAGGAAAATACTCTACATATACATTTCAGACTGTTCATACAATTAAAATATTTTTTAAAGGTTGGGTTTTTCCAGTGGTTTGAAGCAATGAGAAAGATTATGACTTCTGAAGTATCTGCAAAGTACTCCCATTTTTTTTTAAACATGGAAGCACGCAAGGAAAAAGCTTTTAAATTTAGCCAAATGGGAGTAAGAAGGGATGATACTTGGAAACCTAGAACATAAGTGAAGGCTTACACATAAATTATACCCACCCACTGGCCCTGTAGCATAGAAGGAGCTGCCATACTTCTACTGCATATACAAGATAAGGTAGCTGAAACTTTATTAGGGAACCTAGCAGCTGGCTGGTTTGGTTGTGTCCTGGGAGGAGGGGGGGGAGGGCACAAAAGCGCCGCTGCCGGCGTTTTGAGCTGGGCCGCGGGGGGGGGGGGTGGAACAGCGCACAGCGGAACAATCTGTTAGGGTTTCTTCATTACACGTCAAATGCCAAAAACAAATTACTCACTATACATAAGGTCCACCCATTTCAGCTTTCATGGTGAAATTCACCTGAAAAACAAATGTTGTGAATTAACTATAAGTCAGCAACAGTAAAGGACTTTGAAACAAGTGTTTGCTTTTTCACAAAGGGGTTGTCAGAGTGGATGGTGCCAGTCACAAAAAACTCCAAACAAACAAGACACTCATATCCCCACATACTATCAACATTCAGATTATCTTTCTCCTTTTTAATGGGGTGGGGTGGAGTGGAATAAATAAAGTCAGGCATTGCATTTTTTCAGAATAAATATGAGGTCTATTTTACATCAAGAGACATTTTTATTCATATATTTATTTTAAAAAATTGTAGAGCTAGCCATCTGAGCACAATTTTGAGTGGCAATAGATCATGAGCACTTTGGACTTTCCAAGTTTCTCATTGATTGACTTTTCAGTAACATAATTTAAAAATACAACTCATATTGCAAGGAGCTAACAGAGGAGTCCATGGGGGCACTGATTCTTTTAGGAGCCAAATTGTCTTTCACTCTTGAGTTAGCTAAAACAAGCATTCCCAATCTTGGCAACCCTAAGACGCGTGAACTCCCAGAATTCTCCAGCCATCATGATTGGCTGGGAAATGCTGGGAGTTGAAGTCCACGTGTCTTAAAAGTTGCCAAGTTTGAGAACTCTCGAGCTACGAGATTATTCTGTTCATACCACACTTAGTCCCTTCTCTACATACATCTTAGTTTCGGGTAAAATAATTGCCATACCAGCTGATCACTCAGTGGCTGGATACGAGTAACATTGCTGATTTGTTGGGTCCCAACCACAGTGTTCATGTATTGCACCTGGCTGGACAAGTTGGTCACTGCTACAGAATAGAAATTGGAATTCCGGATCCGAAGAGTGGCCTACGGACAGGAGAGAGGAAGGAAAACTGCTGAAAACAGACTCCCAGTTTTACCCTAGCCAACTAACTTTATTAAGGTTAATGTACTGGACCTTACCGTGATGGAAAGAATGACAAGGGAGTTTTTTTCATCAAACCAGACTGTAACCACTTTGATGCCATTGTCATCCACAAGCACTGAATGTGGAAAGAGAAAGAAGACCACCAACCCTGATGCCAGAAGGCAGAGCAGCACCGACACAGAGACGTAGAGCTTCCTGCAGAAGACAAGGCCAATAGTTCGGGCAATTTGCTGTGCTCCGGTCCTGCAAGCAGATCTTGCTATATATTGCAAAAGAATCCGTGTTCTACTTAGTGATAGAACAGGAAGACTTTCTACTTTAATATTTAATTCATGAATGCATCTCAGTGTTGTATTGTTGTTTACCACTTGCCAAATTCTGAGTCTGCATATTAGACATTAGACATCATAACATCTGGAGAATGAGTTGATTGTACAGGGGATTCTACTCAATCATTCTAAAGTGCAGCTTAGTTTTTCTTGAGACGCAAATCAAGTTCCGACAAAATATTTCATCCTAGCCTGAAAATAGGCAATTATGTCAAATACTTTTTGTTCCCCAAGACAGTTTGGGACAGGGCCCTATGCAATCTTAAGCAAGACTTAGATTTCCCATGCCATGACTAAGTCTTCAATCGATTAGCTGACTTTCATAGCTAATCTCATTGAGTACACAGGAGATAAAGCTAAGAAGGAATTTTTAAAATTAAAGGTAAGCCTTCTCTGTTTTGATCTTTCTATTATAAATTACTACTCTTAAAACTGCTTTAGCTATTCATACTGATCATTTTCAAATAAGATATCAGAGAGGAAAATGAAAATTCTAACCCAAATTCTCAATTAAAGCAGTGTCTCTCAACCTTAGCAAGTAGTCTGAACTTCAACTTCCAGATTTCCCATTCCAAGCCAGCATGTTGGCTGGGGAACTCTGGGAGTTGAAGTCCAGACATCTTAAAAGTTGCCACAGTTGAGAAACTAATCTAAAATATTCCCTTCATGAAATTTCATTCTCAAAAGTAATACTTTTCACTTCAGTCCATGAAAATGTCTCTCCCCACAGATGTGTCAATCAATATTCTTTGTTGTTCAAGGGCATTTCCACATCTAAGATTTAAGTTATTTGAAATAATACCTACTGAAAATAATCATGAACAGACAGGGAGGGAGGGAGAGAGAGAGAGAGAGAGAGATCTAAGCTGCACTGAAAAACATGAAACATTGCCTCCCATTAAGATACTGGAATTCACTTGGTAATTATAGGGACAGACTGAAGATAGCAAATTATACAGGTAGTCTGATCACATTAAGTTATAATGCAAAAGCACCCTGATATTTTGGATATTAAAATGATTTCCAAGCATTCTCAAGTGACATGGGTATGGTTGGAAATATAAGTCACTTTTCAGCTGAATATTCATTTGTTTCATGCCTTCTCAAATTCTATATGTTGCACAAGAAATGGAATTAATTATTTCTCTATACTTACGTTCTTTGAGGTTTTAATCTTTGATCATGATACGGAATCAAAGCAACCAGTTCGTTAACTTGTTCTGGAGACAAAAGCAATAATAACCATGAGTACCAGCCTCTCTGTGTCATAGTGAGAAAGGACCATTTTTAGAATCTTAACTTTAAATGCAGCATGAGTGAAGAACACATTATTTTAAAAGTCACATTTTTGTCTTCATACCAAGGAAAGACAACATGTAACAAGCTTAGTAAAACACAGGAATCTCTCTGTAGCATGAGACTACATATGGTCTTTAAAGGATTTTTAATCTAAATAAACAGATGGTAATAGCTTAAGCAACATTTCCCTTCATGTGGCAAAAATGAAACAGGTCTTGAAGCCACTGTTTTTGATTATATGCAATATACTAGTGAAATTTTAAGTCTCAGGCACCAGACAAGACATTTGCATCTAATGTCAGCAACAGTGAAAGGTTAACAGGAGTAGATCCAGGCTGGTTTCACTCGTTGTGCTAAGCTGTAAACCACAATTTACAAATCCAAAACAGCAACATTTCATACCACAAGGAAGCCACATGCTTTAGTGTAATGCGTAAACCAGATCTGTCAAAGCTCTTACTTGAGGAGGGGTTTGATTTCAGGCAGATCAACCCTAAGGGCATTGGTAATTGTAGGTGTGATTGTGTCAACAAATTGTAGGTGTGATTGTGTCAACAAATGAGGGCAGAGATGGGAGGAAGGGAATCAAGATTTTATTTATTTATTCATATTTAGATAGCCACTCATCTCACAATCACTTGACTCTGGGTGGCATACAACAAACTTCTAAATCAGGCTTGTCCAACCCGCGGCCCACGGGCCGCATGCGGCCCAGGTCGCCTCGTAATGCAGCCCAACGCCCACCCCAACCTTCATGAAAGATCCAGCTAGGAGGAGGAGGAGAGGCGGGGCGAGGCGAGCAACAGAAAAGGCGGGCAGCCGCAGCCCAAAATTCCCGCCCTGACACCTCCTGCTGTTGCCGCCACCGCTGCTGCTTCTGCCCCCGCCGCCCCCGCCGCCACTGCTGCTTCTGCCCCCCCGCTGCTTCTGCCCCCCCCGCCGCCGCTGCTGCTTCTGCCCCCGCCGCCGCCACCGCTGCTGCATTTGCAGGAGGAGAGGTAGGCGTGAGGCGGGCGAGCTTTCTTCCCCCCCCACCCCGCAAAATTTGGCCGGAAAATTATAAAATAAAAAATAAATAATTTTTAATAAATAATTAATAATAAATAATAATAATTTTATTTTATTTTATTTTATTATTTTATTAATTTAATTAATTAATTAATTAATTCATTAATTAATTTAATTATTTTATTTATTTTAATTAATTATTTAATTTAATTATGTGCGGCCCAAACCAAATTTTCATCTTCTAATGTGGCCCAGGGAAGGTGAAAGGTTGGACACCCCTGTTCTAAATAATATTAATATTGCTAATATTAGAAATTTTAAAATTGTAAAAGATATGACAAAATTTTAAAGAGGTTAGGTGAAGGTGAAGGAGATGTGTTAATTAACCAAGAGTCATTTCAATATTTTGCCAGTCCCCTTGGATGCCAAGGCCTCAACGAGGTCTTGAGGATATCCAGAAAGTTAAAAGGGATGAGGCCAGCCTTATTTTGTGGGAAAGGGGATTCCATTAAGTGGAGGGGAGACACAGTAGAAAAGCCCTTGTGACCCATCAATTAAACTCCCTAATCAACATGATCTGCAGGATGAGCAGATGTAATTAGGGAGAGGAAATCCCTCATATAACGCAACCCCATGTCATGTAGGTAAGACAACATGAGATGGAACAAATTCTCAAAACCAGGCCCTGAGGAACTATACTAGCAATAAGATTATAGAACCCCATAGCAAAAAAGATGGCTGGCGTTCTGCCCTGAAACTAAATTCTCCAAACAACCCTAAACCCATTACGTCATCATTCCTTGTGTCAATCAAGGAAACAAATGATAAACAGCACACAAAGGATTCTTTGCAGAGCAAGCAAGTGGTTCAATACGTGCAAACCAAACTGGATCAAAGAGATAAGCCAACCACAGAACGGAAAGGAAGGTTTAAATAACACCCATTCATTTGACAAGGAAGTTGTTCTTCAAATGTTATCATTACACCTCTAGGTAAAACTTTGAAACAGCAGCACAAAATGCTGAAGGTAGGAAGTGAGGAAAGAATGGTATGCTAGGACCATGAAATGTTCAAGTCCAAAAGGACTCACCATTCAACAGAAGCAGGACACATACAATTACCTGTGGGGATGCAGCCAGTGCCTTGGCAGGAGGGACAGGTGATGCTGTCTCGTCCAGTGAATTCCACATACGGAAACTTGGCAATATCTTCTTCTCGGTCTTTATTGGTCAACAAATCCTCATCATTCCCTTTCTGCTTCCTGGAGCAATAGTTACTGGTGTCCACCGAGTGGAACGACCCCATTGCAACTAGTATCCAGGGTAATTCCACATGAAACTATAAGTAAAACAGAAGGGGGGAAATTTATACAGGAGTAAGAGTCTTTCACCATTAGCACAAATTTCACATGGACAACATGGTCTTAAACAAAATGATCCAAATTCTGAAGGAAAACATCCAAAAAGATCTGCAACCTATACACAGGATGTGCCTTATTATTATTTTTTTGGAGGAGGGGGATTCTCTTAGCTAAACAAGAGAAGTGATTATCACTGTATAATTATATTAGAAGAGAGGGAGGGAGGTATTCCATTTATCCAAGATTAGCCTATTCTATAATCCTATTGAGGAACAAGATAAGCATTAGGGTTGGGAAAGACTCCCAACGCTTTCCAAATATTTTGGATTATGGTACCCATATGCTCAAGAGAGCATTACCAGAATTAAAGTATCTGGAGAGGCCTATATCTGACTAAAGAGATGTACTTCTGGAGCCAGAAAAAGAAGATATAGGAACTGTCAGCCAGTATCAAGGAATAAAGATTTTATCACATTAGGGAAGTTCCCATTTTTTCATATGTACACCATTGAATATTTTTACAAGTTATAAGATCAGTGGACTTTGATGTACATGAAATGACACCGCAACTGAAGTGAGCCCCATACTGAACTCCTTTGAAGGAAAGTCTAATGTTCAACTCTCCTTTGAAGGAATTGGAAGTGTTTTTATTTTCTTGAGAAACCTATCCCCAAATTGGTGCACTCCATGTATTTAGAGACTGCCAAATTAGGAAATGCTATTTTCAGGCAGGCTGTATAGGACATGCAGCAGGGAGAGGGGGAGAATGGTACACTTCTGAGTTCTCTTCAATGAATTAGATAATTAAGATAATTAAGCAATCCTTGGAGGATGGTAGGCACAGCTGAAATTTCAGAAATGTTGTTAGGGATAACATTGTTTTACCCTAACTGTTTTGGGTAAAGATAATAAAATGATGAATCATGGTTTGTCACATAAAGTGTATGTGACTTTAAGCTAAAGGAATGTAATTAAGGGTGCAGCTGTAAAAGTACTATATAAGCAGCAAGGCACTCTCTGGCTCTTACTGGCTGGCTTATTGAAGACTGCGTTCTTGCTGGATCGGGGAGGAGAAGAAGTGCTGGATTACTTTGAAGATATTTCTCAACGGAGAGAAGATAAGTTTTGGACAGATTTATTATATGTGTACTGACACTGGCTATTCGACACGGACTTTGCAATTAGAGTATCCTCGACAAGACTTGACTGAATTTGGTATATGACTAATGGACTGTTTATAATGACTATGCTATAATTCTTAAATGGAATAAATTATAATTTTGATAGCACAAGCGTATCTGTATTTTTACTGCGTGTTAACTAGAAAACTTATCTCACACATTTACCTGTCTTCCTATCTGACTTCGCTGCACATTCTGTTTAGTTTGTTTTCCTTAACACCCGTTGGGGAATCCAGGCTTAACACTGGTTATGGGCCCAGAGAGACTGCAAAGTCAGTTTAACTAGGATAAAAACAGGTTTATGTAAAAAGTGAGATTTTGTGTTGTTACACGTTACAGTAAACAGACAGCTGTGTTTTATCAATTATAGTTTTATATCCATATAGTGAAACATGGCACAAGTCAGTCTACAAAGTTTGTCCCTTATATCCAAGCTGGATGGAACAAACTATGTTTCATGGTCTATGAAATGTAGTCTACTTCTACGAAGAGAAGGTCTGTGGAACATAATTGAAAATCCACCAAACATAGAAGAATGGGATCCTGAAGATGAGGAAGATAGTAAAAAGATAGAAGAATTTAAAGAGAAAAATGAACAAGCACTTTGCATCATAGGACTAACATTATCTGATCAGCAGCTTGTTCATATACGCTGAGAGCAAACAGCAGTTGGGTGTTGGCAAAAACTGAGGAGGATTTATGTCCGAGATAACGTTGGTGCTCACATAAATCTAACACGGAAGCTTTTCCGCACGTATCTCCAAAAGAATGGTGATATGCTGAGCCATTTGAATACTATGAAAAGCATTTTCCAAGAACTTCATGAGAAGGAGTTAATTTTCTCTGAGCTACACCAGGTCTACATAATTCTATCTTCATTAGACGAAAGTTTTGATGACTACGTAACTTCTCTTGAAATATTGCCTAAAGAAAGTCTAACTTTAACTGATATCACTGGCAGATTGATTGAAGAGGCCAGAAGAAGGCTTGAAAGAGATCAGTTAAGGAGGGACAACCTCAAAAGGAAGATAATGAATCTCCTACTGCATACGCAATTAAAAGGTGTTTTAATTGTGGAGGGAGAGGACATTTTGCAAGATTTTGTAAGAAACCAAAGTGCCAGAATGCAAGCCAGAATGCTGTAAGCCATCAAAGAAGAAATAAGAATTATGAGTTAGCAATGTATAGTAATGGAGTTGTAAAGAATAATTTATGGGTGGTTGACAGTGGTGCGTCCCACTGTATTACAAATGATAACAAAAAATTTGTAAAAATGTCCATGAGTTCACAACATATCTCATTAGCAAACGGATGGAAAATGAAGGCAAAAGGTCAAGGTATAGCTCATTGTTCTTATATAAATGAGAACATAAAAATGTTATATGTACCTCAACTTAAATTTAATTTGCTTTCAGTTAGAATGTTGGTTAGATTAGGATACATAGTTACCTTTAGGGGAGATACTTGTTTAATTGAAAAAGAAGGTAAGAAAATTACTGCAACGTTAAGAGGTGACTTATATGTGTTAAATGATAATGGTTTAGAGGTGGCTAACACAGTCTATGATAATAAGAAACCTCATGATGAATGTATTCACTTGTTACACCGACGTGTCATTTAAATTTTAAAATGATTAAGAGAACTGTTCAGCTATCTAAAGGAATAAGTTTGAAACCTTGTAATAAGTATTTGCAATGTTCTGCTTGTAATCAAAACAAAAGCAAAGTTATACCGGCAAATAGAGTTGATGGATTTACTACCAAAGAGCCTTTAGAGGTAGTATTTGCCGATATAATAGGTCCTAAAAAGCCAAGTGTAGGTGGTGCTAGATACATATTAAGCATAATGGATCACTATTCTAGGTATGGTTTCTGTTTTCTAATGAAGAGAAAAACTGAAACGTATACAAATTTCTTTAATTGGTTAAAATTTGCAGAGAGAAAAACTAAAAGGAAACTAGTAACTCTTATAACAGATAATGGTATGGAATTTACAAATAATAAATTCCAGAATAGACTTAGAATGGCAGGTATTCAACATAAAAAGTCTGCACCATATAGGCCTCAACGTAATGCATTTATAGAGAGATGAGGTCAAACACTGCAATCAATGGGAAGGACAATGTTATCTGATTCTGGATTACCTGACAATTTGTGGGGAGAAGCTATAATGTGTGGGAATCACATATTAAACAATGTTGTTAATTCAACAACAGGTGAATTACCATTCACTCTGTGGCATGGTAGGAAACCTGATTTGAGTTATATTCACACATTTGGTGCACCAGCATGGGTGCATATCCCTACACAACTCAGGCACAAAGGACAACATAGAGCAAAAAGATTAATTTTTGTTGGATATCAAGCAAACCATAGATCTTATAGATTCTGGGAACCAGGTACATCTAGAGTATACTGCAGTGCTAGTGCACAATTCCTAGAACATATAGGATGGAATAGATTAGAGCAGGATTCAGATAATGATGTTATTATAGAACCCTATAAGAGGCAGAAGGAAAAGACTAGTTATAAGAAAAGTCCAATTAAAGAAGAAATCCATGAAGAGCAAATAGAATCAGATCAAGAGGAAATAATTGATCAAGAAGAGATAGATAGTCAAGAACAGGAAATAAAGGAAAGTCCACCTGTAAGTCCTGTAATACCTAGACGCACTACACGTGTAACCAGACCACCTGAAAGGTATCAGGCAAGTATTGTTTGCCAAGTGAATGAAGTTCCTACTAGCATAGATGAACTTAAGATGTATCCTGCTAAGGATCAGGAGAATTGGCAAAAGGCAATGGAAAAAGAGTTAAATTCATTAAAGGAAATGAAGGTTTATGAAGAAACCAAATTACCTCCAGGAGAAAAATCCATTGGGTGCAAATGGATATTTAAAGTAAAGACTGGAAATAATGGGAAAGTAACTTATAAAGCTAGGTTAGTAGCACAAGGATTTAACCAAAATGTATTTGATTATGATGAGGTATTTGCACCAAATCTTAAGGCTACAACTTTAAGAGCAGCTTTAGTATGGGCAGCTAAGAATAATTATATAGTTAACCATTTAGATGTAGAAACTGCATATCTACATGCACCATTGCAGCATACAATATATTTGAAAAAACCAGTTGGTATAAAAGATAATAAAGTAAATAGCAATGATTGTTGGAAACTCAAGAAGAGTTTATATGGATTGAAACAATCTGGCTATGAATGGAACCAATATATTGTGAAAGAATTAAACAATATAGGGTTTAAATCTGGTTTAGCAGATCCATGTATGTTTAAAAGAGAAAATAATGGAACGGTGTCATTATTGTTATTATTTACAGATGATATTGCTTTGATTACTAAGACCAATAATGAAGCTACTGAGATTTCATTATTAGCCAAAAGGATAAAATTAAAGCATTTAGGTGAAATTAAAAAGTATCTAGGATTGACAATTAATAAAACCACAAAAGGATTTAAGATATCTCAAGAGGATAAAATTTGCCAATTAATTAAGTTGTATAAAATGGAACTTTATAAGCCTGCAAAGACTCCAATGAGTCAGGAAATTTGCAAAATGGATGCTCAAAGTCCCAAATTTGATAATACCAGATATCAATCTTTGATTGGTAGCTTATCATATATAAGCAATTGGTCTAGGCCAGATATAGCTTATAGTGTTAATCAGCTGGCACGATATAATAATGATCCACATCAATGTCATTGGCAAGCACTAAAGAGAATTTTAAGATATCTTAAAGGAACAATGCACCATGCATTGTATCTAGAGCCAAAAGGTGATTTGAATCTTAGTGCCTATGCAGATGCAAGTTTTGCAACTGACATAAACACTAGAAAATCAACATCTGGGATGGCTATATTACTTGGTAAGACACTAATAGGGTGGAGGTCAATCAGGCAACAGCATATTAGCTTGTCCACGATGGAAGCAGAATTTTCATGTCTGTCATTACTATGCACTGACTTAATTCTGTACAAACAGTTATTATTAGACATGGGTTAATCTGTTAAATATTCTATTATTGTGTACGAGGACAACCAGGCAGCTATACAATTAGCTACTAATATTGCTGTAAAGACTAGATCAAAGCATACTGATTTAAGATACTTAAATGTTAGAGAATCTATGAAAAATGGTCTAATTAAACTTGAGTACTGCATGACGGAAGAAAATATTGCAGACCAGTTTACAAAAGCTCAAGGTGTTGTAAAATTTAAAGAGAGTTGTAACAATTATGATTTAAAGGTGTAAATGGTTATATTATTGTAATATTATTATTATTATTACCCAAAAGGGGAGAATGTTAGGGATAACATTGTTTTACCCTAACTGTTTTGGGTAAAGATAATAAAATGATGAATCATGGTTTGTCACATAAAGTGTATGTGACTTTAAGCTAAAGGAATGTAATTAAGGGTGCAGCTGTAAAAGTACTATATAAGCAGCAAGGCACTCTCTGGCTCTTACTGGCTGGCTTAATGAAGACTGCGTTCTTGCTGGATCGGGGAGGAGGAGAAGTGTTGGATTACTTTGAAGATATTTCTCAACGGAGAGAAGATAAGTTTTGGACAGATTTATTATATGTGTACTGACACTGGCTATTCGACACGGACTTTGCAATTAGAGTATCCTCGACAAGACTTGACTGAATTTGGTATATGACTAATGGACTGTTTATAATGACTATGCTATAATTCTTAAATGGAATAAATTATAATTTTGATAGCACAAGCGTATCTGTATTTTTACTGCGTGTTAACTAGAAAACTTATCTCACACATTTACCTGTCTTCCTATCTGACTTCGCTGCACATTCTGTTTAGTTTGTTTTCCTTAACACCCGTTGGGGAATCCAGGCTTAACACTTGTGTCATTAGTGCACCCCAAATATTGTTCATGATCAGGCACTTACTTTCCAGAAAGCGGTCCTCTGCTATTACCTTTGCCCTTAGCTTGGTTTATATCATCCAGTTTAATTTCCTATCCAGTTTTCTGGGAAAGTAGACCTACTCTCAAGCACTATGCTTAACTGCAATCACCATCATTTTCTCTCAAAGGACTGCAAAACATTCTGGTACTCGAAGATGAACCTGATACTTCACTGCATGCCAGATTCTGATTTATTATATTTTATTTAAGAATTGTTTTGAGACAGGGGAAAAAAGAAACTTTAGCTTTTGCTGATTAGATAGGTTTGTTATTACGGAAATGGCTAGTATATATGATTATATAAAAGTAAAAAGTTGAGGGATTTATGTTACTACCTTATTCTACTGTAGGGCTGTCAAACTCACAGCCCGCGGGCCAGATGCATCATGTGCTGGCCATGCCCACACCTGGTTTAGTGAAGGGGAAAAAGTCGTGATACGTCACATGGCACTGCGAGTTTGACATCTCTATTGCATCAAAAGGCGTTAGAAATTAATGGTTTTCTTTTTCTTTTCTCCTTTACTTTTTTCTCTTCTACTTTTCCTCTGTATTTTCCCATTATTTTCATTTTTGTTGGTATTTTTATCTTTTAATAAACTGATATTTAAATTGGGAAAAGAATTGTTTTGAAAATTAATCTCTTTTTTTAAAATTGGATGAAGCAAGACATTTGATAAATATTAAGGAAGGTGGCTGCAAGGTAATCATTGACACCACAATGCTTTGGATTAAGCTCAGCTTTTAACACTTTTAATAGAAAAATAATACTACCAACATTTTTAGACAATGTTCTCTATTGTAACTCTCGTTTAATCACACCTCTATAACACTGCTAAAACAGTGCTAATTAGTCAATTTTTATTTAAAGAAAATTGTAGCACTGAGCCTAAAATATAAATTACATTACTGTGCTGCTTCCTAACAACGGAACAAGCAATATGAGGGAAAGTTCGTTTATACTAAAGGTGTGACCAAAATAATGCCATCACAATGCAAAAGAAAAGAGTTGGGTAAGCAAACAATCTGCCTGTGGAAATTATGCAACTTGGGAGTTGCAACTGAAGAAACACAGCAGCTGTGGGTACAACGCAGTTTCTATTACAAAATGAATGAAGAAGAAAAACCTTCAACCCAACACCCTCCTGCTTTGCCTCCAAACTAAGACAAAGAGCAGACCCAGTCCATTCTTCTGCCTGAAAAACAATACTTCGATTATAAACTTTCCTCCCCCCCCCCACAGTTAAGCCCACCCACTGCATCACTGCAGGAAAATTTAGGACCACAACTGGCATGGACTACAGCTATCAATTCTTCACAAACAATTAAATGTTCCGCTGACTGAAGCAAGAGACAGGGCAGAATTCCAATAAGAATTTCTTCCTGAATGCTAGGTGTGTTCCGTAAAACGTGCTTGGGAATTCAATTACCTCGTCTCTAGTCTCCTCCAGATACGTTAGGCTACAAACCTTCATCCTCAGAGTGGAACAACTGCTACAATTGCTAATACAGGTAAGTCCTCGACTTACGATTGAGCCCAACACTTCGGTTGCTAAGCGAGACAATTGTTAAGTAAGCTTTGCCCCATTTAAGGACCTTTCTTGCCAGAGTTGTTAAGTGAATCACTGCAGCAGTGAAAATAGCAACACCGTTAAAGCAAGTCTGTCTTTCCCATTGCCTTTGCTTGTCAAAAGGTTGCAAAAGCATGACCCAAGGACACTGCAACCGTCATAAATATGAGTCAGTTGCCAACCATCTGAATGTCGATCACATGTTCACAGAGAGATGCTGCAATGGTCAGAAGTGTGAAAAATGGTCCCAAGTCACTTTTTTTCAGTGCCATTGTTAACATCGGTCACTACATGAACCGTTGCCAAGTCGAGGACTACCTGTAATAGCAATAGCAATAGCACTTAGACTTATATACCACTTCACAGTGTTTTACAGCTCCTCTCTAAGCGGTTTATAGAGTCAGCCTATTGCCCCCAATAATCTGGGTCCTCATTTTACCCACCTCGGAGAGGATGGAAGGCTGTATTTTGAGCCTCAACATTTCAGCCGGAGAATTCCCGGCTCGTTCCTGCAACCACAAGAAGCCACCGTCCTACCTTACAAGGTTGTTGTGAAAAACTACCAGAAAATCTTGACCTCCTTGGAAGAAAGGCAGGCTCAGAGGCATATAAATAAAAACAAACCCAAGCGTTGCTTTGCGGTCTGTGCAACCGGGATATAAACTACTTTTTAAGGGTGTTAAGTTGCTGCTGCTGCTGCTGCTGCTGCTGCTACACCCACCGTCCCTATTTGCCTCTCCTTGCGGGGAAGAAAAGACACCGACAACCCTCCTCCCCAGCCTTTCCATTACCACCATTGAATCTTAAGCCTCCCGCCCCGCAAACCAACCTGCAGCCGCCGCACCAAACTCTCCCTGCGGAAGCCGCTCTTGTTTCTTTACTTAGAACGTTGTCGCTATGGCACCTTATTACGTCACCGTGCGGAACTCCCCCCCTCCCTCTCCGCACCTTTCTCAAAGCAGCAAGACCGACGCGAAGGAGGACAAGAGAAGACCCTCAGCCGCGGCGCCTGCTACCGACTGCGCATGCGAGGCGCGGAAGTGTGTGGTGATGTGGGGGAGGGGGCAAAACTGTGGTCTTACTTAGGCGTCGGAGCTTTCCGTCACGTGAACGCCGCTTCCCTGCGGAGGTGACCCTCGGATTTTCTTGCCCTTTTGTCTGCGTAGCTTTTGTATGCCGCTAACTTAACCCTACGGATCGATGGCGATGGCGGCTGTGGCCACGCAGCAGGTTAAAACCGCGGTTTACCAGCCACGACGGCAAAGCGAAGGTCTTTTTAAGCGCCTCGTGTAAACCAGCTCATCATTCTCAAGCCGCGGGAGATCGGCTCGTTCGCGGTCTTATCTACCGTTTTGCATGAAGCTCGGCATCGTTGATGTTACTAGAGTTTAGTTGCTGCAATGCCTAGAATGTCTATGGAGATTCTCAGTCATCCAGATCAGGGCTCTCCAACCTTGGCCACTTTAAGACTTGTGGACTTCAACTCCCAGAATTCCTCAGCCAGCAAAGCAAAGCAAAGCAAAGCTGGCTGAGGAATTCTGGGAATTGAAGTCCACAAGTCTTGAAGTGGCCAAGGTTGGAGACAGTTGATCCAGATCATGGTTGTCCCCAAGGTGCTTTTTTCAAGAGGCAACTGGACTTTTTCTTTGAAGACGTTTCACTTCTCATCCAAGAAGCTTATACAGATTAACAGAATTGGAAGGGGCCTTGTTGGGTCATTTAGTCCAACCCCCGGCCCAAGCAGGAGACCCTACAGATGGCATTCTTCAGCTCTGACTGAATGGTGGGGAATGGAAGGATTTATTCTCCTTGCAGTTGACAATCTGTCTGCAAGGAGTATAAATCCTTCCATTTCCCTCCATCCAAGTCAGAGCTGAAGAAGCTTCTTGGGTGAGAAGCAAAATGTCTTCACAGAAAAACAAGGAAGTTGCCTCTTGAAAAAAGCAACTTTGGGACAACGCCCAGAATGGATCTTGGGGCATTGTTTGCTTTGTATAACCAGGCAATCCCACGTATTAAATAGAAAATAGAAATGGTTTTATTTTTAAAAGTGGGAAGTTGCCAGTTTGGTCAAGTGGTTAAGGTGCCTGATTTAGAAACCACACTTGGTTTCCTTGGGCCTGAAAACCGGCTGGCTGGGTAACTTTAGGCCAGTCACTCTCTCTCAACCCAGGCCACCTCACTGAGTTGCTGTGTTGGTGAAAACAAAGAGGAAGGAATATTAGTTTGCCATTTTGAGTTATTTATAAAAAATAATAAAGATGGACTATAAATAAATACCATGCTGAAGGACTCCATTCTGAATCTATGACTTTTTAGGAGAAAGGAAATTAACTCTGGTGATGTTCCCTTGCCATAGAAATTATATAGGAGAAAATTGACGGCTGTCATGTAGCATTCTGATAAACTAGAATCTGAATGTGGGGTGACAGAAATATGATTGGCATTTTGACTGCCTTTGTTTTGCAACACATGGTCTTATTGTTCTGCTCGTCTCATAGAACTTGAATGTGGCCCTGGAGAAAATCATTTTGAGAATAGGCAAGCCACATAGTAACTATTTAACAAATTTAACCATAATATCTCAGAATTTGAAATATGCCTAGCGTCTAAAAAGAACATGGACCACTGTTTTAGCATGTTTGATCACAGCTTTTAACAAGTATGTAGTGGCACTAATATGCTGCACCTGTTCCATGCCCTCCCCCAGCTGTTCCAAGCATGCTATTTGCTGCTTGTATAAGATCCAGCATTAACTTAACCTTTGTTTGCAGGCGACAATATTTTGAGTTTGCATGAAGGATGAATCATACATTTAATTGCATCGACTAGATTTGTATGGGGGGAAGTACTTAAACTGATACTCACTTAACGACTGTTGCAGCTTTTCCACAGTCAAGTGATCAGAATTGGAGTGTTTGGCAACCGGCATTTACAACTGTTGCAGCCTAGATCACAGAGTCATGTAATCCTTATTTGTGAACTTCCCAACCTGTTTTCCGCAGTCAATGAGGGAACCTGGATTTGCTTAATGACATTATTCATTTAGCAACTGCAGTGGTTTGCTTAACCACTGCTGCAAAAAAGACTGTAAATTCAGATGTGTCTCACTAAAGAATCACAACTGAAATTCTGATCCCAGTTGTGGTTGTAAGTAAAAACTACCTCTATTAAAATTATGTTGATTGGTTTATGACTCAATCATGTGTATGTAAAACAGTCACCTTGCTTTCTCTGATTCTACGTAGCTAAAATCTAAAATCTGTGTTTTCTCTAGTGTTTATTTTCTAAACAAAGGGAGGTTTGCTAACAAATCACTTATGCAGGGAAAATGCTATAAATGCTATAAATCTATTCCAATCCTGCTAGACTTTTCTCTAGCACTGATTCAAAAGGCAAAAATATGAGGAGAGACAGACACTATAATATATAACACAATATATTACAAACATTTGTTTCTCTTCTGTAAGATTTGGCAAATTTAGCATATTCTGAAAGGATTAGTTTTATATGCTAATTTCAAATTTAGCAAGTGTTCACTTGATAAATTCTAATCCAATGAGATGAGTTCCCCTCATCTGAATCGTGTGCTACACCCACTTGCAGCCACTGCTTCCCACTATGATAGTTGGTCTGTGTTACGTGTGGGGAAATCTGTACATTTGAGATTTTCCTTTAAGCCAACATTTTAGATACGTTCCTTTACATTATGTAAAAAGAAAAAGCAGACATGTCAACTAAATCTTTTTTTATGTTGGCCCTTTCAGATGTCTTAGACTGCAGCTTCCATCATATCCAACCACTATTTTCACATACTCACTTTGAGTGATAGGAATTATTGTCCAACATCCAACATTAATTTGGATGGTTTTATACAAAGATAGTTCTGTTAAGAGTTATTGCCTACAATCCCTAAAACCTGATGAAGAGAGTCCAATTAAACAAATGAGTCAAAATATTATACTCATTCAATTATTCATTGAGATAAATGATCCAGAGTTAAATACAATCTGCTGAAACTTCCCCAAAAGAGATAAAATTATATTCTAAATCTCTAGAGCTAAACACAGCAATTTTTGGGGGACTAAGAATCACATTTAAATAAGCATTTCTTTGAGGAACGCAATCAATGAAAGTATTGCAGCACAGGCTACCTTATATCACTTAGTGAAACTGAGAGTCTCTTTTTTCTGCACTTGGAATTGGGGGTTTTCATTATTGTTAGCTGTGTTGTAGGGCTTATAATACAGGTTTTGTGTGGTTCACACCTCAAAACTACATCAGCCAAATTCAGCAGCATGGTTGAGGCAGGAAAATGATACAGCATCCATCCTGCTATGGGAAATTAAATCTCACAGCCATCACTTTATATTCCCCTACGTAGATTTCCTGTATAAGTCCAATTTTCCCATCCATCCATTCACCATCCAACTGCTGGATCTCTCTCTTTTTCTCTCACATCCGCTATCCGGGATTGGATAAATTGCCTGGTTATAACAAGTCATTCATTAAATGAGAGTTTTAACGCAAGGCATCTCCAGTTGAATTATTGATTGATTCCTTTTTATATCTTGAAGGTAATCCAGATAGGAATCCAATGTTAGGAGTCCCAGTACTACCATTATTGCAGAGTTACAATAACAGAATCTTGCAAATTCAAAATTCCTTCCCTTCCCGTTACTTTCTGGAAAACTAGCAAGACTTCTCCACTTCCATTCCTGCTATGGGTTGAGATATCTCTTATCCAGTTGTTGTCCCGGCTGTAGTACTGTATTTATTTACCAAGATCTCTCAACTATTGTTCAATACTTTAGGCAAATTCTTAAAGTTATTCAGTGATCCCAATGAACTAATTACATTTATCTATTTTGTCAATGCAGAAATGTTATGAATATATATTTGTGCCACTGATTTCTTCTAAGTAAACGATATATGTAATAGCAGTCTCAAATTTGGTGCCCTTCAGATGTATGGGACCTACTTTTATAATAATCGCATTGTCGTGTTGAGTGGAAATTTAGAGCATCATAATTCCAACTTCTAGACATCATCAATTGCCTAAGAAAGAGTGAAAAATAATAACCAGCTTGCCAGCCCATCTCTAAGAATTAGTAGGAAGGAAATGAATACTTATGTCAGTTGCAGGTTCCTTCCATTTCACTAGATGGCTCCAGATGCCAGAGGAAAGCCAGTAAAATCAAGCCTTCCTTTCACATGTTTTTATTTCCATCAGATGTTGCTGAATTTCTCCAAATTCTCCGTTTTCAGACACAAATAGCGAGTTTTCATTCAAACCCTAATTCCATCCAATTCCAATTATCTTCCAACGTTAAAGAGAAAAGTTGAGCAGCCTCTGGAATGAGTTATTCAAATGAAACATGAATTAGCATTTGCTTTTGTCACTCTTGTATTGTGTACAACACTGTTATGCACAGAGTGAAGGGACTATTCCGTGAAACTGAATTTATGTATCTTTTTTATGTACGCTGAGAGCATATGCACCAATCACACTTGGCCAATAAAGAATTCTATTCTAAAACCGACCATACTCCCATCAAAGGCCAGAATGATGACTCCTATATTGCAGGATTGCAATAAGCACAACAGCTTCTTGCAATCGCTTTAGTGCAATTCACATTTATGCAAAGTAATATTAACAAGGCATCCTATTGATACAATCATTAATAGAACAGAGGAGGTAGTCCTCTAGGATATGATGGATTTCTTTCCAGTGAAAACTTCAGTTACACAACTATGTCCCTCAAAAAGCTTTCCTAGTATTGGTCTTATAGTTTTTGAACTTCAGCAGGCCTTAGGTCAGAGTAGTTTTGTGACCCTGTCTATTGAGCTACACTTTATGGTGCATAGCTTGCTTTGTTTTCTTGTTGTGTTTTAGCAATCTCTTGCCTTATTGTTTCATTCATAATTATATACCTAGAATAGCAGCTGAGATTGATCAGTTAAATAAACAAGCAACCCCTTTACAGTTTAAAAATGGTAGCAAGGAATAGAAAGATCATTTGATATATGTTAGTGTTTATTCTGATACTCACTATTTTTTACATAGGAAGACTGAAAGAAATAGAACTTCCTTTTAATATTGAGATAGCTGATGCAATTGTATTTTATATACATTCCTTTCAATCTCTGGGTGCAACATGGGAACCCTCCAAATGTTACATTCCTCAACACTGGCCATTCTGGCAATTTTAGAACTTGGAATTCTCTTCAAGTATTTGTTGGCCGTGTTGTTTTTATGATCCATGGCAGGGTCCATGGCTTGGCCACCTCACTTATGTTTCCTATTTTCAGCCTTCTGAATACGTTGTTGGGTAAACAGCCCAACCACTGCTTGCAATCTAAAACTAAAGATAGAAAATTACAGAGACAGCTGCCAGAGGAAAACATTGGATCTAGAGCTTAGAAAGCAAGTTGCCAAATTTCAAGTTGTGGTTTAGAAGGAAACTGATGGTGGTGGTTTATTTATTTATTTAGCATATGGCATACAATGTCAGGGAAAACTACATATGATAGACACAATGCTGTCTGACAGCCTAGATTGCTAGTTTATTTTGTTTGGGGTTTGTAAGCCTATCCTTGGTGCACTGCTGGGGGGCAAAGTAGTTTTACACCAATTAGGTAGTGGCACTCGGGTTGCTGGCTCTTCCAGGCTCTTTCGACGGTCTCACCTCACTTTGTGTTACGATGCTTCATATTTGACCAGGTCCAGAAACGGTTTCTGCTCTCTGCACACCCGAGTGCAGCTAGGTTTTTCCCACTGAAGTGGTATCCAGTCGCAATATTATTTATTTATCCAGTCGCAATATTACATGCTTTCAAACTGCTATGTGCACAGGAGCTAAAGATCGAGCGATGGGAACTCACTCTGTCTCACAGACCCGAGCTCGAACCATTGGAGTTGCAGACCATTTCTGGCCACCAGTTCCAGCATCATTAAACCACTCCGCCATCGCATCCCTTGGTGAAAATGAGTGTGGTAAAAAGATAGATATTCAGGTGACAGCTCTCTTCCACTCAGTAGATACAATTACTTAGACCAGCCTTCCTTAAATTTGGGGGTTCAAGCTTCAGAATTCTAAAGTGGCAGGGAGATTTCTATGAATTCTAGGAGTTAACCTTCACTTTTCTAAATGGAAAAGTTGGCTTGAGCGGCACAAGGTGCTGCTGGTGGAGAATGGCCAAAATACCTTCCATTTCTTCCCTCCACCCTACCCCAAAGATGGTAGAAGGGCAGGGCAGCAGCAGGTCTGGCTGAACAAGTGTCAACAGCAACAACAATTGCCCAGGTTGGCAGGGAAAACAGGGAAATACATGTTTCAGTCCTCAAACACTGCATCAAATTTGAGATCTCCACCATCAATCCCTATCCTACCATAGGAAGGCTCTCCAAATGTTTCTCTCTTATTTAGGGTGCGCAGGACATGTTAAGGAATTGGTATTGCACCTAGTTCTAGTTTTCCCCCTTCCACTAAACATCAGTAGCTGGCAGGAGAACATCTGCCAATCACTTTCCTTAACTTGGATAGGGCTAAGATGGGACTTGAGGGATATTTTGATAGATAACTAGACTATGAGACATTCTCTGATTTACTTTTTTGTGTGCAAGTGTTTTGCATGGCTGCATTTCAGCAGAGCCTGACTATCAGCTGACACCAGTAGAGAAATGGATCAGATTGGACTGTTCCAGAAGAGTACGAAACGTACATTCAAAAATAGCATGAATGACAGCTGGTAGGCTTGTTGCCATGAAGTAACAAAGAGAAACAAAAGGACAACTCTCCTACTTCACACTATAAAACCCCACTTCTGCCACCCCTAGTTGGATTTTGGTTGGGCTGATTCAGGTTTCTGACCTGCAGGTTGACTTGAAGTCTAGCAGGTACAGAGGGATTCTGGTTAGAAAGATGTGGATTCTGCCACTAAGAGGGTAAGTGGTGTCCTGTGTCAATTTGACATGGTCAAGAAATACTGGGCTGATCCATTGCCAGAGGTTACCTGACTACAATCCTGACAGAATGGCCTGCAAAGCACATCAGAATGTATGTATAGCAAAACCTATATTGGAACAGTTCTACTTTAACACCATTACAGGATGAGGATGACATAAAATTGTCCCTAGTAAGAATTGGGGATCAGATGAGGGTAACGTCTTCAGAACACAGCAGAAAAAGAGTTTGCCAGAGCTTGTTGCAGTTAAATGTAGGTGAAGAAAAGGCTTTTATATGTGTTGGGGGGGGGGACCCATAGTTCTCTGGATCAGGGGTCTCCAACCTTGGCCACTTTAAGACTTGTGGACTTCAACTCCCAGAATTTCTCAGCCAGCAAAGCTTGAATTCTGGGAATTGAAGTCCACAAGTCTTAAGGTTGGAGTCCACAAGGTTGGAGACCCCTGCTCTGGATGATAGTTCTGGCAAAACCATCAGACTCCTAAGTGGAATCACTTTGTTTATTAAAACTACTAGGACGACAGGCCTATCATCCAGCTTTATTTACATTGCTTATAGCCCACTCCAGCCCTGAAACATTTGTTCCTTAAATACTTGGTGGAAAGACCAAAACTGAGGATATTTTATTCTCCAGTACTTTCTTATGGGATTCTATACATAATATTGGATTGCTATAATTTGAGAAGCAGAATGCTAGAATGAATCGGTTATTCTAATATACCGGGGACTCTTTTTATGGTTTAGACCACTTCCTTACGTACTGTAGTTCCCCTTTATTCCCAGGAGAAATTGGCATGTGGTAAAAATATTCTGTAATCTGGGCGTATAACATATGTATGTGTCAGGATAGAGACTTTTTTTAAAGAGTCTGTTCTTCTGTTTAATATTAGTCCTGTGATGTGAAAGTGGGGAGAAACAATAATGTTTGCTCTATCACCAACAATCAACGTCGTCATTCATTTCAGTAGCTCTGTTTTTTCCTCTACTCCCTTTATTGTTTGAACCTCCTTTTTTTCCTTTTACAATTGGAAAGATCTTTTATGGCAGAAGGCCTTAGATTAGCATCTGGTGTTGGCACCAAGTATGCCGGAATGTCTGTTTATAATAGCTAGGTTGAAAATAGTATAGACCAACCTTTCCCAACCTGGTTCTCTCAAGATGATATGACCCTGCAGTTCCTGGAATTCCCAGTTCTAAACTCAGGAAAGAATCAAATTGAGGTTATTGAGTGGCTTCCAGATGTTCCAGCAGCACATTTGGTTGCCTTAGACTAAGGATTTATATATATATATATTTTTGAACACCAGAAAAGCAACAGGAATCTCTGGCTCCAGCTAGATATTTAATCCAATGCCACCCGTTGCATGATAATAACATACAGGTAGTCCTTGACTTACCACAGTTCATTTAATGACCATTCGAAGCTACAACAGCACTGAAAAAAGTGACTTGTGACCATTTTTCACCTGCCCACGGTCACACGATCAAAATTCAAGTGCTTAGCAACTGACTCATGTTTATGACAGTTTCAGTGTTCCAGGGTCATGTGATCATCTTTTGCAACCTTCAGACAGTCAAAGCCAATCAGGAAGTCAGATTTACTTAACAACCATCTTGCTACACACCTGCAGTGATTCACGTAAGCACTGTGGCAAGAAAGGTCATAAAACGGGGTGAAACACACTTGACAAATGTTTCACATAGCAACGGAGAATTTTGGGCTCATTTATGTTTGTAAGTTGAGGACTACCTGTATTCATACATCAGTTGTTTTTATTAGGCAGAAGCTGCCCTGGGATAATCTACCATATGGTTATAGTTATCAGCATGACTATGAAGAATGAACCAAATGAGAACAGTTAACATAAAGCAGGGGTGTCCAACTCGCGGCCTGAGCCAACACTTGATGTAATGAAGGGGAAAGAATCACGATACACCACATAATGACAACATGATGCTGCGAGTTTGACAGCCCTGATCGAGACTGTGCCATCCCTTCAAGGTAGTGCAGACCGAGAGGCCAAAATTATGCACGCTAATACTACTTTTATTATAAAGTTACAATAACAGAATCTCAGCAAGTTTGAATGTACCTATCCCCCTCCCCGCCTTTGTGTTCTAGCGGGAGGATCAGCTCTGAAATGCTTCCTCCACCTGGGCTTTGGACTCTGGTTTCTCATATCAGACTGTTGGTCTCCTGTCTCTATTTACACAGCCCATTACAGATTGAGTTACTCACACAGTATTAGTAGATAAGTGAAAATCAATTAAAGCAACATGAACCTAAAAAGAGTCTCTCACACTTGCACCTTGAGGGATCTGTAGAAGACTAGAAAGCAAAGGGTAATCAGGTGGAATCCAGTGCAGAAAGGAATAACGGCAGGGACAGTCTTGCTGTACAGTGAAGCAGGTTGTCAGTCTCATTAGACAAACCAGATCAGGAAGTTACTTCCTCCGGAAAGCTAAAGTTACTTTTATTGAGATTAGTTCTTAACAACATAATCTCACAAATCTGATTGTGATGTGTCTCCTCCTCCTTCTACTACCACTAATCAGGAAGGCCTGAACCACTTCCAAACTTTATCTGGTTGTTCTGGTATCTTTTTTTAAAAAAAAAATACCTAGTTTCTGCCTAGTTTCCAGGTCCTGCATATCTCCATCAATGTCATCTTTCTTACTCTTTATAACTTTTAAGATGGGTGGACCTCAACTCCCAGAATTCCCTAGTCAACAAGCTCTATACCTGGGATGTCAAACTAGTGGGCCACAGGCCAGATGGGTCACATGCAGGCGATGCCCACCCCAGCTCCGGAAGGGAAAAATATTACAATATGTCACACCACGACAGCAACATAATGCTGTGAGTTTGACACCCGTGCTCTATACTGAAGCAGCCATCTTGGGCTGGATGGGGCAAGGTCATGTGACTCATGGTCTTTCTGCCTTTTGTAACAGCTTGGTCTCTTCAGGAGCATGAAGAACCTTATCCTGTTGCTATAAGCTGCATTCATCTGCTGAGTCAGTCAGTCAGTCACTATGTACAAAATTAAGGAATCCTCATTTGTCCTTAACAGGTAGCACATTGTCTTCAGAATGGTGTGCAAGGCTTCTCTTTGCTCTGCCCTCTAAATAAACTCCACAGGCGTGATACTTTAATCCTGACCCAATTCTCAGCCCAACTGAGCAAGCCCTAAGCCACCACTTTAATGATTGCCTATAAAGCAATCGTATTCTTGTGGTGGCTTTAACAATCTTCATGTGAATTTAATCTAGAAATCCTGAAGCGTCAGATCAGAGAACATAGGGGCAGGTGTGGTGTGGATATAAGACTGCTATTTAAGCAGTTTTGTTCCCTGAAGAGCCCACATAACAATTAGGATAAAACAGTAACCAAGATAAGGGTGAGTACTAATGATACTTTGTTTAGGTGTGACTGCTTATAAACTACAAGCTTATAAACTTATAAACTGCTTATAAACTACAAGCCTCTTATGATGTTCTTACCCTGCTACATTTAAAAAAAAATTCTATAAAACCTTTACCAGTTAGAACTGGGATGTGGTTGGATAAAAACCCACCATGCCTTTATATAAACTTTGCGCTGGCTGGCCGCAATTGCATAAATGTGCTAAGAGTTTAAAAGGCAGCTCAGGTTTTCTTCTATCCTTGATCTTCCTTGTGACCTTCCCAGCAGACTTCCAATGGGGGTGTGTGTGTGGGTGCTGGATTTGCTTAATAACAGGTTCATTTAATCACCATGGTGATTCACTCAACAACTGCAGCAAAAGTAATAAATTCAAATGTGACTCACTTAATGACTGCCTCAGTGATGAAAGGTCTGGTCCCAATTGTGGTCATAAATTGAGGACTGCCTGTACATAATTTGGACATCCGAGTTAGGTTTTTTTTTTTTCTCCCTTCCTCTTTCTTATCTCCATCCCTCAAAACTCCAAATTCTCTAAATTCTTCTATAGCAGACACTTTAATATATAACAGTTATCTCCAAATCCACCTACATAAATTTGCATATGCAAATCTGTTTTTTTTTAATAAAGTCAAGGGCCATCCAAGCATCTACTGTGAGTAATATAGAGATAAGTCAGGAAAAGAAGCTTCTGTTTCCACTTGCCTTTCTCCATTTTGGGCAGAGCAGAAATCAGTTTACCCTAAATTTAAATGTTGCCAGGGCCAGCTCAGCCCATAGATGCAGGCAAAGGCAGGTATTAATTTAAAAAAATGAATTATTGACACAAACATAGATAACACATTGGTATATTTTGCAATTTAAATGCATGTCTGGAAGCCTTTTTTAAAAAAATCTAAAATTATTTCAATCTTACTCATGCTGAAAAGCCTAATAAAGCCCGTATTATGATAAAAGCTTTTCTGCAAACATAGAGAAGTTTATTTCAACCACGCTTTGTTCAGAATCTGAAAACTTGCAAAACCTTGAGAGAGTATCTTGAGTGAAGGGAACATTCGCCCTGAATGCTATAATCATTATTGGAAGGTTACCATAGAATACCTTGAAATATAGAGGTGCTGTGCCATTTCCAATACCAATAGTAGGGAAGAAATACTCTCTTTTGTATCTCTTTTGAGGGTTTTCTGTTGTTCTTACTGATCAAGATGCCAGACCCAAAAAACATTTGGTGGGATATAACAATTCTCTTCTTACAATCTCCTTGCTGTCTGTTTTTAGGCTAATAAAAGCATATTTCAAGTTCTCCTTGACAATCCTTGGTTCCATTCCTGAATATGAAACAAAAAGACCACCAAGGAGAGCCCAGCTCTTACCTGGTCCTAATCCGATTCTCTATAAAATTTGGAATCTCTTACAAAGCCAGGTTGTTTTGGGTTCATTGGCTACCCCCTGCTTCCCTGCAGAATTAACTACCAAGGTATTCTGGAGAAAGGGGTTGACCACTATTGACGCCTGCTGTATCCAGCACTGACGCAAGCTAGATTAATTTGGGGTATATTTGTTGACTTTTGTCAGCCACAGTGGAAAGATTGCAAAGACTAGCTTCTTCATCATTCACACTGTCCTTTAAAAGGAAGGGGAAACCCTTTATAATATACCATGCCCCAAAGCATTACATTTTTTTCCTGGAATCCTTTGAGAGATATTTCAGAATTTCACCCAATCTGAAGGAAAAGCCTAAATTAAAAACAGCAGCGGTGGGGCTCTTTTGGCAACTACAGTTCTGACATCCTGGCAGAAACGACAGCAACACCAACTCCGCCTCTTCCACCAACTTTGCCAGAACTGTAAAACATAAGAGTTTATTGCAAGAGAATGCTTGCAATAATCTTCTCACATGTACAGAGCACAAGGAAAGTTTCCTCTGTCGTTCCCAGCACGATGGCAAATCATTGATGGAAAGTTTCAGCCTCATTAGCGATTGCTTTCTCAACATGTCAAATAAGATGTTTCTCTTATCTTCCTCTAACAGCCTGTTCCTTCTCCAGTTATACTTAATGACTCTGGGATTTATTTAGAATCTACATCTGCGTCAAGAAAGGTGGCGTCTGCAGGGTTTATTTGAGGTGGAAACTGGAAAAACAGAACATGAAAGCTTGAGGTGATGATGGTATAGAAATATTGAGAGACTGATGGTATCAAATGTAAACGTTAGCCTTTGCAGGCGCCTCCATCCAAATATCCTGGAAATTGTAGTTTTGGTCTCCAGCCCATAATCCCCACATTCTCTGTGAAGGACAATTTTTCCTAAAGTTTATTATGTAGTTAGGGAAGGGTCAGGAGAGCAAGATTTCAGTAATTCTACAAGAAAGTTGATAGGAGAAGAAATGGTGAACAGGCACAGCCAGTTAAAAGCAGTGCCAGAGCTGAGAGGTACCAAATGGCCTCTTGAGAATCTACAGGTCAGTGTGGTTTAGTGGTGAAGAGGTTGGACCAGGACCCTGATTTAAGTCTACCCTCAGCCACAAAAAGTGGCTTTGAATCAATCGCTCACTTGAACCCCAACTTCCCTCACAAGTGAAGGACAGGAGGAGGGAGTGGTATGCAGGTGGCTTTGATATCCTGAAGGGAACAGAAATATAACTTCAGGTCGTCCTCAACTTATGACTAGAATTGAGACCAACATTTATCTTGCTAAGCGAGACAGTTTACGACCTTTCTTGCCACAAATGTGGTTGTCAGAGTACATTCATGAACTGGAATAGAGCTGGGTAACAATGAATAGGCATAGCAACTGAATCAGCCAATGAGGACTGTTTGGAAACTGAAACTAAAAGTAGCCTAGGCATGGCTATATGTTAAGCTCTGCAACTCTGAAGCTATGTTGAGCTCTGAGTCTGTTGAAGATGAAACTAGCTTGCTTGCTTGCTGAAGACTGGAGCTCTGCTCTGAACTTGCAACATGTTTCTGTTTGAGTTTGCTCCGTGTTGGAGAAATCTACAACTGGTTTGTAAAATCTACTTATGTTTATAAAGATGTTAAATGAAGCATCAGCCATCTGTGTTTATTTTTCTGGCGCTGGATTATTGCTGCAAAACTCTCAATAGTTGTTAAGTTAGTAATATGGTTGTAAAACGAATCTGGCTTCCCCATTGACTTTGATTGCCTGAAGGTTGCAAATGGTGATCACATGACACCAGGACACTGCAACTGTCATAAGTATGAGCCTGTCGCTAAGCATCCCAAGTTTGATCACACAATCATGTGGATGGTACAATAGTCATTAAGTGTGAAAAACTGTCATAAGTCTTTTTTTTTTCAGCACTTGTAGCATTGAACGGTCACTAAATGAAAGTTTGTAAATTGAGGACTACCTATCAACATTTCCATCATTTATTATTGGTGTGGTGTGATTAGAAATCGGGAGGTTGTGAGTTCTAGTCCTGCCCTGGGTGCAAAACTAGCTGGGTGAATCAAAGGGTTGTGTGGATAAGTAATACATGGCAATAAAATAATATAATTGAAAGGAAATAGAATAAAAGTCCAGAAAACAGAAGCCAAATAAAACAAGCACTGAATGGAGCTGACTTAGTGTGGGCTGCTTCAATAACACCATAATATTCTTCTGATGCCATGACTTCCCATGCTTTGGGGTTTTTTTTACTCTTTTTATGATGTTGATTCTTTAATTCACTGGTCAGTCACCATAATAAATGTTATCTATCTATTATTTTGAACTGTATACCAAATGGTTTGAAAAGTAACAGGAAGACAATGAAAATAGATTTTGTGCACTTTTATGGTTAGGAAAAAAGTGTTCCACAGTTAGAATGACACTCCTAATCAAACACTTATATGTTCACATCGTTGTCCACATTTGAATAGTATTTTAGGCCATTTAAACAGCATGTGTTATTTTAGATGCTGAACTTTCCATTGTTTTCCATTAACTGATTTTAACCTATGCATGATGGGCGAGGGTGTATAAGGTTAAATCTACATTCTTTTTGTGAGCCTCTAACTCTCCTTTTTTAATATAACATATTTTAATATAATTATATAGTATATAATTTAATACAGTAGGTTTTTTTTTTAAAGCAGGGGGACATTTACCACCACCACTCCAATCAATCCTGAGCAATAGTCTCAGAATGCACCATTTGATTTCCTCCTGGATGGATCTGTTGCTAACGGGCTGGGCAGGATGGCATCAGAATTGGCTCAGTCCCATTGAAGTAACACACTGGAACTGGTGTGGTTCTTGTAGCCTACTAAACTCTCTTTTGCCCACTGCCATCTTTCCCTGGGAATAATACACAAGTAGTCCTAGACTTATGACCAGTCACTTGGTAACTGCTTGAAGTTACAACAGACCTCCCCAAAGATACTTACAACCCAGTTCTGAAGTTCTAATGGCCATCACTACCACCCTATGATCACATTTACAGCCATTTGCATAATTCTAGGCCTACCTTAGGCATGAAAATCCGCCCAAAGTCACCCAGCTGAGTTTCATCTTTAAGGCAGTAGCTCATAGTCTCCTAGTTGCTAGGTCAGCACCTTAACTAAATACCAAACTGGCTTTTTGAAAGCAAATTTGCTTTTTGTAAGTAAACTTGCAGTGACTGACACATATTTGGCAGCTGTGTGGTGGTTTCAGCAGGCATCTGGTCCAATGAGCAATGTTGATAGGGGCATGAATGCATCATTAATTTTGACTTTTTCCCCTACTTCCCAGGATGAGGCACTAAAACTTCATCCAGGCAGGGTTCCTCAAGATCTCTCCACTTCATTGCTGATAATTGTTCCATCCATCCATTTATCCATCTATCCATCCTTTTATATATATTCCTTCTGCCAATTGCCGCTCATGTTCTCTTCCAAATACAGGTACTCCTCACTTACTACGGTACTTGTTGAGCTGTCATTCAAATTTATAATGACGCTGAGAAAAATGAGTCTACTGGTCTTTGAAGTTGTGACCATCATAGTGACCTCACGGTCACATGATTGCAAATTGAGCATTTGGCAACTAGTTCACATTCATGATGTTCACAGTATTTTATGGGCACCTTTTCGACCTTTACAGCTGTCTTCTGACAAAGTCAATGGGGAAGCCAGCAAGAACTTGCAAGTTTGGGTCACATGATGTCACATGTAACAACTCACAGTGACTCACTTAACTGCAGCCAGAACTAACATTTCAAATTGGTGTGGTCACATGACATCGTGCTTAACGACCATGCCTAGTAATGGATTTGTCAGTCCCAAATGCAGTCAGTAATGGAGGACTACCTTTCCCTGTTGTCTATTGGAAAGTGGAGTCTCGCAAAGATAGATGAATCACTTCTGCAGTATTATAGGATAACAGATAATCAGAGTTGGAAGGGACCTTATAGGTCATCTAGTCCAACCCCCCGCCCAAGCGGGAGACCCTACACCATTTCTGACAAATGGCAGTCCAATCTCTTCTTGAAAGTCTCAAGTGATGGTGCTCCCACAACTTCCGAGGGCAAGCTGTTCCACTGGTTGATTGTTCTCACTGTCAGAAAGTTTCTCCTTATTTCCAGGTTAAATCTCTCCTTGTTCAGTTTCCATCCATTATTCCTTGTCTGGCCTACAGGCGCTTTAGAAAATAGCTTGACCCCTCCCTTTCTGTGGCAGCCCCTCAAATATTGGAAGACTGCTGTCATGTCTCCCCTGGTCCTGGAGGCAAGCATTTGATCTAATAAATTATTGACTTACATATTTTTAATTTAATCCAAGCATGTTTATTCAGAAGGAAGTCCCCTTCTGATCGATGGGATTAAGACTATGAAGTTGTGAAGGAAGGCCCTGTTTTCATGATTGCATTTTGAAACAGGTTCTCTTTCCATGTTTCAAATTTGACCTTCAGGTCACTGAGTACGAATTTTAATTTTAAACTATGTCCCTGTACAAGAAACAGTTAAAAGGTAGTTGACACTGGCAGTTGCAGGACAGATGGGAACAGAGAAAATTATATCCAACAGAGCGTGGTTTAGATTTTCCCTTCCAAGAACGATAGGAGCAGTTACTCTAGAATAGGGCTTATGACTAGATAGTCACCATCACATTAAATTTTATTTTTAGTTATGCATATACAGTTTGTTCTCTATGTTCATTTTTGTGTGCGTCAACACTCCCTAATGGCCCCTGTGGGTGAATGTCAATATTTTATGGAGAATTAAAATAATATTTCTGCACTCGGACTGAATTTGGACATCGAGGGGCTAGTCCCTTCAGCACCGTGTCACCTGCTAGCCCTAGCTGTTGAGATTTCCTACAACAATAATATCACCTCCTTCAACTAAAACAAATAATAGCAGCCCTCCAACAGAGCGAGTAACTGTTCCACTACAGCAGGTGGACCCTTTGTTCAGGAAATCAGCAGCAGCAACCCTCAGGACAGTTTTTCTCACCCTTGGTAACTTGAAGGTGGCTGGACTTCAACTCCCAGAATTCCCCAGTCAGCCATGTTGAAGGCCACCCATCTTGAAGTTGCCATGGTGAAGAAACACTGTTTTAGGAGAACCAAATAAATAAATAAAATCAATGGGTTCTTCCTGTTAACCATGAGATGTGACCGCATTTGGCAGAATACTCATTATTATCTCCCCACAGCCCCCCACAAAAGAACCAATTTTAAAGGTATTCTGTCCTCCTATATAATGTACACAGGCTGCTGCTTCGTTCATCTTTAAATATATGTTAGTCTACACAAGAGTTTCCAGTTGCCGGTTACTCCAAACTATTTTGAACCCTGCCATGGACTCTTCTTCACAGCTTTTAGGCATCTAAAGAAAAGAAGCAAGGGATATCCTGTGCCAATCATTAGTCTCTCAGCTGACCAACAGGAGAGTACAAAAGCATGTAAATGCCATATTACAAAGACCTGGAAGAATAAAAATCTCACAACTCCAGCCAAGAGGAAAGAAAATCCACTATGAGCACTCCAGCTCCATCCATATACAGATAGTCATCGACATATGACCACAATTGGGACCAGCATTTCCGTTGTTAAGCAAACTGGTTGTTAAGTGACTCATGCCTAATTTTACAACCCTTTTGCCACAGTTGTTAAATCGTTCAGAAGTGAATCACATGATCCTTAAGCAAATCTGGTGTCCCCTATTGACTTTGATTGCCGGAGGTTAACTGGCAAGGCTGTGAATGATGATCACATGATCCCAGGATGCTGCAACAACCGCAAATGCATGCCAGTTGCCAAGCATCTGAATCATGGGAGCACACACTTCATGATTTGAGATATAGTTTTCATAGACACCCCCCCCCCAAAGGGATTCAGAATGAACAAGAACTAAATAGAACGGAAGAAATAACCACAACAACGCTAATAAAAAGGAGAGCCAAAATCTTGCTCAAAGAATGGTACAGTAGGAATGACAAAAAGGACAAAAATTCAAGGAAGCAGGACTTGCCCATTGAAGCAAGCAGAAGAACTCATAATGGTGCTAAGAACAGGGACAGTGGCATCCCCATGAATAGGAAACATTTTAATAGGATACTTTGGGAATTTTGAGAGCAGGTTGCCAGGGAGAGGGAGGCTATCTATTCACAATACAGGACGTCTTCGACTTATAATAGTTCATTTAGTGACCGAAGTTACAATGGCACAGAAAAAAGTGACTTTATTACTATTTTTTCACATTTACAACCGTCGTAGCATCCCCCATGGGCACAGGATCAAAATTCAGATCCTTGGCAACTGATTCACATTTATGACATCTGCAGTGTCCCGGGGTCACGTGATCCCCTTTTGCAACCTTCTGACAAGCAAAGTCAATGGGGAAGCCAGATTCCCTTAACAACCCTGCTGCTAATTGAACACCCACCATGTTTCGCTTGTTGCAAGAGAGGTCGTGAAATGGTGCAAAACTCACTCAACACATGTCTCACGTAGCAACATAAATTGGGGACTCAATTGTAGTAGTAAGTCGAGAACTAACTGTATGGTAGAGGGGGAGGAACTGCGGGAGACACAGCCTGTCCTTCCCTTTCTGGGGGGAAAAAAAATGTGGTGAAGTTGGAAGTTGGTGAGCTGCCCAGGCTGCTGGGGGTTCGCAGGGGTTCGGGAGAGCCCCTAACTAAGATTCTGTGCAATTCGGAGAACCCCCAAATCCCACTCCTGGCTGGCCCCTCCCACCCCACCCCTCCCAGGAATCCCCACATGGCCTGTTTTGGATGCAGGTAAGTACAGGGCGTACGGAGAGGCTGAAAAATGGGCCTCCCGGAAGTTTGGGAAGGCCGGAAATAGGCCCGTTTTCGGCTTCCAGAGACCCTCTGGAGCCAAGGAAGCCCGTTTTTGCCCTTCTGGAGGCTCGAGGGAAGCCTCCGGAGCCCAGGGAGGGCAAAAACGTCCCCCTGCCGTGATGCAGGAGGCCGATTAGGCCACGCCCACCGTGGACATGCCCACTCAGAAACTAGGCAGAGAACCCTTTGCTAAAATTTTTGAAGTCCATCCCTGGAGCTGCCCCCCTTTTCCTGTACCTCTGGGAAATCGGCACCTGAGGGCAACCCCCTTCCTCATCCTCAGTATCCCCGATGCCTTTCACAGTTTGCACATAAAACGTTCTGCAAACAGCTTCCCAGCCTTCAGAGGAAAACAAGAATGCAGAACCGGACAGTCGAATGTAACTGATGCCCATTGCATCAATTGCATCCCTTCCTGAAGAGGTAAATTCAGAGGAATCAGTTTCCCTCCATTATTTGCCTCCCCAAACAGAACACAACTCTTGACAGTGCCCTTTTTTTTAATTTGTGATAGAGAAGAAAACATAGATAATCAGGTTTCCACAGGGAGAAAAGACAATTCCCAACACTGGACGATGATACGGTCAGGGAAGGGTTGGGTCTGTGCTAGCTTGCTCTTTACCATTCCCTCTCCCTGCATGTGTGTGTCTGTGTGTGTGTGTGTGTTTAAATGTCTCAGTCACTGTGAGGTCATGGAATTTTCCAGCAATGCCATTTCCTAGAAAACCAAACCTGTTCTATTTCTGAGGAAAGCAAAGCGTAACTTAGAGGTCTGTCGAATAAGACACCATCCTTGCAAAACGCAGGCTTGTTCTGGTATTCTCATCTGTCCCTGTCCAACAAAAGCTGTGGTGTCTTTTTTTTTTTTTTGGCAGACGGTGTGCTTTCCTGTCATTTGGCCCACTCCCAAACCGAATTTCATATTTACTGAGCCGGGATCTTATACCTAGAAAAACCACGGCAAGAATTCCATTCTGAATTTGGTCAGTGTCCCTTTCGGTTGGCTTTGGGTTCCTCTCTGCCCATGCCGCGTATGTTAGAAATAGGCTTTCTACAACTTCTGAAAATCCTATCTTCAATATAGTCTCTCTTTCCCTACCGCACGCTTGTTGTGTGGTGAAACCTGATTACAATATGCAGACATCTGGACTGAGGGTAACTGAATGTATTTTATTAACAAGGTTTTATTTAGTTCCTTACCGTGGCTCAGTACAAGCCTACAGCTGCTAATTGTGTACCATGTGTTGAAGGCAGGATTGTTCTTTCAATAAATTCAACACACTTCATTACAAGTCCTCATTTGACACACAGAAGGGTGCTATAATTTCCCCTTTTCACAAGTCCTACCCTGTTTTCCCAGAAATACGACCTACCCTGAAAGTAAGTCCTAGCTTGATTTTTACACGTGTGCCCAATATAAGCCCTACCCCCAAAATAAGCCCTAATTAAGATCCCACCCACCCCGATGGCGGGGTGGAGCTGCCCTACTACTTACCTTTGGACAGTTGTAGTCAGGGCTCGCACACCCCGACACCTGCCTTGCTGGCCCATTCTGCAGCCGCCAAGGCTGGCAAGGCTTTCCTGAAGGCCTCTGTAGCTGAACACAAAGCTCCAGATCGATCCAGAGCTCTGTTATCAGCTGCGGAGGCCTTCAGGAAAGCCTTGCCGGCCATAGAAAAGGAAGTTCCTGAAGGCCTATGACAGTGAACAGGAGTCTGGGGGCGATGCGCACAAGTGAGGTTAGTCAGTGGATGACATTCCCTGAAAATAAGACCTGGTGCCTTTTCTGGTGGCAAAAAAATGTAAGACAGGGTCTTATTTCAGGGAAACACGGTATACAGCTATGTATATTTATGGCCATTCATTTAATGACTATTTGACTTACAATGACTCTGAAAGCAGTTACTTCCATCCAGTCCTCAAACTTATGACTGTTGCAGGATTGCTGCGGTCACATGATCAAAATTCAGGCACTTAGCAGCCAGCATATATTTATAACAGTTGTGGCATTCTGAGGTCACTCAATCACTGTTTATGACTTCAGGGGGCTTCTGACAAGGAAAGTCAATGGGAAAAGCTGGGTTTGCTTAACAACCACATGATTCCCTTAACAACCGTGGCAAAAAAGTTCATACAATTAGACGCAACTCAATAATCACATAGCTTAGCAATGGAAGTTCAAGTCACAACTGTGGTTACAAGTCAAAAACCACCTATATAAAGGTTGTGAGACCTGCACAAATGAAAGATACCTTCTCTGACCAATAAAAGTTATACAATCAAAGTTTTGCTTAAAATATTCTGCAGGTTTATAATCGAGAATACTTCTACTTGTTTCTAATTGACAAGAAAAACAGTAGGAATTAAAAAGTTCAACTGACAGGGCTAGAGTTTTCCATCTCTGCTCTACAGCTCCTCCTAGTTAACCCCAACTATAGGTAGCCCTCAAGTTATGATTACAATGGAGCCCAAAATTTATGTTGCTAAGTAAGACATTTGTTAAGTGACTTTTACCCCATTTTATGACCTTTCTTGCCACCGTTGTTAAATGAATCATTGAAGTTGTTAAGTTAGTAATATGGTTGTTAAGTGAATCTGGCTTCCCATTGATTTTGCTTGTCAGAAGGTTGCAAAATGTGATCACATGACCCTGAGACACTGCAACTTTCATAAATCTGGACCAGTTGCCAGGCCTGGGGGGATGTTGCAGTGGTCATAAGTGTGAAAAGTAAGACACTTTTTCAGTGTTGTAACTTTGAATGGTCACTAAATCAATGGTGGGGTTCAATTTTTTTTACGACCGGTTCTGTGGGCGTGGCAGGGGAAGGATACTGCAAAATGTCCAGTCAGAAGTGGTCTTTGCCAGTTCTCCAAACTACTCAAAATTTCTGCTACCGGTTCTCCAGAACTGGTCAGAACCTGCTGAATGCCACCTCTGCACTAAATGAACTACCTGTATTGTTTCAATATTCTGCATGTCTCACATAAGAGACTTTTGCCCCTGATCCAAGTCAATGCATTACTTTTGGGATGACAATGGGCAGACATATTGGCCTGTCTAATATAGCACAGTACTTCAACCAGGTTTTTGATATCCTAAATTAACCCACTATAACCTCTAATCATTTTTATTTGCATAATAATATCAGGTGGATCTTTGTCACCATGTGAATTTGCCAGCCCCTATCTTTGTGAGAGCCTGAGGATAAGGTGAATTGTTTGCTAGAAACTGTAATGGTTTGTAGAAATGACCTTGTCATAATACAAGAGGAAGAGCCTCAGACTGGACAACTGTCATGCAAATAATATCTCAGCCCACAGAAGAAAGAAGAGTGTGGCAAGCATCTCAGAAGGGACCCTCCCTAGTTTTTTGGAAAATAAAACTAAAGGAGGGGGAAATACTATCAGACTTGCAAAATTCTGTTAATGTAACTTTATGAAGATCATATTAGTACTTGTGCTTGTTGTCTGGACTTCCTCAAAATGCTGCCAGTAAGTTCCTGATTTTAATTGTCTGGCCGCACCCACCAATTTGACACTGTTCGCTCTTCCTCCTGCAGTTGCCATCCAATCTTTATAATATTTCTGATTTCAGGAGAATCCCTATCTTCTCTGAGTTTGGAGGCTAACAGAATTAGGTGTTTGGGCACCACCTACATTCAAAAAAATAAATATTGGGATGAGGGACCACCAAGGAATTATTGATTGGAGACTAGATTTGAATGTCAAAAAATCATCCAGAAAGAAGCAAGGGGCAACTAATTTCTATACTGCTGGGAAACACGTTGTATGGCTGTGGCCACGAGATTACCAGAAGTCACATTTGATTCCCCCAAAGACCTTCCTTCTACTTGATTCTTATGGCAAGAGGGGAGGCGGTGACCTACATGCCTAGTCAAGGTGCTATTCAGGTTTTAACCACTATTGATCATTTTCAATGGTGGTTCTCCCTCTTCTTTCTTGCATCTCTTTATCTTCACATTTGACCTGGAATCAACAGTCTTTTCACAGTGAATATTTTCAAGCAGTCTTCAACTAGACCATCAACTGCAGGAATATAGCCTGGTTATTATATGTCTGATACAGTTAACATGTGACAATGTATATGTAGAGTTTGAAGCCTAAGATGTGTCATGGAAAAGTTGCACTGTATATTGATACCAGTAAGATATCAATATAATTAATTGTTCTCCCCACATTAAACTCCTTAGATTTGATTCTTTTCTTTTCAGCTTGGATTTTGTAAGCGGCCTCAGCGTAATACAGGGCCTTACAAACAATTGGCCAAGTGTTTTGCAACTGTGAGAACCATTCCTTATCACACCAGACTTGAAATTCTAGACCTAGAAAACCTAGAACTACGCCGCCTTCAGTCCGATCTAAGTATAGGATATAAAATCATACATTGCAATGTCCTACCTATCAATGAATACTTCAGTTTCAACCATAACAACACAAGAGCAAACAATAGATACAAACTCAAGGTTAACCGCACCAAACTTGATTACAGGAAATACGACTTCAGCAACAGAGTGGTCAATGTCTGGAATACTCTACCTGACTCTGGTTTCTTCCCCAAACCCCAAAAACTAACCTTAGACTGTCTACTATTGACCTCACCCCTTTCCTAAGAGGTCTGTAGGGGGCGTGCATAAGTGCACCAACATGTCTACTGTCCCTGTCCTATTGTTTCTTTTTATTTTTCTTATATGTATCCATTTCATGTATTCATAACTATGTTTATACTTATACCTGTTATCTTATAATTGCTTGACAAACATAAATAAATAAATAAATAAATAAATAAAATTCCTTCAATGAAGGGACTACTGGATCCTTTACTGGCAGTTCAGGCATAGGCTTAAATTGTTGTCCAGTAGCGACTTGGAACGGAGTGAAAATGATGAATCCTTTTAAAATAAGAGTGCAGTGAAGTCTTGGTTCATCCTCTTTTCTGTGGCCCTGCAGAGCCTCCTGGCCATCCCAGGACTGAGGCCTACACACACCCCTGCTAATCACTGATGTGTTCATCAAGAAAAGTGCAGGCTGAATGCTGACTGAAAAACAATGTACGTTACTTAGGTTTTAATTGCTTACAATGACTTACAAACAATGAAATTCCTGGAAGAATGGAGTGTTCCTTGCTGTAATTAGGATTATAATATGTCATTTGGAAACACAGGTTAATTTTTTTCCCTCATTCAGATAGCACTCCTGTAACAACTGTCTTTCTGTTTTTGTTGCCCACGAAAACAGAAGTCCGGTCCTGATGTCAGATGCCATGCTGTTCCTCCTCGATCATTAGACATCATCGAAGTTTTAAAAGCACCCCATTGTGTCCCTTCCAGGAGTGGAATGTGAAGAACTGGAATTAAAATAATAAGAAAAGACTGCCATATAAAGCCACAACCTTTCCTTTGTGCATCCATGCTGAATCCTGACCTTTGCTTCCTTAATATCAACTTGCCATACCTGTAATTCAAATTTATCTACCAAATTTATCAACTGAAGAATTTATCTTCAGTTCAAGACTGAAGATTTAAGTTGATAATACAGTTGTTGCTGGTATCTTTAAGTGTCTTGTTTGTTATGAGTCATGCTACTTGCAACATTTTCATGTGAAAAGAAAAAAAAAATCCTCTTCTTTTAAGCTTCAATACAGCCTGAAATTAGTGGAAAGGGTCCAGAATCAACACACACGTGGCTGCAGTTGCAATGCCCAAATTGAATACATGAAAAGCTGATGTGGGACAAAAGCCTGGGAGGGAAATGTTCTAAGAGCCACACTTTAGATCCAGATCTTATGCAGCATATTTCATATGTCAGGAAGATTTATTGGCATGCAAAAAACATTTTGCTTTGGGTATGATAAGCCTAGAAGGTTTTTGTACATACTTATTTGTTTTTCCACTGAAAAACAGCAGGCATTGTGCTGCTGTTTCCCAATGCTAACTGACAAAATTCAGAGGTGCAATTTCAGGAAGGTCTGTCACAGAAAAGGCATTCAGAGACCACAGGCAAAAGATATCTTATTTCTGCTCTGCTACAAAAAAAAATGTATTCGAAGGCATTTTGGAAGTAGATATGTCCAGATAGAGGTCTCATAAAGTCTGTTGAAAGTTCACCATGTAAAGTTTCTGCCTCTTCAACATCTTTGTTAAGAAGGCATAGTTAGAAGAAATGGGAAGAGGTAGTTGGAAAAATTATGGCCTTTGAACCCTGAATAAAACTGAGCAATTGTATTATAGAGGCCTCAACTTCTGAGCATCTACTAAGAGCTCCTCAATAATATTGAGTCAGATTTTAGATTGAAGATACCCTTCAGTATGAAATGGCCCAGATCACATTCCTCAGGAGCTATTTTAAATTACTTTCAGGGAAAGGGCAATTGCTGAAGATGCCTTGGAGTCTAAACCCAGAAAGTTGTTTAACACAATTATACAAAGCTGATTTTTAGAACAGTTGGAAATGTTGTCATTTGCAAGAAGAGCAAATTATGGCCTCTTGTACTCTTATCATTGCTTTCTCTTTTTTTCTGAACCCCATCTGTGCTTAGTAATGCTTGATCAACATTTATCCATAAACTGCTTCATTGATGTTATACGTTTTCATTCACTTACCACTCTCTCTCTCAAATATATTGTGTTAAAGAGAGTCCATAATCGCTTAACACAAAGAAAAATGAATGAAAATCAGAAGCCTCCCGAACCTGCTTTACTAATATACTTCTGAGGCTTATTTTGATACAAAAACGTTTTTCCTCATTTGGAAAACAGTCTATTTCATTTAATATGCCCAGAGTGGGATACACATTTTGTCTTGCTGGATTTATATTGTTA
The DNA here is from genome assembly GCF_049901735.1 of Notechis scutatus. Lineage (NCBI taxonomy): Eukaryota > Metazoa > Chordata > Lepidosauria > Squamata > Elapidae > Notechis > Notechis scutatus. Next base: position 138,855,568 of record NC_142010.1, read on the forward strand.
CCACGGACATATTTTACCACAGGGATTCAATTCTGTCTGTCAGGTATGCTGCAAGTGGGATGTTTCCTTTTTCCATTAGCTCTGGAACAACAAAATGATCTGCCACAACCTAAGACAGGATATTGGGTGTTATTATAAGATGGGACTCCTTTCAATTCCATTAAATTAGCCAGAGTTCTTAATGTAGTGCTGATATGGAAAGACGAAAAGCAAAATGTCAGATTACTAGTGCCCTTGTGGGAGGATGTGAAACTGTTTAATCCTTTCTTACACCTGGAGTGAGCAGCTGAGAAAATAGGTCCCCAAAGAAATATTTCTAATCCTTCACAACCTCAACCAGAGTGCAGATAAGATGCAGTTAATGAAACTGCCAGAAAGGGAAAAATAAAAGCAGCAAATCTCCAAATTTCTGTACTATGTACTGTATATACGTTACATCTTATATATATGTATATGTATATATATATTTTACATGTATATGATATAGCCATTCTTGAAAGCTCAAGGGGTGCTGCCAATGTACCATGTGAGAGGATTATTTAGGAATATATACATGATCCTCAAGCTTCCTATATGACCCTCTAGTATCTTCTGAACACACATCATGGGGTGACCAAGAACAATCCATAGTAATCCCATCCCCCTCCTTATACTGGTCCTTGACCATGATAAAGATTTGATTTGATTAGAATAAATTGTGGTGCCCTGCTATTAGAGTAGAATTTTGAAGAAGAAAACAGAGGACACAAAATAGAATGAGCACAAAAGGCTCTGAAGACAGAACTGCCCTACCACATACCGAAGCAAAGTGATGTGAAGTACCATTTAAGACAGTGCGTTTATACAATTCAATTACTACGCTGTAGAGTCCTCACTTCCAGTAAGATGGTGTCTCTGTACTTTTTGCAAATGGCAGCATCAGAGCTGATTTGAATGACTTTTTCTGGACTCTCTCGATTATATTAATGTCCAATATGCAATACAATTTCTTACAAGTCCTCCTCCTATGTCCTCATATCTGCTCCAAAGGGTTGGGAGAATGGTGGGACTGACAACATGAGGAGTTGCAGGGAACAGAGGAAATCATGTACTATCCTCAGTAGAAACACCTATTGGATCAAAAAGCCAGCCCTGAGAACAGATACCATTGTCCCGTCTTCCTTCTTAAGCTTGCCCTAAGTAGATCTGAAGAGTTAGTGTTAATGTTAATATGACCTTCCCATACAACGCAGGTGGATGTGTGATATTTGTATAGGATTTGTGTATGTACTGAATAATACTGAGGTATTATTTCATGTGGAAAATCATCAGTCTTCTATGCCATCATAACCCCAGATGTTAGGCTTTAGTCTCTTCCTGAAATCACTTTATTCATAATGAAAATCTTGAAAAGATCCAGAAAATGTCAAGCTCCTTAAGCAATTCTCCTGTGAGTAAGAGTTGCAAAGTTTGGCCTTTTCTACTCTGGGTAGGAAAAAATGTAAAAGAGAACATGATAGAGAGATATAAAATTTCATATGGTATAAAAAAGTTAGATAGGAAAAAACTTTTCTTACCAGATTATCATGCTAAAATTTGGGGCCAGCTAACAATACTGAGTAGAAGACACTTCAGACAAATAAAAGGAATGGTTCCACAGGGCCTGGAATTCTAGTCAGAAGATATATAGATGACCTTTCAGAGGATATAGAATAAAATGCAGATGTCTTATTTGTGTATTATGTAAACATGTTTCTTGTGAGACTAATCTTACAAATAGTCAAAAATATCAGCAGATAAAGAACATTGATTGGTTCATTGATTATGTGTCATCAAGTCATTTTTTTTTACTCCTAGTGACCACACAGATAGATTTTCTCCTTGACAATCTATCTCTAGCCTGGTTCTTCAGGTCTTCCAAAGGTGCACTCATCGCCACTGTATCTGTGTCTACTCATCATGCTGCTAGTCTCTTCCTCGCTATCCTTCCAACTTTCCCAGAATTAGAGCTTTCTCCAAAGAGCTCAGTCTTTGCATAATGTAACTGAAATAGAATAATTTGAGCCTGGTCATTTGTGCCTTGAGTGAGAACTCTGACTGTCCATAATATTCTCATGTGCCTTCTCCCATAGCAAAGTTTATATGATTCAAAAACATTCACACCCTACCCTAACCCTACCCCCTACCTAACCTAACCTAATCTACCATACCATACCATACCATACCATACCATTTCATACCAAAGATTTCTTGGAAATCCATGAATACATTTCAAAGACGTCAGAATTAGAGGCTTTTGGGGTGTATATAGGAGCCCTGATGGTGCAGTCGTTAGAGTGCAGTATTGCAGGCTAGCTCTGCCCATAGCCTGGAGTTCAATCCTGACTGGCTCAAGGTTGACTCAGCCTTCCATCCTTCCAAGATCGGCAAAATGAGGACCCAGATTGTTGGGAGGTAATATGCTGACTCTGTAAAACCACTTAGAGAGGACTGTAAAGCACAATGAAGCTGTATATATGTCTAAGTACTAGTGCTATATCCTGGTGTGTTAATGTATTTGTCAGACATTCACCACAGAGGTGGCCTCATTATTTTCTATTGGATTTGCTTTGGTTGCTTTGACACAAGAGTCATATCGCAGGCTTCCCTAGATGCGTTATGCACAGGCACCTGTGTACCAGTCCTTAAATACAGCAGTTTTTCATTGCCAGCCATTTCCACTGCAGTACTTTTATTCACCTCTTCCCACACACTGTTCTAATTAAGATGTTTATTGAGCAGAGATACCGTAATTTCCTTTTGTTGTAGTTTCAAAATGTGTCTGCAGTAAATTATTCTCTTTTGTGGGCTTGCTTGCGTATGGGTTCCTTCCTGCTTCCTGCTTCCTCTTCATCTTTTTTCTTCCCCTTCTTCTCCTTTTCCTTCTTCTCTTTAAATGTTCTTCAGACTACAGTGCATGGCGAGGACAAGGCTCAGTCCACAGACAGAAATAGCAATTAGGCAAAGGTTTCCAAATACCCTTGGGATGCCCTTTGATTCCCAGGTAGCATTTTGGAAACTAGTCTGTATCCATCCGGAGAGCATCGGATTCAACAAAGTGGAGTTAAGTCTTTCTTGATTCAGACAGGAGATAGCTGTCTTTCTTCCTCCTCAACATTCCTTATTATTATCAAAATTATGATGAATAACAATGTATGTAGTCCATCTTCTTGACTGTTAAAAGAATCCCAATGTTATATGCCTGGAAGCTGAACTAACTGTATTATGCAGCTAGCACCAGAGAAACAGATTTGTTTGACGAAAATAGAGAGATGACATATGAAACTTCTGAAGAGACAATATTGAAAATGCCTCTTCTACAGCCTCAAATATTTCCTTTTATTTTTAGACAGCTGGTGCAATATAGTGGTATCTTAAATGATGGTCTTTTGAGATTTCACGGAAAACATAACTAAGGATATCCCCAAAAGTTACACAGCAGCTAGAATCAGAGAACAATTATATGAGTCCCTGGGAAGATAGAGCATCTCCTCATAAAGTAGTTTTTCAACTCCCTTTATTGGGGAAGGAAATTGGGGTACATTAAGTCAAAAGATCTTCTCTCCCATCTGAGGGTTTTCCCCACACTGCTGAGTTTTCTCCACCCATTTTGATTCAACCAAAAATAAAATAAAATAAAATCCAGAATGTAAGTGACTGTAACTTCATTGCTATTCCCTTGTTTTTGTTCCAAATCACCATAGTCCCCTGACTTCCCTCAAAGATTTCACACATCTTCTAGTTGCCCTTGGACAGTATTGGAATAAGTAGAAATAGGCATACTATTTTAATAGCAGGACAAGTTAAGCCTGTCTCAAGGGAGATGGGGATGAGATGAAAGCAAAGTTATTGAAATATTGCCAAAGAAAAGATAATAATAAGAGCATGTTTGTGCCATGCTTAGGTGTGAATGGAGAGAAAGAGTTTTAGATGTAATAGTGTTGGGAGGTTGCTGATAATTCAACAAACAAGTTTCAATTTTCAATTAGCTGTTCTTTGCATATGGAGACAGAACCATAACCAGAATGGAAGGAGGCTAAACTGTGAAGAAAGTGAGAGAGGAAAAAATGTATCCTTTCTTTCAAACCGCTTCCAAATATTTTTGAGAAATATTTGAATAGGACATAAAGGGAATATAATAAAAATACTTTCTTTAAATCCCAACTTATTGTAAAAAAACAGTGATTAGCCTAGATGCTATCTTGGCAAGTTTACCCCATATTCATCGCCATCTCGGGGAATTTCTTCTTTTTCAGTTATTTTGTATGAAAGAGTCATTCCCAAATAGTCATTCCCAAATACATAGTGCATTCCAAATGAAAAGCCCTCTAGGAGCACTGTTGCTATTACAGATGGTAAGTCTGAACTTGCCTATCCGAAACCCTTGGGCATCAGGCATTTGCGTAGCATGATTTACAGACAGAAGCAAATGCTAATGAGGAACACGAACAGAAATGAACTAATTGTACTCAGATTTTATAACCAACTGAAATTATATGCAGTTCTGGAGTGACCAGCACAATTGATGTTGAAAAATGGTAGATCACATAACCTACTTATCTAGATTTCAACTTTCAAAAGTCCTTCAATGCTGCCAAGGCTTTAGGTTTCCTAGAACAAGATGGATGAGGTCTCAGCAAAAATAGGATAGGAGTCTGGTGGCTTACAAGGCTAGGATGCAGGACTGATGAGCGGCAAGCTCGTGTTCGAAATCTGGTTACTGCATTATGATGTGAGCTCCCCTCACACACTCGGGCTCATGCCAATCCAGCAGTTTGAAAGCAGGCGACCACAAGTAGATAGATAGGTACCACTTCGGTGGGACACTTAACAAGGACATGAAAGGAGTCCCCAACTGGGCATCCTCCAGGCAAGATGATGTCACCGTTCAATTCTTTCAACCCAGAAGCACTTTGGTGATCCCGACACAAATGTAGAATTAGTAGCAAAAATATGGCTACCTGCCATTCCCCATTGGGAATTCACTAAAATTCAATTCACTAATTAAAAACTTTAGCACCTGCGTATAAAACTATATTATGCGGAAATGTTTTTCTCTGTCAATAGAAATCTCCTGTAAGGCCTTTCAATGTTAATTAAGACCTTCCTGTTGACTCTTCTGAATCCATTATTTCTTTTCAGCTCAATAACGATAGGATTACTATTTTACTGTTCCTTAAATCAGCTGTCTTCTCTGTGGGATACTAAACCCTGGAGTATTTTTAATTATTAATTTTGCTTTACTTTCCAGTATTAAAAAAAATCCAGTATTGACAGTATAATCTGTAATTTTACGATCTCCATTTCCCTAGCCAATCAAAGGTTGAACAAATAAGAAGCAATTCCCCTTGACTGCACTAAGCAGGAAAGCAATAACAGGCTGAACATGTAAACAGGAAAGTTTCATCTGAAAGAACACTGTGCTGAAGCCCCTTTTTGTTTTGGATATGAAGTCTGAAAAATGTAAGGAAATAAGGTGGAAAATACTAGTATGCAACAAATTAATGTCAACAGTGTGTGTGTGTGTTAGATTTACATCCTGCCATCATTTTGTGCAACTCAAGGCAGTGTACATGATGCTCTTGTAAATGGTATGCAGTAATGACCTTGGGATACTGGACTAGTTAGAGGTGCTTTGGACAAATAGTTCACTCCATGCAAAAATGCTGTGATGGAATGGTTGAAATATGGAGATAAAACACAAGCATCTAATGTATCTGCAATACACTTATGGAATTAGCTAAATGATTCAAGTATTGAGACTTAGAAGCACAAGTTATTGATAACCAAGTCGTGAGGAGCTGCAGGCACAAATCAATGTTATGATAAATATCTGCAGCAGGAAGTTCTTGTGTTGGATAAAATGGTTCCCATGGCCAGATTTCATAAAAATGCTCAAGAAGAAAGTTGTGTAATGGCAAAAATAAGTAACATCTCTATATGAATCATGTTCAGTAAAAGGTGCTCAAAAAGCCAACAAAATGCACTCAAACCGCTTCTGGGGAAAATGTGTTTAGGTCAGTCACAGGCAGAAAATTCTTGTAATTTTGTGGATTATTCCACAATTCCAGAGAACTATACAGAATGCAGAACACTATCTGTTCAAATTGCAAAAATATTATTACCTTTAAAAAAAAAGAGAGAGAGATACATCTTGTAACCAGGACATAAAATAATTGCATGTAAGGAGCCAGTTTGTAAGAGCTGCTGCTGGGGCTACAAAAAGTGAATTCTGAAGAAAAGGAAACTATGAGGGTTGATGGGAAGCAGCTAGAGATGGTGACTGATACGGGGGATTAGAATAGAATAGAATAGAATAGAATACTTTATTTGCCAAGTGTGATTGGACACACAAGGAATTTGTCTTGGTGTAAATACTCTCAGTATACATAAAGAAAAGGTACATTAATTAAAAATCAAGAATCATAACGTACAACACTTAATGATAATCATAGGGTACAATCAACAATCAAATCATACTAGGAAACAGTCAATATAAATCGTAAGGATACAAGCAACAAAGTTACAGTCCTACAATCAGAAGTGGGAGGGGATGGGTGATAAGGAGTGATAAGAAGATTAACAGTAATAGTAGTGTACACTTTGTAAATAGTTGAACAGTGTTGAGGGAATTATTTGTTTAGCAGAGTGATGGCTATTGGGGAAAAACTGTTCTTGTATCTAGTTATTCTGGTGTGCAGTGCTCTATAGTGTCGTTTTGAGGGAAGGAATTGAAACAGTTTATTTTCACAGCCCTCTTTTTGACTCGTGCAATGTACAGGTCCTCAATTGAAGGCAGGTAATTGTTTTTTCTGCAGTCCTAATTACCCTCTGAAGTCTGTGTCTGTCCTGTTGGGTTGCAGAACCAAACCAGACAGTTATAGAGGTGCAGATGATAGACTCAATAATTCCTCTGTAGAACTGTATCAGCAGCTCCTTGGGCAGTTTGAGCTTTCTGAGTTGGCGCAGAAAGAACATTCTTTGTTGTGCTTTTTTGATGATATTTTTGATGTTAGGTGTCCATTTTAAGTCATGTGATATAGTAGAACCTAGAAATTTGAAGGTCTCTACTGTTGATACTGTGTTGTCTAGTATTGTAAGAGGTGGTAGTATGGGAGGGATTCTTCTAAAGTCTACCACTATTTCTACGGTTTTGAGTGTGTTCAGTTCCAGATTGTTCCGGTTACACCATGAGGCAAATTGTATAACCTCCTGTCAGTATGCAGATTCATCGTTGTCTCAAATGAGACCAATCACAGGACTTTATTTGCTACAAACTTTATTATGCAAGAAAGAATTTAAATTAGTTGCCATCATTAAAATATATAAGTTCTTTCTCCGTGATTAGCTTTACCAACTCATGTGCTTGGATTAGTTTGTGTATCTTATCAAAGGAAACTAGGAACCACTACTTGCTGAAAAACTTTCTTTAACCTTCATATTCTCCAGAAAGAGGATTCTTGGCATTTCTATGTTTAAGTCAAAAGATGTGCAAAGAACAGGCAACTCCTCCTTAATCTACTCCAAGGTTTGTGTTCAGAATCTTCCAAGAAAGAATGTAACTAAGTATGTGAAGATTATCATCCTTATCTTAGGATCAGTTTGGTCTAGAAAACAAGAGACTCTGTGAGTTCAAGTTCCACCTTAGCCATGAAAGCCAATAGGTGACTTTGGGCCAGTCACTTTCTCTTAGCCCAACCCGCCTCACAGGGTTGTTGTTGTGGGAAAAATTAGAGGACAGTGTGCTTTACAGCCTTGAGTTATTTGTGAAAGTAATAAAGGCAGAATATAAATAAATAAGTTTCTACTATTTTTAGCAGAATAATATACTACTTTTAGCTTTTGCTCTGTATTCCATAGGCCTAAAATTAACTTTAAGGATCTTGATGTCTATTCTAGTGTGCCTGGATCAGGGGTGTCAAACAAAAGGCCTGCGGACCAGTGGTAGTATTCATTTTTTTTTTTACTACTGGTTCTGTGGGCGTGGCTTGGTGGGTGTAATGTGGCTTGGTGGGCGTGGCAGGGGAAGGATAGTGTAAAATCTCCATTCTCACTCCACTCCTGGGGGAAGGTTACTGCAAAATCCCCATTCCCTCCTCACCCCACTAACCTGCTTTCCAGCTCCATTCTCCTGCACAAGGCAACCAAAGAAGACCCAGTCGATCAGCTGGGACTTGTGAGGCAGAGAATAGAAGGGGGTGGGGCCGGTCAGAGGTGGTATTCCGAACTACTCAAAATTTCCGCTACCGGTTCTCCAGAACTGGTCAGAACCTGCTAAATACCACCTCTGCTGCAGACTAGATCTGGCCCACGATGTGGTCGGATCTGGCCTGTGGGGCCATCCTGGAAAATGTAAGGCACCGGCCTGCGTTGCTTCAGCCTGATCTATCCAACGAGAAGAGGAAATATCAAGGCAGTGTGGCTTCGGCCCAGTCTACCCAATGCAAAGAGGAAGCATGCCAGCAGTTTGGGGAGTGGTATCAAGCTGGCTACGCCCACCCAGTCAGCCATGCCCAGTGAATGGCATCAACCTGGCCTTGCCCATCTAGTTGGCCACACCCATCCAGTTGGCAATGCTGCCACCCCTTCCCCCACCCCGATGTGGCCCTCAATGAAATTGAGTTTGACAACCCTGGCCTAAATCCTTCTTAAAAATGGAAACAGGTAGTCCTTGGCTTACCACCATGATTGGGGCCAGAATTTCCATTGCTAAGCAAGGCCATTGTTAAGGTCACAAATGGTGATCACATGATCTGGAAGGTTGCAGCCAGGAAAAATCATGCCAGCTGTCAGGCGCCTTAATTTTGATCATGTGACTGTTGTGGTCTGCCGGCAGCCAGCAGAGCTGGCAGCAGAGTTGGACAGCGAGGAGGCTGGGGAGGAACCTGGGCCAGTCCTGGAGGCTGAGGAAGGCTCAGACAAGGGCTCTGTGTCAGAGGCAGAGACGGGGCCAGGGCAGTCTGGTAGCTATCGGCTGTCTTTGTAGTCGGACGGCAGTGAGGTGGGGGAGCTTCTGGAACTGGTTCGCAGCCTGCGCATGCACAGAGCTGACAAAAGGAAGGAACAATTAAGACCTCAGGATCGACGTGGAAGTAAGGCCACAGATGGACGATGAATGACCCCTCCCATCAGGATTAAAAGAGCAGCAAAAGGGGAGGGGCTTTTGCAGGAGACAATTCATTCATTCATTCGTTCGTTCATTCCAGCCTCGTGAAGATCTGTCTGTGTAACCTAGAGACTCTGTGCCCAGCCTTCCCTGTCAGCACTGTGTGTGGAAATATTTACTGGGCAGCTTTCCAAGATAGATGAGGTCTGAGCAAGACTGTTTGTCAGGCTGTTGGCTGAATGTGAATGCAATAAGTTCACATTCATTTAATAAAATAGGTTTTGCTGGGACATAGAGTTTGCTTAGTGCTTTTTGGGGAAGCCTAGGACAGAACAGTGACCACAGGAAATGCTGCAATAGTTGTCAATGCAAGGACCAATCATAAACCATTTTTTTCAGTGCTGTTATAAATTCAAACAATTACCAACAGATGGTTGTAAGTCAAGGATTACCTGCACAATGTACTTTAAACCAGAAACAAGAGCCTAGAGAAGGAGTTTTGTGTACCTTTTGCCATTGTTGGAAGAATTATCCTTCTGGGTTCAGTTCCAAGTGGGGGAAAAGACACTAGAAACAAGCTGAATAGTCAAGTTCTTGTTGATGACCCAAGCTCTGTAAAGGACCTGGGAATACTCACCTCTAATGATCTAAGTGCTAGAGCCCACTGCAACTACATAGCCAAAAAGGCATTAAGAGTTGTTAACCTAATCCTACGTTGCTTTTTCTCTGGCAATATCTCACTACTAACCAGAGCATACAAAACATTTGCTAGACCAATACTCGAATACAGTTCATCAGTCTGGAATCCTTATCACGTATGTGATATTAACACAATTGAGAAAGTCCAGAAGTATTTCACAAGAAGAGTTCTCCACTCTTCTACCCGTTGTAGAATACCTTATGCCACCAGACTCGAAATTCTAAAACTAGAAAACCTCGAATTACGCCGTCTTCGGTCTGACTTAAGCATGGTATATAAAATTATACATTGCAATGTCCTACCTGTCAATGAATACTTCAGCTTTAACCATAACAACACAAGAGCACACAACAGATACAAACTCAAAGTAAACCGCACCAAACTTGATTGCAGGAAATACGACTTCAGCAATAGAGTGGTCAATGTCTGGAATACTCTACCCGACTCTGTAGTCTCTTCCCCAAACCCCAAAAACTTTAACCTTAGACTGTCTACTATTGACCTCACCCCTTTCCTAAGAGGTCTGTAGGGGCGTGCATAAGCACACCAACGTGCCTACCGTCCCTGTCCTATTGTTTCTCTTATTCTTTTATTTTTCTTATATGTACCCATTTCATATATTCACAACTATGTATACACTTGTACTTATTATCTTGTAAACAATTGACAAATCAAATAAATAAAATAAATAAAATAAATAAATGGAGGCTGTTTGGAAGGTTTAATGGTGGACAGGACCACATGGCCTGGAGCTCCAGAGTGAAAAGGAAGGATGATCACATGCTTCAAGATGAAGGAAGAGATCAAGAAAAAGGGACTGAGGTGCTGAGAGTGCCTGGGTTTTATAACCTTTGTTGGGATTTGAATTGGAGCTTGTATTTTGATTGGTGGTCAGACTCCCATGGGGCCATGCTGTCCTGATTCCCAGGCTTGGTTGAGCCTTGCTGGATGATGATGCACTGAAAGGGCTTTTGGCAATTGCTATAGCTTTACCTAGAGATCTTTGTTATGTAAAGTATTCTGCCCCAGGTCTTAATGGCCCACCCATGAACAAAGGTGGGGGTGAGCTTCTGCTTCTGAGGTGAGTTTCTGCTTCTGAGTTTCTACTCTTTTTAGAGGAAATACTCTGCCTTTTTAATATTTCCCAGGATATTTCATTTTTCTAGGAAAGGGGTGGGTGCTAACTTCCTACACCATCATACCTCCCTTTAGTATATTCTTAATGTACACAATTCGCCTAAAACTCCAAACAGTAAAATGAACACAAATAAGCAATGAAAACAATACAATGAAATTTAGGGAAAGGTTGATTCAGTGCAGCAAGGTACAACTAAAAGGTTCTCCCCATCTCACCTGGACTCTGTCTGCATTTCCTGGAGAAAGGCACCCCTGACTGTTTGGGAACCCCTAGGCTCTGATTAATGAAAAATAAATGGGTCTGATTCATTCCTGAATTCAAATCTTCCTGTGGTCTAAAAAGCTTCTTGATGTTTTTTTTTTTTTAACCGTTGCATCACAGGGCTGACTCAAGTTTATATTTGTTTTATTGTAAGTTTTCTTTTGACATATGCTAATACCAAACTGCAAAGAGCTCTAGTGAACCGAAAAGTAAAACTATCATTACAATTATTCCCCACTCCCCTGCAACTTTGGATGTCCTCAGACAATACTGTATATGTTCACGTATTTCTATGAAATTCGAAAAGTCACTTCTGAATTAAAACAACAACAACAACATAATGATGTACATGTTAAAGAAAAGGGAGGAATTGTTTGGATTTTGAGGAGTATTTTGAAAGAATGTTCACCTGGTATTCTGGCATATAGTGTTCCTTGCGAAGTCGTATCTCACTTTAGGATCAAGATAAGGAGAGAAATAGCTGCAATGGATTCTTATTTCATTTTAAATTTGCGATCTGCCTAGTAGATGTATGTTTGTTTTTTCTGTTTATATACCACTGCAATTAAATTGGCCCTCAAACAGATGAATGGCAGAACCACTTCAATGAGGCCTAGCAGCTTGGCTTTTTGTCAAATGGGCCAGGAACAGAAATTGTGGTTCCAATTAGACTAGCCATTAAATGACAGAGCCAAAGATCTGAATTAGGAAGATCTTGGTTGAATACAAAGTGGTGACCGGGCACTAGTTTAGGCAGATGAAAATCAAAGGGCCAGAAGCAAGAAGAGATGGTGCTAAAGAAAACTAGCAGGGGGTCAGGCTAAATCTAATAGGCCAATTGTTTATACAGGTATTCCTTGACATACAAACACAGTTGACCCCAACATTTCAGTTGCAAAGTGAGACTGTTGTTAAGAGAAGTTTTGCCCTATTTTACAACCTTTCTTGCCACAGACGTTAAGTGAACTGCTGCAGTTGTTAAGTCAGTAACAAGAGTTGTGAAATGGATCTGGCTTCCCCATTGCTTTACTTATCAGAAGGTTGCGGAAGGCGATTGCATGACCCCAGCATGCTGCAACTATCATAAATATGAACCAGTTGCCAAGCATCCGAATTTTGATCATGTCACCATGGAGACGCTGCACCAGTTGTGTGAAAAAAAAAGTCAAAGGTGACTTTTTTTCAGTGCCATTGAATCAACCTTGAGTCAGTCAGGATCAAACTGGTGTCAGTCAGCAGTCAGCAGAATTAGGTGGCAATACTGCATTCCAACCACTGCCCCACCATGGCTGTTTCAATGTAACCTTGAATGGTCACTAAACAAATGATTGTAAGTTGACGACTACCTTCTATTGAGGAATATTAAACCAGGCTTAACAATGGGGGGGAAAGTTGCCACAGGAAAAATCGAATACTGTAGAAATAAACTGTCATGCCCCTGGTGGAGACTGACTCTGAGAGAGAGGAGGAACAGCCAACAGGGAGTGGAAGTGTGCCTCCAGAGGTTGTGGAGGAGGCTGGGGAAGGCCAGAGGTCGGCTGAGCATCAAAGGAGGACCCAGGCCCATATCCTCTCTATCCTAGGGCACGCAGGGAGGAGAGGATAAGGGAGAGACGTGGTCTACTCTGGAGGAGAGGGCCTTGATCCTCTTCATGGGCTGCAGCTGTGACAACTGAATAAGAGGTTGGACATGCATATGGGTGAACGCTGGAAACAAAGCATGGAAATATCTCTAGTTTATGGTTCCTGTCTGAGTTTGACGTCCTTCCCAGTGTGTGTTATCTGTGGACGTGCCTGGTTTGTGTTGCTTTTCTCCTTTTTCTTGTAACTGTTTGTGTGGGAGTTTTTTGTCTTCTGTCAAGAATATTTGGAGCTTGGAAGCAAAGTGAAGGAATAAAAGGCACTTCACCTATTTTCTGTCCCTGTGTTTATTTTGTATCCCACCCTGGGTCATCACAGAAACCAATTTCAGAAGAGAACCTGAAACTATATACAAATCAAAACTGACATCATTCCAGAATTTTTCAGTACAGTCCATAGTCCTCGAGGCCCAACATAGATCTGTAGGTCTGTAGGAGGCATGCATAAGCGCACCAACGTGCCTACCATCCCTGTCCTATTGTTTCTTTTTATTTTTCTTATATTTCATGTATTCATAACTATGTTTATACTTATACCTGTTATCTTATAATTGCTTGACTAACTAACTAACTAACTAAATAAATAAATAAATAAATAAATAAATAAATAAATAAATAAATAAATAAATATGTTGGGAGCCTCTGTGGTGCAGTGGTTAGAGTGCAGTATTGCAAGCTACTTCTGCACCCAGCTGCCTACAATTTGGCAGTTCAAATCCCATCAGGCTCAAGGTTGACTCAGCTTTCCATCCGTCCAAGGTGGGTAAAATGAGGACCCAAATTGTTGGGGGGCTATATGCTGACTCTGTAAACTGCTTAGAGAGGGCTGTAAAGCTCTGTCAACCAGTATATAAGTCTAAGTGCTATTGCTATATGTACCTCATAGGAAAATACACATGAAAAATTTGAATATAGAAGGTAAATATTAAAAAGTGTTAACGTGTAGAAGTGCTTAGAATTTTGTACACAAATATATGTGCCAGCTATTTCTTTTCCTCTGTTTATATTGTAAACAGTCCTTGAACTAATGTTATTAAAAAAAATTAATGTCACGCTAAATAAAGGTTTTCATAAAAATGAAAAGGAATTTTCCATTCTTTGCTAGATACCTAGTTATTCTTTAAATCACCAGAACTTGATTAAAATGTGCTGATATATTAGTGGTGAGAATCATGTGGCTATTAAAACAAATAGCACTCAAGATACTAATGCTTCAGAGACCTGATGATAGGGACTAAATGCTTGGGCTCTGCAATGTGCACTCCGATTTAAATTCCCCTGGTGAGAAAGCATTTCCTTAAGCTCATGGCAGGCTGTTTTCAAAAGCAAAGTGAGGAATATATGTTTTTTTTTAAAGAATAAAACCACAAAGATTTCAAAAGCACTTGCAAAATTGCCTTAGGCATAGGAGGGAAAGATCTATGGGAATAATTGCAATTTTATTGTAAGAAATTAAGCCCTTTTCCACTATCCCAAAAGCGGCCTATAGCGCCCAAGGCAAGAAACGATGTTGCAATAGATACATTTGAACAAAGATTGCTGAAAGCACACCTCCACTAAGCAATCAACAGTAAAACTAATTACCTGGCAAAAGCAATTAACCAAAGAACTCATTCACCCACACTTCCCCAAATCCACAATAGATTGCCCAGGCAGCATCTATACAACAAAGAAGCAAGCCTACCAACACAAGGACGGACAATTAAGGTTGTCCATAAGTAATTATAGGTTGTCAAAGCTTGCAATGAATGACTTTGTGTGGCCCTCCCCCCATGAATGAAACTGAGGTTAGGCTGGTCAAGAGGTAAACAGAGCATTTACCTTTGTTGGAAGTTGAAATCCACCCCCACTCCTAGAAAAATGAAATATTTTAGGATACACTAAAAAGGCAGAATATTTCCCCTAAAAGAGAAGTAGAAACTCAGAGAGACAGAAATTCACACACACCCCTTTGTTAATGGGCCATTATGGCCTGGGCCAGTCTATTCTACATTACAAAGATCTACCTCCTTCAGGCAGAGTCATTGAATTGCCCTTCATTGCACCACCCACTAAGTTTCAACCAAAGTTAGCACACAGACAACCTAAAAAGCTAGCTATGACCTCTGATAGCAACCAATGAGGATACTCTTCTTGTGCCCAGGAAGTTCAAAGCCAGAGAGGATATAAAACCCAGGGACCCTCAACTTCTCTTCCCTTTTCTTTGCCCAAGAGCTCCAAGGCATGTGAACCTGTCCACCCTTAAACCATCTTTCCAAACAGCCTCCATGTTTCCAGTGTCTTTTTCCCCACTTGGAACTGAACCCAGAAGGATATTTTTTCCAATACCTTTCATAATTAAATTTTAATTTATATAACTTTATGGTGCTGCAAGCATCCTATGGGGCTGGCACAGGCAAAGCAAAGAGGCACACCCATAGAGAGTTTTGGGAGGCCTATGCAAGCCTGATCTGGTTTATAAAAATGGGACTCCTGTTTTGAATTATTCATGTTCCTCCCGAGAATCACAGCCTGCGTTTTGGGAATCCCTGCTAAATCTGAACCCAAGCTAATCACATCATTAACATTTCTATTGCATCAAATAATAATTTCTCCCCTTGTAGCATGAATATATGACCTCTGAGTAGAATATTTCTTATTCGGGTAGTCCCCAACTTGCTAGCATTCATTTAGCAACTGTTCAAAGTTACAATAACACTGGGGGTGGGGTGGGGGGGGAGTGACTTATGACTGGTCTTCACACTTATAACCATTGCCAAGGTTGAGAAACACTAATCTGGATGGTATCTTCTAGCTAGGTGGAATCACAGCAATTTTAAGGCTTTGGAAATGGCAGAGGCTCATTCTCTCCCTTTTACTCTCCATTAAGGATTGCTTTCTTAAAGATGTGTCTAACTGTGTCTCTTTGTTCATGGTAATAGAGACTAAATAAATCATTTTTTTTTCTTTTGTTTCAAAATAAAACAAACTAACAAAAAAAAACCCAGAGCAATGTGCAGATAGGAAAAAAAAATTGTTATTTGAAAATATGATGGATAGACTAAGGCAGGGGTGTCAAACTGGATTTCTACTAGGGCCAGTTCAGCATTGTAGTTTTCCTCCATGGACCAGCCGTAGGGGGGGAAGGAGGGGGAGACGGGATGGACGCCTGCCAGCCAAAACAGGGCATGGGAGGGCCTCGTGTGGCCCCCTTGCACCCCATTTTGTGCCTGTACGGCCTCCTGCAGCACTTTGCTAGCCAAAATGGGGCCCGTGGGTCTTGAGTTTGACTCCCCTGGACTAAGGAAAGAAAGCATCTGTAAGAAGCACCAATAAAAACATCTATTGAATGGCAGATTTAATGACGATGTGTGCAGTTCCATTTATTCATGAGTGAGTAATTCATGGTCATCCACCCATGTTGTCTAACGAAAGAATGGTCACAGTTGCATCACTGGGAGAAGATGAGAAGTGGTCATATGATCAAAATTCAGGCGCTTAGCAATTCGCACGTATTTACAATTGCAGCCTCCCAAGGTCATGTGATCACCATTGCGCCCTTCCCAGCCGGCTTCTGACCGACAAATTCGATGAAAGAAGCTGGATTCTCTTTAACGACTATGTTAACTTCAATGATTCACTTAACAACAAGGAAAAGGTCATAATATTGGGTACGACTCACTTAACAACTGCCTTGCTTAACAATGGAAAGTCTGCTCTCGATAAGTCAAGGATCACCAGAGTATACATTTTTTGTAATGCAAAATTTCCCTTGGTACCACCTGATAGCAGTGGTTGCCCAAGCACAGGGCCATTACCAAACCTCATAGACCAAAAACCCGCTTCCATAATAAGTCATGTATCCCAAACAAGTTGGAGAGGAAGCATTAAGCGCATTGAACTCAGTCTGGCTGGTTCACAATGTCCAGCATCATTCAGAATTTCAGGAAAGATTCATCATGATCATTTGAGCTGAACACACATGAGACTTCTAGAACAGGACTAAATCATATGTTTGCTTTTTCAAGGATCTGTGTGGTTGAAGAAAGCAGCAAGAGAGGGCCACAATCAAAATCTATACCATATATGAAAGTCAATCTTTTTTGGTTTGTTTTTGTATTGCCACCTTGGGCTTTTATTGTGTAATTGTCCTTATCTCAATGACAGAACGCTATGAGAGGTCCAAATGTTAACATATTCCATTACCTGTAGCTTCCCTGAATTTAGAATAGAATAGAGTAACAGAATTGGAAGGGATCTTGGAGGTCTTCTAGTCCAACCCCCTCCTCAGGCAGGAAACCCTACACAACTTCAGACAAATGGCTGTCCAATCTCTTCTTAAAAACTTCCAGCGTTGGTGCATTTACAACTTCTGGAGACAAGTTGCTCCACTAGTTAATTGTTCTGTCAGGAAATGTCTCCTTAGTTCTAGGTTGCTTCTCTCCTTGATTAGTTTCCATCCATTGCTTCTTGTCCTGGTCTCACGTCTTCCACTTCCCCCTTACATCTTCCATTTCTTTTCTTAGCAGAAAAATAATCTCCCCACACCCCTCAGTAGACTAATTTAAGTGTCTTGGGTACGATTTGTTTGGTGCAATTGCTCCTTCTGAAGTTGCTGCTGGTCTCCCATGATATTTACAATCCCCAAGGCATGTCACAACTTTTGAGCCCCCTTTAATGTTTGGAAATTGAAGGTTGAAAAAATTGATATGCCTCTCCCTACGTACCATTTAAATGGCTATAGGTTAAGAAGATAACAGGAGAGCCAAAGCAAGTAAGATTTTTTAAAAAATAAAATAACTAAATGTAAAAGAGATTAGGGCTTGCTTTAAAAGCCCTAACAAAAATAGAGAGAGCAAATATTCCAAAGGCAGGAGCTTTACACTAAACAAAATACTTTTGATATGAGTGTCATCCTTCCATCCTCCTCCCTCATTCCCGGTTTGCTGTATGTAATCAGAAAACAGCTTAAAATTGAAAACACTTTCCCCAGTGTGGTAGTGCTTGCATTGGAGCAATAACAGCCTCTGTATTGTTGGAAGAAATATCCTTCTGGGTTCAGTTTCAAGTGGGGAAGAAAGACACTGGAAACATGGTGGCTGCTTGGAAAGATGTTTTAATGGTTTAATCACATGCCTTGGGAGAAGAAAGAAGGGCAGAGATGCTGAGTCCCTTGGTTTTATACCCTCTGTTACGATTTGAATTGGAGCTTGTATTCTGATTGATTGTCAGACTCCCATGGGGCCATGCAGGGGCAACTCTGTAGGGTGTAGGCTGTCCTGAGTCCCAGGCTTGGTTGAACCTTGCTGGATGATGATGCAATGAAAGGGCTTTGGGCAATTCCTATTATAACTATTATCCTATTATAGCTCTATCTGGAATAGATCTTTGTTATGTAAAATAAACTGGCCTAGGCCAGAGTAATGGTCCATTAGTAAAGGCGGGGGAGGGGGGGGCTGAATTTCTGCCTCTCTGAGTTTCTACTTCTCTTTTTAGGGGAAATATTCTGCCTTTTTAGTATATCCTAAAATATTTCATTTTCCTAGGAGAGGAGTGGGTTTTAACTTCCAACAGTATAATTCAGTGCAAGCCTCCATCATGCTGGATTGGTTGATGATGTACCATTGAGTCAATGTCAGCTTTTAGCAATCTCATAGGCAGCTCCTCTCCAGATTGATACATCAGGCTACATGTAAATTAAAAAAAGTTATAAGCTGAATGAACATTATTCCGCGTAGAGTTTATATATAATAATGGATACATACTAAAATATCCTAGTCCAATGAAAGGAACCTGATGCCTTCTAGTTGTTTTGGACCAAATTTCACAATTATTTGTACACTGTTATAACTCATCTTCACTGGGTCTGATAGGAATTATGTTCAAAACCTCTAGATGGCATGATACAAGACCAGGACATTTTTTTCCTATATCTTTGCCAACAATGGGATGTTGGAGTTTTTGCAGTGGGGATCTGGTGCCCTTACACCAGTTCTCCTCCCCTTGATCTTATCCTCCTCATTTAGCACAAAGATAGCTGGTTAGCCATTTTTATACGACACATCCCTGTGCTATTGCCTTTCTCTCAATCCTTATTCACAGGCAAGGCAGCTTTTGCTGTTCCAGATTTAAAATAGTGTCTTCCCTCTACTGAAACCAGTTGTGGACATGATCTGGGTGGACTTGCCCAGTTCTTCCTGACAGTGCTGCTTCAGGGACATGGGCTTCTCTTCAATTGCATGGCCTTTGGGGATGGAGGAGAGCCCAGATACCTGCCACCTACTGTAGGAAGTTAGCACCCACCCCTCTCCTAGAAAATTGAAATAGCCTAGGAAATATTAAAAAGGCAGAATATTTCCTCCAAAAAGAGTAGAAACTCAGAAGCAGAAACTCACCCCCGCCTTTGTTAATGGGTGGGCCATTAAGGCCTGGGCCAGAATACTTTACATAACAAAGATCTCCAGGTAAAACTATAGCAATTGCTCAAAAGCCCTTTCAGTGCATCATCATCCAGCAAGGCTCAACCAAGCCTGGGAATCAGGACAGCTTACAGAGTTGGCCCTGCATAGCCCCATGGGAGTCTGACAACCAATCAAATACAAGCTCCAATTCAAATCCCAACAAAGGTTATGAAACCCAGGCACTCTCAGCACCTCAGCCTGTTGTGAATCAATAAAAGTGAATAACCTAAATGCAAATTAGGGGTTGAAAACCTGCACACTTGATTGGTCCTTATACAACAACTTGGGATTGGGCCAGAACCAGTCCCTGATTGGCCACTTTTGGGACTGTCCTTATTGGTCAGTAGTTTGAACCTGTTGCACATTTTCATTGGTTAATAAGACAGCAGCTAACCCTATAAAAGGGTTACTGCTGCCCATAGCATTGCTCTGTTATGTTCTATCACTGTATTAAAGAGTTGAAGTCACTGGTCAGATGTCTGGTCTCCGTTATTCTCCATACTTAACACTGGCGACGAAGGTGGGATCCGGAGACCGAAGAGCTGACTAACCTACAGAGCAACTAACAGAGCACGTGGTCGAACACGCACCATCAACGGCAACATGGCCAGCGGTGCCATACCACCCGCTCCATTCAATCCGGAAACCGAAGACTGGGAGGCCTACATGGATCGGTTCCAGATGTTTCTGGAAACCAACAATTTGAAAGATGCGACAACCGGCAAAAAAAGAGCTATCTTTCTAACTCATTGTGGACCAACCGTGTTTAAAATGGCAAAGTCGCTGGCCAAGCCAGCAGAGGTAAAAGAAATGGACTGGGACGTCCTCGAGCCGTTACTACGGGCTCACTACGCGCCCACCGTGCCAACCCTAGTAAGAAGACACGAATATTACCAGAGGGACCAACGGAAGGGCGAAAGCCTTGCTAATTACATCGCAGACCTCAGGAACCTAGGAGGCCTCTGCGGGTTCGCAGACTTAGAAGAAGCCCTCCGGGACCGCCTGGTTCTGGGCCTAGAAGACGACACGATCCAGAGCAAAATTATGGCTAAGGGGGACATCAGCCTCACCGATGCCCTTAAAGAAGCCTCGGCAGCGGAGGCGACAAAGAAGTCGGCTGCCCAAATGCGCCGCACCAACGCACCGCTACGTAAACTCGCCACTGATACCTCGCCTCGCTCAGAGAGACACCCGGTATCAACCCACCACGAAGACCTAGAGTCCCCGTCCGACAGCGATGAGGAAGAGGTCAACCGACTTCGAACGGAGAGAGACCAGTCCACACAACACTCATTTCGACCGTGTGCCGGCTGTGGAGCCAATCACCCACGATCCGGCTGCAAATTCCTCGACGCACTTTGCCGCCATTGCGGGAGACGCGGTCACATTGCAAAGGTTTGCAGAAGCAAACAGAACTCCAAACCCCGACAGGCCGAATTCCAGTCTTCAGGATTCTTCGGCACACACCGAGAAAAATTGAACCACTCCTACAGAAACAAGCCATCCACCAATTCCACCAGGCGTGAAGAAACCCGGCGGGAAGAGACCCACCAAACAATCACCATAGGCCACGCTACATCCCTTGATGCCGGGAAAATCCAAGTAAAGGTTGCCATCGAAAACAAACCTTGCGTGATGGAGGTAGACTCGGGATCTTCCCTCTCGATGGTGTCGTGGAAAACGCTCCAACAGCTTATTCCAACGATTCGCCGCCAAGACCTTAACCCTCAAAGGGTTATAATCAAGGACTATCAGGGCAACCGAATCCCCGTCGTCGGGTCCCGCAGATTCCAGGTCTCATTCAAGGACCGCACCGTCGCACTACCACTGACTGTCGTGGATCGAGATAGGCCTAGTCTTCTAGGCCTTCAATGGTTCAGGCCGCTCGGAATCACTGTAGCCGGAGTCCACAAGACCGAAAGCATCGATTGGGAAGAAGCACTCGTGCAAGAATTCCAAGACGTTTTCGCGAACGGACTAGGCAAGTATAAGGGGACCCCAATCTCGTTTAACTTGAACCCTGAAATAGCACCCATCCGCCTTAAGCCGCGTCGGGTGCCGTTCGCCTTAAAACCTAAAATCGACGAACAACTCGATAAGCTGATAGCGCAGGGCGTACTGGAACCCACCGACCACGCCCGTTGGGAAACCCCAATAGTGACGCCTATCAAGCCTGATGGGTCCCTAAGAATTTGTGGAGACTACCGGGCCACATTAAACCACGCGCTGCAGCAAAGTGCTTATCCAGTACCGGTAGTGCAACATTTACTCCATTCCCTGGGCGGTGGGAAAGTTTTCGCCAAACTAGATCTAGCCCAGGCATATCAACAATTGCCTGTAGACCCAACCACAGCCGAGGCGCAAACAATCGTAACACATAGAGGCGCATTTAAATGCAACCGGCTCCAATTCGGAGTAAGCGTCGCCCCTGGAATCTTCCAGAGTTTAATGGAAAGGTTGTTACAAGGGATAAAAGGCGTTGTCCCATATTTCGACGATGTACTCATCGCCGCACCTAACAAAGACATCCTAGAAACACGACTCAGAGAGGTTTTACGAAGATTCCAAAATGCAGGCCTCAGAGTAAAAAAAGATAAATGCCACTTATGTACCGAAAAAGTAGAATTTTTGGGATACCTCCTGGACAGCCAAGGAATTCATCCCACCGAAGACAAATTACGAGCAATTAAAAAGGCACCCACTCCGAGGAACAAGGCGGACCTACAGGCGTTCCTTGGACTTATCAGTTTCTATAATGTGTTTTTACCCCACAAAGCAACAGTGGCTGAACCATTGCATAGACTATTAGACAAAAAAGCAACGTGGGTTTGGGGACAACGGGAACAACATGCTTTCCAACAAGTAAAGAAATTGCTAACTTCTGATTCAGTACTTATGCAGTACAACGAAACTCTGCCGCTCACTATCACGTGTGATGCATCACCTTTTGGAGTTGGGGCAATTCTGGCCCACGTGTTACCAAACGGAGCGGAGGCCCCCATCGCGTTTTTTTCGCGAACCTTAGCTAAAGCTGAACGAAATTATAGTCAGCTGGATAAAGAAGCTTTAGCTATTGTTGCTGCAGTTAAAAGATTTCACGAATATGTTTATGGCCGTGCGTTTACAATAATCACTGATCATAAACCGCTACTGGGGATCATTGCGGGTAATAAACCAACCCCGTATATATTATCCCCCAGAATGACCCGTTGGTCTGAATTCCTGGCGGCCTACAACTACACCTTGCAACACCGCCCGGGGAAATCGATTCTCCACGCCGATGCATTGAGCAGAACACCGCTCCCAGACGCTGTTGTGGATCCAGCCCCAACCCTCTCAACACTACAGATTGAAGCTCTACAGGCACCACCCTTGACGGCTAGAGACATTGCTTTTGAAACGAAACGTGACCCAGTTCTGCAACACATACTATGCTGGGTTGAACGGGGGTGGCCGACGGACCAAATTGCACCTGAATGGGCGCCCTTCAAAGCCCGCCAAACCGAACTGTTTTCCCAAAAAGGCTGTATCTTGTGGGGCGATCGAGTCATAATCCCTGGCAAATTGCAACAGACTGTGTTGGCGGTATTGCATGAGGGACATCCGGGCATTGTGCGGATGAAATCACTCGCATGTAGCTATGCTTGGTGGCCGGGAATCGACAAAAGAATTGAGGCCTGGGTCGCTACGTGCCAACGATGCCAGGACGTCAGCAACGCCCCACCTAAAGCAAGCCTGACCGAATGGGAAACGCCGAGGGGACCGTGGTCCCGTATTCATATTGACTTTGCGGGGCCTACCAAAGGTCACACCTTCCTGATTACTGTCGACGCCTATTCTAACTGACTCAAGATTCATCGAATGCACACAACTACAACTGACTCAGTTATTAATAAATTAAACAGACTATTTGCCACACACGGGTTTCCGGACGTGTTGGTCTCGGACAACGGCCCACAGTTCACTGCATTGCCCTTTGAACAATATCTTGCTGATCGGGGCATCCGCCATGCGCTAACCTCGCCCGCGCACCCTGCGGCGAATGGACGTGCAGAACGCATGGTACAATTTGTGAAAAAGACTCTGCACAAAATGGAATTTGGCAACATCGACGAGAAAATCAATCGAATCCTCTTATTGCAGCACATCACGCCCCACAGCGTGACCAACAAAACACCCGCTGAACTTCTTATGGGCCGGAAAATACGATCGCACCTTGACGGGCTCCACCCCGCTTTCGCAACAGAAAAACCTTTCGGCTCCAGCAGCAAATGCCGGGAATTTAAGGTAGGCGATTTAATCTTTGCCAAAAACTTTTCCGGCGACCCTTTATGGATACCCGCAACCGTTACCCACCTCACCGGGCCTAGATCTTACCGCCTGCTAACAGACGATGGGAGGGTGTGGAAACGCCACATAGACCAGCTCCGATCGAGATTACCACCCAGCGGCCATGACTCCCCCGTTTCACCAACTCAAGGGGGAGGGAGTGTCGAGGGAATTGACTTTGATGCAACTAATAGCAGGTCAACGGGAGCCCTACAGCCCAGCGAAGCACCGGAACATGAAGCGGGGAGGGAGTTGATGTCTTCAGGGAACTTTAATACGGGGGAAAACGAACTGCAAAACCCCGAAGAAACACGCAGTAGCAGAGACAACCACAGTGATTGCAGCACGGAATCGCCGTGCAGCGAAATAGAATTTAACAAAGGTCATCCAAACGCTCCACTGGAACCGGACATTAGACAAAACCCGGTGGAGCCTCGGAAATCATCCAGGCAGACCAAACGGCCTGCCTATCTTGAGGATTTTATCACAGCTCCCCTCAAACGGAACCCAAGGGGGAGGGGTGTTGTGAATCAATAAAAGTGAATAACCTAAATGCAAATTAGGGGTTGAAAACCTGCACACTTGATTGGTCCTTATACAACAACTTGGGATTGGGCCAGAACCAGTCCCTGATTGGCCACTTTTGGGACTGTCCTTATTGGTCAGTAGTTTGAACCTGTTGCACATTTTCATTGGTTAATAAGACAGCAGCTAACCCTATAAAAAGGTTACTGCTGCCCATAGCATTGCTCTGTTATGTTCTATCACTGTATTAAAGAGTTGAAGTCACTGGTCAGATGTCTGGTCTCTGTTATTCTCCATACTTAACACAGCCCTTTCTTGATCTCTTCCTTCACCTTGAAGCATGTGATCATCCTTCCTTTTCACTCTGGAGCTCCAGTCCATGTGGTCCTGTCCACCATTAAACCTTCCAAACAGCCTCC
This sequence comes from Notechis scutatus, assembly GCF_049901735.1. NCBI lineage: Eukaryota > Metazoa > Chordata > Lepidosauria > Squamata > Elapidae > Notechis > Notechis scutatus. Next base: position 138,880,144 of record NC_142010.1, read on the forward strand.
ATGTTTCCAGTGTCTTTTTCCCCACTTGGAACTGAACCCAGAAGGATATTTCTTCCAACACTACCTAGGCAATGCCAGGCTGATGCTTATCAGATTTTCTGTAATTCCTTATATACACCTTTTAGTGCTCTTTTGAAAGAACACTTGATCTGGTATCTGAACATGGGTTTACTGTTTTGTTTTTTTTGAACAACAACACTATGTGCTGCAAAGAAATTCATATTAAAACAGAAAAAAAAATAGGATTGCAAGCTATGATTTATTGGTTCTTTCCACTGCTTTGGTCAATGAAGGATTTTCCTTGACTATTCTCTGTAACCTCTTGCTGGTTATATAACGGAGGGTGAGTAGAGCAGTGGCACTTTCCTTTTTCTGAAGGATCCTTCTAAGCTGATGCAAGCAACAGTCACTCACTGCCAGTGTTCCCAATCTTTTGCAGCCCTTACTTAATATCAATAGTTCCCTCCTGTTTCACAATTCACCCTTTCAGAAGACATAGCTAGACTGACAAGTCAGGCATAGGTCAGCTCTTTGCTTGTGATCTGTTAGGCCAGTGGTCCCCAACCTTTTTTGTACCACGGACCGGTACAAAATGATCCACGGACCGGTACCGGCATCAGCATGCACGACCAAGGCAAGGCGAGCCGAGCGACCGGCCAGCCAGCCGTCCCCCGCTTCTCCCCGCCACCTTCAACTCCTCCTTTGTACCTTCTCGCGGTCAATGGGGTTTTTGGGCTCTTTCTTAATCTCCTCCTGAGTAACGCGAGACTCCACCGCCATCGGGACGGCTCTTCGTTCGAAGTCGCCCCCCCCCTCTTCGACGAAACTAAGGCGCGAGGATTCCTTCAGCACCCAAACGCCACTTTCCAACCGACGACCGACAAGCTCACCCGGAAGCACTTTCTCAAGCACCATCAAAACAAGATGGCGGTGCCCAAGCAAAGTAGGCCCTACTTTCATTCTTTGCAGCCCGGTACAAAATGATCCACGGACCGTTACCGGTCCAGGGCCCAGTGGTTGGGGACCCCTGTGTTAGGCAACTTGACAAATGTCTAAACCAGCCATTGTAAGCAACTGCCTGCCCCATCCCTATTAAGGAGAGGAATTGGTATTTCTCCCTCTAGCAAATATCAATTGGTGGGAAGGGATGGAAAAACCATGAAAATCCATCAATCACTTCCCCTAAATTCCCCTGCATTAATATTGTAAGTAGACCACCACTGATTATTTTACTAAGGCAGAGTACAGATCAGGAATGAAGACAAGTTTTTGTATTGTGCTTGCAGAAAAACCAGTAAAACAAATATCTGAAATATTGTAAATGAAAGCATTAAGCTGTCCTTTCACTAAATTGGGCTTTATATTCCTGATCTGAGGTGGCGGTTGGTTTTAATACTTTTTTGTTTTGTTTTTTGTGACACTCAACATTTTGGCACGTAGTGAAGTATGAATCATGAGGTAACAGAACATGACGGCACTGCATGTCTGGTTGCAAATCTACCATGACCGTTTAGATGGATTTCCTACCAAAACAACTGTATGCATACTGGAGCTTCTGCATCAATGCAAAATGGTGGTCTTTAGGCAAACATCTGGCAAACCTGTCCCGGCATGATAGCTATGGGAAGTATTAGAAGGCAGAACTTCGGGGGAGATCCAAATGTAATGTGCTACTGAGAATTCAGAGTACTGTATGTTGTGTTGTTACCCAGAGGAAAAGGAGAAGAGGTGTGTGGGAGAGAAGCATGCAGTATTCTTTCTCTTTCTTAAATTGTGCAATTAGCTCATTATGGAAAATCCCAAGGTCAATTTGGAGTCTCAAAAATGCAGTAGGCAGAGATGACCTGATACTATTAATGCAGCCAGTGATGCTTTAATTAAGCAATGACATACAATGCTTCCTGATGAGTATTTTACAGTGGTGTTAATGGGTCACAAGTTGTCAGGTTTAAAGGGTGTCCCCATGGCAACCTAAGTATGTTCTTCTCTTCCACAGAAAGGTGTTGAGAAAGCAGGTATGCATTGCCGCTGCTGTTTCAGAGTCCAGTCTTTTCTCTGTTTGATTTATTTATTTATATTTCACATTTCTTAACTGCCCACCTCCCTCAGAGAGGGGCTCCAAACCTTGAGGGTAATGTTTCTTAACCTCAGCAGCTTTAAGATGTGTGGACTGCCACTTCCAGAATTCTCCAGCCAGTACTGCTTGCAAATATACAAACACACACATCCTTTTTTATGAATCTGTAATCCCTTAATTTGGGTAGAGTTGGGGCTACTGGATTGAGCTGAACATTTACTGGCTGAATGCCTGATGCCAAGTAGAGTTTGCAGCAGACATTTTTTCTTTGCCACATTGCTGAATTTCTAATGGCAATTGGGACAGAATTCCCTTTGCTAAACAAGGGGGTTGTTAAGTGAGTTGCACCTGATTTTACACCCATTTTTGCCACAGTTGTTAAGCGAATCATTTCCGTTAAGTGAATTATGTAGTTGTTAAACCAACCTGGCTTCCATCCTCAACTTTGCTTGTGGGAAGCCAGCTGGGAAGATTACAAAGGATGATCGTGTGACACCAGGATCCTGTAATAAATAGAACAGTTGCTAAATGAATGGCTGTAAGTTGAGGACGACCTGTATCATGCTGTGATATTCTTCACGCAAGATGATTTTTTAAAATCATCTTGCTCTTGCCCTAAGGGTGTCAAGGTTGAACCACTTTTGAAACATTAGGTCTTATCATTATTCAACTTGCCAAAGAACTAGGGGGAGGGAAAGGGAAAAAGAATGCAGATGTGCCAGAAACGAACAGTGATAGCCAAGAACCACCAAGGCCAATGATTGCAGGTGTTCGACAGAAAAGTGAACAATTCTCAAAACAAAAGGATGATTCATAATTGGACAATGTGAGTAACCAAGAGTGGGGAGAGGGAAAAAAAGCTATTGTTTAACTGTATATGCATTGTGCAGGAAAAACCAGAGTTGGTTTTGATTCTTCAGCACCGAAATGGTGTCTCCAATAAAGTTTTTGCTTATGGGATTACAAAGTTCCTAAGAATGCCTACTTTTCTTGGGTTCGCTAGTCGGACGGTTGACAACCGTTTTCCCCATCGATTGGAACATGCTTCAAAAGGACGTTGTGGGAATTAATAAAGAAAGAAAAGAGAGGTTTTCTTTCTCTTTCCTTTCTCCTTCTTAGAGCAGGTTCTGCACAACACTGTATGCTCATTCATACCACGGACTTACTTCTTGGAGTCTTGAATAAGAACGATTATTTTTTTGTGAATAAATCCCATTACTTTTCTGCCTAAGGAGAAGCATTGGGTTTTGGGATTGCTTTTGGTTTTCACTGGTAATGTTATAGAAATTTGGTCAAAGGAAAAAAAAGACCAAACTAAAACATTTTTGAAAGGCTCTAGTCTAAACTTTATATGGACTTTTTTTTTTGCTGAAAAGAGAAAGAAATGACAAGATGATCTACAGCTCTGAAGATAAAGAAAATGTGGATTAAATGAGGAACTGAAGAAATTTGTATAAAAATGAAGAGGGATAAAAAGAAGAAGCCAAGGGGGCTGTAAGAGATAAAAAGATTGTAATTTAACTATTGAAAAGACGGTCTTTCTTTTTCATTTCTTGTCCTTTTTTGTTTTTGTTTCTCTTTCTTTTCAATTTGTCTTGTATTTTTCCCCATGGAATGCAAGATAAATGGAAAAGAAAGGAAGTGCTCTCCATGCTACCCTGTTAACCATGGCTTCTTTCAATTGCTTGATATTCCACTTGGATGTTATCAAGCCAGCATGTTCTTTGCTTGCTCCTTCTTGTCCCACTAACCATTCCTAACATCACTGCCTTCTCCAATGAATTTGCACACATGACATGGCCAAAGTACAGGTAGTCCTCGACTTATACAACCACAATAGAGCCCAAAATTTCTGTTATTAGCGGAGATATTTGTTAAGCAAATTTTGTCCCATTTTATGAGCTTTCTTGACACAGTTGTTAAGTGAATCACTGCAGTTGATATGTTAGTAGCCCAGTTAAGTGAATTTGGTTTCCCCATTAACTTTGCTTGTCAGAAGGTTACAGAAGTTGATCACTTGACCTCGAGACACAGCAATGGTCATAAGTATGAACCAATTGCCAAGCCTCTGAATTTTGATCACATGATTATGGGGATGCTGCAAAGGTCTTAAGCAGGGGTGGGATTCTACCAGTTCACACCTATTCACTAGAACCGGTTGTTAACATTCTAAGCAGTTTGGAGAACTGGTTGTTAGAAGAAATTACTGGCCTAATCCTGTAAGGAAGGCAGGAAGGAAACATTCTGGTGTTGCTTACAAAAACTGCCTCTCTGTTAACCCTTATTACATTCTTGGCAGGACTAGACTTCCTGTCTCAGAAACTTCTCTGGAGCTTTTCCCCGCTCCTTTGCTGGTACTTTGCCTGTGTGGAGTGACCATTCAAAGTTACAGTGGCACTGAAAAAAGTGACTTATGACCATTTTCCACACTTACGACTGTTGTAGCATCCCCACAGTCATGAGAGGCCAGGCGAGGAGATGCGTGCCACGATGTGAGTGGTGTTGAGTTGGCCATGCCCATCCAATAACATGACCACCAAGCCATGCCCACAGAACCAGTGGTTAAAAAATTTGAATCCCACCCCTGGTCATAAGCATGAAAAATGATCATTAGTCACTTTTTCCAGCGCTATTCTAATTTTGAACAGTCATTAAATGAATTGTTGTTGCTATTGTAACTTTGAATGGTCATTAAACAAACTGTTGTAAGTCAAGGAATATTTGTATATCAGATGTAATCTTATGATTTTAGCTTCTAAGTGAGGTCCCTGGTTTTATACGATTTAACACCTCTACATTTTGTTATTCTGCCTGTCCATGGTATACAGAATAATTTATGCCAGCATCACAGTTCAAAGGTGTCAATTCTTCTTCGATCACCTGTTGTTTGGGTCCAATTCTTGCACCCATACATCATTACAGGGAAGACTATTGCTTCCCTGAAATTACTTTTACCTTACTTAATATTCTTCTATCTAGAGTTAGCTTAACTGCTGCCATCTTCAGATTCTATAACACAGTGGACCCCAACTTTTTGGGCACCAGGGGCTGGTTCCTTGGGGAGAGGTTGTTCCGAGGACTGGACGGGGCATGGTTTCTCATGTTGCCTGTATCCCACGGATGGGTCTTCCTTTGTTGGTGCTGCTGCCTGATTCCTGGCATGCCACGCCTCGGTGCCTGTCCACAGATTGGGGATTGGGGACCCCTGATGCATGGATATTAGTGTTATATTATCTATGCATCTTCAGAGGTTCTCGGTGCTGTGGCCCCTCCAGCAGCCAAATCAAAGGAAGAGGAGTGGGAGTCAGCTTCAGGGTAACCTGAGAGCTCTGAGGAGGAAGAGAGAATAGAGCTGGCAGAGAGAGAGAGAGAGAGGCAGAGCCTGGGCCTCCGTCAGCCCTCAGGTCTGGAGGTGGTTGATGAAGAAGAGGAGGAAGCTGGGTCCAGTGCCTGATGCGCGGCTGCGCAGTAGGCAGAGAATAGGAGAGTAATGGAAAGCCATGGGCCAGTCCTGGGGAAGGAAGAGCCACCATTGCTTAGCGAGGCCTCACGCTAGCTCTGGGGATAAAAGGCAGGGGGCGGAGATGAATAGATGTGGCAGAGAACTAGTCATCTTCCAGCCAGCCGGACTTGTTAGCCTGCAAGAGAAAACTTTTGCTGGGGCTGCTGGCGTTCCTAATAATGGAATCTTTTGAGTTCACATCAGAGGGTTAGTCATGTTTGGGGAGCTGGGTCAGAACATTCAGGGAGAGAGATGAAGAGAATGCGTGACTGTTTTTGTGACTGTAGGAAGTTAGCACCCACCCCTTTCCTAGAAAAATGAAATATCCTGGGAAATATTAAAAAGGCAGAGTATTTCCTCTAAAAAGAGTAGAAACTCAGAAGCAGAAACTCACCTCAGAAGCAGAAGCTCACCCCCACCTTTGTTAATGGGTGGGCCATTAAGGCCTGGGGCAGAATACTTTACATAACAAAGATCTCCAGGTAAAGCTATAGCAATTGCCAAAAGCCCTTCTCAGCGCATCATCATCCAGCAAGGCTCAACCAAGCCTGGAACTCAGGACAGCCTACAGAGTTGCCCCTGGGAGTCTGACAACCAATCAGAATACAAGCTCCAATTCAAATCCCAACAGAGGGTATAAAACCCAGGCACTCTCAGCACCCCAGTTCTTTTCTTGATCTCTTCCTTCACCTTGAAGCATGTGATCATCCTTCCTTTTCACTCTGGAGCTCCAGGCCATGTGGTCCTGTCCATTAAACCTTCTAAACAGCCTCCATGTTTCCAGCGTCTTTTCCCCCCCTTGGAACTGAACCCAGAAGGATATTTCTTCCAACATAACCAACAAAATCCCAGCATTCCCTGACTACGGTTGATTGGAACTCAGCAGTGTGCATAGGTCCCAAGGCAGAGATGAACACCAGCAATTCTCAATGCTTAAATCAATTACTTGCTGGCCTCTGCAAAGGTCAGAGTGTCCAGGTCAGTGGTGGGATTAAAAAAAATAATACTACCAGTTCTGTCGGCATGGCTTGGTGGGCGTGGCTTGTTGGGCATGTCAGGGGAAGGATACTGGAAAATCTCCATTCCCTCCCCACCCCACTAACCTGCTTTCCAGCTCCGTTCTTCTGTGCAGGGCAACCAAAGAAGACCCAGCTGATCAGCTGGGACTCAGGAGGTAGGGAATAGATGGGGGCAGGGCCAGTCAGAGGTGGTATTTGACAGTTCTCTGAACTACTCAAAATTTCCGCTGCCGGTTCTCCAGAACTGGTCAGAACCTGCTGAATACCACCTCTGGTATTCAGGTCCTTTGTGCCTTTAATACCTATGTGACAAATTACTTCTGCAAGAATCTGTTCTTTTTCAACTGCTCACTCAAACACAGGCTATTATTGCCCAGCTGTCTGAGTAACCCCACCAAGATGAAATCATCGGGGAATTTCCCCCTCTTCCTCCCTGGGGAGATGACTGTCTTGCTCATTGCATTTGAGCTCTTTAAAGTCTGTGCAGTTTGCAGGCTTTTCATTTTCTGCCAGGCAGGGTGTGGTGATTGTAGAGGTTGGATTTGCTGCTAAAGGAAATAGTGTGGAGTTGAGGACTGGAATATTGGAATGCAAATTAGCATAGAGATCCCTAATGGAGTGCCCAGGAAGGCCAATGTGCCTTCAAATATAATGTATTAGTACTTGTTAGGCTTCCTGTCCTAAGTGGCCTTTTAGATCACTTTTAAAATCTCTATTTTTGGTTCTATAACTTAAAATGCTTAAAACAAGAAGATGCATGCATGTTGCACCAATAAGATATAATCCATACCAATCTAGGACCCAGCTTTCTTAATGTGGAAAAATTATAGGCCACTGTAGCTATGAGTGCTGTGTTTGAAAATATGCCCACTTGCCCAGATAAAAAGAAAAAGATCAGAAGGGAGAATAAGGACCATTCAAATAAATGTGGTTTTTTTTAGTTTCTGATTACCTCAGAATGCTTCTATGTATATTCATTTTGTGACACCAAAAATGGTAATCTAAGAACAACATTAAGAATAATTTTAAGTGGATTTAAGGCTACTTGTTAAAAAGATTTTTTTCCCTATTGAAAGCTGGAGTCATTTCTTCCTAACCAAGGCTAGAATCTCAGTTTGATGAAAAACCACTGGGTTAGTCATATGTCATCTCTTACTTCAAATGAAAAGCACTGGAACATTTCATCAAATGTTCATAAATCAGATAGAGTTCATTACTTATTTGCACAATCTAAATATTAGAGATTTTCCAGAATATCATGAACATGGTTTTACTATTTCTAATAGTGATATATGGAATTTCAGTATAAATGATTCCAGAAAGTATAAACAATGAATAATGCCCATGCTGGATGTGGGATGATGGGAACTGCAGCCTAATATAACTGGTGGAAATTCAGTTGGGAAAGCTAACCTATGCCATCAGGAAAGCCAAAAGTGTTCATCATATAATTAATACATAAAATATTTAACTGTTTTGGTCCCAAAATTCATCTTCCTTCATTCCCCCAGCTTATCCATCATGCATAAGCGCACCAACATGCCTACCGTCCCTGTCCTATTGTTTCTTTTTATTTTTCTAATATGTATCCATTTCATGTATTAATAACTAAGTTTATACTTATACCTGTTATCTTATAATCGCTTGATAAATAAATAAATAAATAAATAAACAAACACATAAATAAATAAATAATACAAAACAGCATGTCATGAGGACCAGTCCACAGATACTTTTTCTTACTTGGAAAAGTCAATTGCTTTATTATCATACCATAGGGCTGCAGCTACCAAGTTGAATGCTCTTACCCAACCCATGGCATTCCTTTATATATTGTTTTCTTACATCATTTATATTTTTCCATCATCCACAACATCACCTTCCAACAATTTTTTTTGTTTTTTTGTTTTGTTAGTTGCGAAGTCATGTCCGACCAGGGGTGGGATCTGACCAGTGTAACTACTGGTTTGGGGATTTATGATTTGCGTGCGCATGCACTCTTCGCTCGAGGTCAGTGCCCAGCCCATCGTGGTTATCAGGGACGTTAAGCTCGTTCTTGTATAGCTCTTCTGTGTAATTTTGCCACCTCTCTTAATCTCTTCTGCCTCTGTTAGGTCCAGGGATGGGATTCTACCAGTTCTGGCTGGTTCTATAGAACCCCTTGTTAACTTTCTAAGCAGTTCAGAGAACTAGTAGTTAGAAGAAATCTCCTTTTGTTTTTTTCCACCCTTGTTACATTCTTGGCAGTATACGTAGTCTTATTGTCTCTGAAGGAGGTTTTTTTTTTCTTGATACTTAAAGGGGAAGGGTTGTTTTAAGCTTTTTACACTGCTGTTGGGAGGAAATACTCCCCTGGAAATACTTCTTGGCTAGCTAGAAAGATTGACATTCAATCGTAAGTTTACATACCCTTTCTGAATTTTGGTCTAAAACTGGTTTTTGGTGAAGTTTAATTCTGTGCTTGGTGACATTTAATCCTGTGTTTATTGATGGGATAATTTTCCCTATTCAGCTTTATTTGGAAGGAAAAAGATTAATCTCTGTTCCCGAAAAGAAACTGGTTTGAGAAATCTGACTAGTTCCTGTGTCTGTTTGTTCTGGTAATTGGTTTGACAAGCAACAGCTACTGTTGTGATTTAATTATTTGTATTGTGCTTGAATGTTTTCCTGCCTCGTGGTTTCTTTTTCTATCTGGGGAGGGGGCCTTCCTTCACTTCTTTAGTGGTATCGGGCACTATCCTTTTGGGGTGTACTTCCAAGAGGCAGGATGCAAGCTTGACTCTGATTTTTTTACTGCCTTTCTGGGGGACATGTGACCTTTCCTTAAATCTGGATGATTTCCTTAGGATATCTTGTGAGATGAGTGAGACCAGTGGTATCTTTAAGTGGTGCAAATGGATCTAAGGATTGCTTCTCCTGGGTGTACTCTTTCTGGAGAGCTTAAATTGACCTCTCTGCTAAAGGGTTTCACTTTATGAGCAAGAGTTGGCTGCTGATAGTTATCATTGCATTTTAGCTATTTTAATTCCTCAAAGTGCTCTGGCACCCTGCCTGATTTGTAACTCTGGCTTGCAGGTATTTTTAATCTAATGATTGGTATTTAGGGCAGCTTTTTGTAAGCAAAGAAGCTTTTTGTATTTTTGTACAGGTAATCCTTGACTTACAACAGTTCATTTAGTGATCATTCAAAGTTACAATGGCACTGAAAAAGTGACTTATGGCTGTTTTTCACACTTATGACTGTTGCAGCATCCCCACTGTCATGAGAGGCCAGGCGAGGAGAGGCGCCTCTTAACGTGAGTGATGTCAAGTTGACCATGTCCACCCAATCACATGACTGCCAAACCACACCCACCAACTAAGCCACGCCCACAGAAAAAAAATTGAATCCCACCTCTGGTTAGGTCCCTGCCATTTTGGTCCTTTATCATGCTTATCTTTGCATGAAACATTCTCTGCATATCTCCAATTTTCTTGAAGAGTTCTCTTCATATCTCCAATTTTCTTGAAGAGATCTCTGGTCCTCCCTATTCTGTTTTTTTCTTCTATTTCTTTGCACTGCTCATTTAAGAAGGCATTCTTATCTCAAAATGCCCCCCCCCCCCCAAAAAAAAATGGAAATAAAGGTATAGAGGAAATGCATGATTTAGGGGGAAAAGTAGAAAATTACTTTGGGTGAAGAGATTTTACCAATTCATTCTCCATGCTCTAGGGATCAGGATATGTAAGTGTGCAAAATGGATGTACATACATACAATGGTCAGCATGTATACAGATCAGATGAAAATTGGTAATTTCTTTGTAAGCTCAAGATTTCCACAACCAGATATGCCATGATTACAATGCTACGAACCTGAGAATAGATATGAAAGTGATAGGTAACCCCAAGTATTTTGTCTGCTTTTAAACATGTATTGTAAAAAATTGGAAAACAAATTAACAGATGACTTACAAAAAAAAGTCACTGTCATTAGACTTTCCCCTTACAATGAAAGGTTTTCAGGACATTTTGCAGTATCTATGGTACATTTTGGCAATTTAGTGAAATAGTAAACTTCCTTGTCTTTCAGATTCTTTGGAGTGCCAGCGACAGATTCCAAAAAATATTTGCCATATACTCCTTAGAGTGTGGATGGATTTTGTATTTCTGTTTTTTGGCGTTAATGTGTAAAAGCACCCTGCATTTCTAACCGAGCCAACTTTGGGATTTGAGAAGGAAATGGAATTGACAATTTGTTAGGGTTTGCTTTTTTTGCTAAAAATCCTAAATATCTACCGCTAAAGTAGACTGAAAGGTGTTAAGCGGGGGTGGGATTCTACCAGTTCGCACCTATTCGCTAGAATCGGTTGTTAACATTCTAAGCAGTTTGGAGAACCAGTTGTTAGAAGAAATTACTGGCCTAATCCTGTAAGGAAGGCAGGAAGAAAACATTCTGGTGTTGCTTACAGAAACTGCCTCTCCATTAACCCTTATAACATTCTTGGCAGGACTGGACTTCCTGTCTCAGGAACTTCTCTGGAGTTTTTTTTTTCCCCCTCTTTGCTGGTACTTTGCTTGTGTGGAGTGACCATTCAAAGTTACAATGGCACTGAAAAAAGTGACTTATGACCATTTTCCACACTTACGACTGTTGCAGCATCCCCACAGTCATGAGAGGCCAGGCGAGGTGTGGGTGATATTGGGTGTCTCGATGTGAGTGATATTGAGTTGGCCACACCCACCAAATAAGCCACGCCCACAGAACCGGTTGTTAAAAAATTTGAATCCCAACCCTGTGTTAAGGGATGTAATATTTTAACAGCCATCTTTGTAATTATTCAAAAATATTGGATATACTAACTAAGAGCCGTGGTGGTGCAGTAGTTAGAATACAGTACTGCAGGCTACCTCTGCTACCTGCCAACTGCCTGCTGTTTGGCAGTTCAGCAGTTCGAGTCTCACCAGCTCAAAGTTGACTCAGCCTTCCATCCTTCCGAGATCGGTAAAATGAGGATCCAGATTGTTGGGGGCAATATGCTCTGTAAGCAGCTTATAGAGGGCTACAAAGCACTGTGAAGTTGTATATTTGTCTAAGAAGTGCCGTGGCTATTGCTAATCTTATTCATATATTACTCATATATTTCCACTTTTGATATTCAATAATAAAACATTTTAAAAATCCCAGTTTCCAAATGCATTAGGATAATGCATAATTCAGAAATGGATTAATAATCTAACAAGTTGTTAAATTATTGTTTTGTGGAACAGACATGGGTTTATAAATCAGGGATGTATCTGTCTGTCTGTGTCGTTGTGTCTGTATGTATGAAAAGTCAAGATAGCAACTAAGACGTATAGAGATCTTATCTACCTGGCTCAGCCTAATGTCAGCGTTCCAACTAACAAGTTCCATTTTATTAGAGTTGTCATATTGGCACATCTGGGAAAATCCAAATATGAGAATTCTGGGTTTTCCCTTCCCAATAGAAATTCAAAGATCCATCCCCTGCACCTACCAGTCATCACATGGTCCAATCAAACATCGGTGCAGAAAAATAAACAAAGGTTTTATGGTCCATAGGCAGCTCAGAGTGGGATGGGGCAAAGCAGGAGGTTCCTTTCAGCCAACACTGCTACATGCACAGCCTACTCACATAAGGGCTGACATGTCACACTGGGAATCTATGGGATCTCCCATGTGGCATGTTGTGAGTTGTACTGGCAGGACACAAACAAGTGATGTCCTGAATTGTCCCACTTTGACCAGTACAGTCACCCTGTTGCAACCAGCCAATCTGCTACATGGTGGATCTGTGCAGTATAGCATGTCAGTGCCAATGTGAGTAAGTCACTCATACTGGTAGAAGGAGGAATTTCCCTGGATCAGGAGTTTCCCTGGATGTGATGCAGCCAGCACTGCTATTTGTATCACCTCAGTGACATAGCTGTGGAACAGTGATGCATTTCAAAACAGTTTACCACTGGTTTGGTGGGTATGGCTTTGCATGCGCGCACACACTTTGCACACATGCATGTGCCAAATGCACACTTTGCGCAGGCACAGAGGCTTTTCAACTCACCTGCAATCCTGCACTCTCCCTGTCGCTTCAGCAGCTGTCAATACAGTAGCTCTTGTCCCAGCTCCCTATGAGGGACCTGGGAGAGGAGAATGTAACTTATAAGGTTCATCTTCTCCCCTTCTCAACAACATTCCTACCAGCCATTATCTATTGCAAATGACTAAGTAACTGGAGCGGAGAGAGAATGCTTGCACTATCCAAAGCTGGCTCATAGAAGCTGGGCAGATCTCATCCTCTGTTGCATCATCAGCCCAATCTATATACTACTAAGACTTTCATTGTTTGTCTGTTTGTACCCTTCAATTAGGCCAAATGATGCATCATATTGCAACAACCTTTGAATCAAGGTGCCTCAAATCTGCTAACTTGAACAATGTGTAAAAAAAACCACCCCAGCACTCATTATTCCTTTGGAATTGAAATTTCAGCGATCGTCAACCACTGTCATTCATAAACTTGTGGCTGCTGTAGCATACTCCACAGTCATGTGATTGTGATTTCTGATGCTTTCTGCCAGCGTCCCACAAGCAGATTCAATGGGGAAGCTGGCAGGAAGTAGAAAGTCACTCTTACTACCACTGCTGTTTTCACTGCCCATGGTCATTCTTAATTCTTGCCGGTTTGTAACTGATACTTTGTAATAAACCTGTTGTCAGGTTCAGTCTGCTGTGAGGAAAACACTAAAATGCAGTTCTGGTTTTAAATAATTTATTTCCCTCACAAACACTCAGCACAAACGGACATTCCTTAAACTGAAATTCAAAGTCAGGACCAACTGCCTCTTTCTCTTTGAACCGTTTAAATCCTTCCCTAGCTCCGCCCATCCAACCACGTGCGCGACACCCCTTACACCTCCACAAGCCTGGTAACTCAAAAGCAAGCATGGAAACCAGCCAAGTCTAAATGCCAGTTGAACATGTGGGTGGGTGTTCGTCCGCTTTTCAGTCTTGATTGGTTGCGATCCTCTCAGTGACAACAGGTCGGCTTGATCCGTTTTGTTCCTGCCCATCCAGCCGGCGGTCTGGCGTGTCCAGCTGTCCGGTGGGTTTAGCTTGTGGCTCCGGTATTGTGGAAGGCATTGCGCTCTGAGATCCCTTCAGGAAAGGCAGTTCTGGTTTCACCGTTTCCCGCCAGAATGGCAGCCCTGGGACACCAGGCACATCAAGGCTGACACCTGTACTATCATTGCAGAATCACTAGGTTGCACTTAGAAGATATTTTCGATTCCCCCCCTCAATCAGCCAGTAAAACTATGATTACAATTGAACCCCAAATTTCTGTTGATAAGAGTTGTTAAGTGAGTTTTGCTCAGTTTTACAAACTTTGCCACAATTGCTAAGTGAATCACTGCAGTTGCTAAGTTAGTAACATGGTTGTTAAGTGAATCTGGCTTCCCCATTAACTTTGCCTGTCAGAAAGTTGCAAAAAACAACTCCAGGACACTGCAACCGTCATAAATATGAGTCAGTTGCCAAGCATCTGAATTTTGATCATATGAATCTGGGGATGCTACACTGGTTGTTAAGTGAGAAAAAGCCGTGTCACTTTTTTCAGTGCTGTTCTAACTTTGAAGAATCACTAAATGAACTGTTGTAAGTCGAGGATTACCTGTATCTGCCTTGTTCAGAGAATTTTATAAACAGCCCAGATGACAATATCTTCCATTAGAAATTCTTCCATCTTTTCCCACTTCTTCCATTATCTGGAAGTTGAATCATGGCAAGTGGACTTATTATTTTTTATTGGTTTGAAACATTTCACTACTTATCCAAATAGCTTCTTCGGTCTGAGCAAGTTGCTTAGGGGGAATCTGAGTATGCATAGAGTCGCTGCTCAGACTGAAGAAGTTATTTGGATAAGCAGTGAAATGTTTCAAACCAACAAAAAATATCTAGTTGCCATGACTAAACTTCCAGACAAGTCCAGCTGGCGATTAAGAATTTTCATTGATATTCTTCCATTATCATTGCCCCCATCCCACCAAATGTAATTTAATGAAATAAATAGCTGCATGTTGCTTTTTTATTGATAAACACAAGTCCTCTATCTGGAAGAACCTAATGTATAACCTCACTGTTCCAGAGTGCTTCATTGCTGCACTAGAATGAAATGAGCCTGCATTTCTCTATTTCATTGCTATATATTCTACAGTGGTTGTTTTCAAGTCTCTCTGATGCTGTTTGACATGGACATGGCTTGTCACCACTCACTATGGCTCATATCTCTCAGCCAACCCAGGGCAGTACAGAAGTATACCTGTTTCCGTGTTCCAAGATGTGTGGTCTTGAGCAGCTGTTGTTAAAAAACACTTGATGCCAAAGGGTATGTAAAGCCTCCCTCAATTTGCATTTCAAATTCCCCGAGGTTGTGGGAGGAGCTGCTGGCTGCTTGTGAAGGAAGCAGAGGGTGAGTAGAAAGGAGAGAGGCCAAGTACTACCCAAGTGTGGCAATGCTTAGCTTTTTAAAGATCATTCAAGTTATCTGTTATCTGCTCTGACTTTCTAAACCTGACTTCTCCAGCAGAGAGAATCCCAAATCAAAGGCACTAATTAATCTTGCCATCTAAAAACAATGTTTTATCATTTGGATTGTGCCGATGATTTCTTCCCTTTTTCCAGAACTGAATGCCACTGCTGAAGAAAAAGAAGTAAAACAGCATTTAGCACTTCTTTTGGGTCCTATAATCTTAACTGGTTTTTTCCCAACTTTTGGGGACTGACACACCAATATCTATAGTATTTAGGACTGTGGAAGTCCAACCCGCCTGAAGGCAGGTGATTGGAAACACTTATACATTATAATCCACTATTATTCTCAAGAAAAATACTCTGACCTCCACCAGGTACAAGCTTCAGTCAGTTATCCCGCAGAGAAAGCAGCATACCAGGCAGCTGTCCTTGGCTAAATGCATTATGTATGTCACATACATGTACTCATCATGCGAATTGAATTAAAACGTGCAAATTAATTAACCATGTCATGTAAAATGTGTAGTGGGATTTATTTTGAAGGACAAGCTACAGGCAGCTACAGGAGCAGAGGTAGTTCATTTAGGCTAAGAGTGTTATTACTAAGAGATGGTGATGATGATGATGATGATGATGATGAATCATTGCAGTCAGCCATGATGTTCAGATTGGGTCTGGCATTTTTGTCAACCTATCGAGTCCTTACGAAGGACCAGGGATAGGCAGATCTGGATGTTTGACAGTGTTACAGATATCATCGCAGGATGGAAGCTGTTCCAAGTAAAGCCACCTTCTGCAATTGACCGATAGCAAATTTGTCAATGCTGTGTTCAAGTGGTGCTCCAGTTGTTTTGGGATTGCACCCAAGACGCTTATTACTATTGGTACTACCCTTGCTTGCCTTTGCCATAGTCGTTCTATTTCTATTTGTAGGTTTTTGTATTTTGTTATCTTCTCCAGTTGTTTCTTTTCTATTCTGCTGTCTCCAGGCTCTGCCACATCCACTATCCAGACTGTTGTTATTGTTGTTATTATTATTATTTTTCAGCAGGACTGACCGAGGGGAAATTCTGCCGAAAGCAGTTGGAAAATCCGGTTCAATTTCCTTTTCCCCCGCCCTTCACGCGTCACCTTGCCCGTTGACGTGCAGGCGGGGAGCGGGAGGAGCGCGACGAGCCGTCCCTGTGAGGCGAAGGAAGAGAGCCACGAAGAGGCGGGGTTAGAACCAGGTAACCGCGACAATCTATTGGTGGGGGAGAGAGGAGCGCCGCCCCTTATTGGTTGCGTTGAGGGAAATTAGCACACGCGGCGGCGGCGGGGCGGAGTCGAGTAGACGGTGGTTTCCAGTTAATAGGCGGGTTACGGGATAGGGTGGCGGGAGGTGACGGTTAGTTCAGAGGACCGGGACGGGGAACTCAGGTACTGGGCTAAGTGAGAGGGTCCTCCGTTGTCTCGCGGGGCAGAGAGCTTGGCGTGAGAAGGGGTGGCGGGCGCGCGCGTGTCTGTGTGTGCGCATGAGGAGAGCCCGCGAGCTTCGCGGTCTTGTGAACGCGTGACGGTACGGGAATTACGGTACAGGGAGGCTGGCCTTTCACAGGACTGGGTTATGATTCCTGTCCTGAAGTGATCAAAGTGGAATGCCTCCCCCCCCCCAAAAAGGGCGGAGGGAGTCGTGCGTATGGCTGGGAAGGGAAACGTGTGAATCTTCGTATCGCACCCTTCCTTACAAGAAAAGAGGGTGTCTGAAATGGACTTGGAGAAAGGGAGAAAAAAGAACTGAGAAATAAAAGATATGAGGCTGTTTTAGGCTTTAAAAAAAAATCTTTTCTAGGCCTTGCTCGTTATCACTACCATATGCATCCCTTCCCCCAACCCGCTTGCTAAACAACTTAATATTACAGTTACTTGGTGTGAATGTCTTTTTTTATTAAGTTGGAGATGCTTTCATTTCTAAGGGAAACAATTGGTTAAAAAGAGGGGGTGGGGGGAAAGGATGACAGGAAGGGATTTTTTTTAATGTTATCCCATCTAAGGAGACTTAGCTTCTTTTGGTCCCTGAAAGGGGTTTTTCTCATTCTTGTCTACTTTAACCAATGCTGAAAAAAAGAAAAAAAAAGTTGCGGCTTCTTCAGAATTCTTCAGAGGGAATTAGAATTTTAGAACAGGAAGCTAATATTCCGTAAGTGGAACTATATGATAGTGACAAAGTTTTTCTTAAAGTTCATCAAGTTTGCATGTGACTTACACAAAAAGGGCAAGTAGGATGTGAGGAGATACTCTTTATCTTATAATCCATAAGCATTGTTAAACATTTTTTATGAAAGTATGTGCAATTTTTAGATTCTAGGATCTAGTTTTCACCACTTACTGTCTGATGTCAGCCTTACATGTGTGCAGTTGGATGTTTCGTGGACAGTAATATTGCTTTGGCCTGTTACAGTTGGTGGGGTCACGATATTGACAGGTTTAAATATCTTAAAGTTATGACATGGATCAGAAATAAGGCAGTGACTGTCTTCTCCCTGTTTGCTGAGATGGATTCTTTGTCCATCCTACGGTTGGCAGAACACTATTTTTATTTCTTTGTTTATAACCTGCCTTTATTTACAAATAACTCAAGATGGCAAACATATCCAATGCCTCTTCCTCCTCCTATTTTCCCCACAACAACCCTGTGAAGTTGAGCTGAGAGTGAGTGACTGGCCCAAAGTCACCCAGCTGTTTTTTATGACTATAATTATATATTTATTACCCAGTTGTCAATGTCTGTCCTATTGTTTCTCTTCCCAGCCACTATAGTCACCTGATTTCCTTCTAAGGTAATGGGTGACAAAGCCTAAGTAAATTTTACACACCTTATGGATGACTCTGGATGGTGCTGAATATGAGGGGGGGAAAACTTTTTTTACCCTTATACAGTTAAGGATAATGTAAACCTATATCTGAACTGGATAAGATGAAGGTAATGTTATGATAGAGCTAGTATGGTGTGGAAGTCAAGGCACCAGACTAGAAACTTGGAGATTCTGAGTCCTAATCCTGCTGTAGACCTGGAGCCAGCTAGGTGACCATGGACCAGTTCTCTCAGCCCTAGGAAGCAGGCAAGGGTGTTCTGAAAATTGTTGCCAAGAAAACTGCAAGGATTTGTCCAAGCAGTCACTAGAAGTCAAAAACTAACTCAAAGATACCCTCACCCAAAAAAGTTGTGATGGCATGGAAGAAAAAAAGTATCTGCACTGTGCTTACGTGGAAGAAGGGAAAAGCATATGGCATAATGCAGAAGAATGAGGACAGGCTTTAAAGCAGCAACTCGGAGATAGCCCAGTGATGCCAGAACACGTAAAGGACTCAGAAGGAAATGGGCTGAGAATAACGTGTGACATTTTATGTGATTGTCACCACCTTGAGTTAATTGCTGGTGCTTGTCCTGATCCCTCCCCAAAATATGTTTGGATAAGTTCTAAATATCTACAGTGTCACCTTGATATAGTCTCGGGCATGGTTGATTGCTGCCACCACATAAGCCTGATGGGTCAAAAAGAAGAAAGATCCCTTTGACATATGAGAGGTCAGGAATCTGGCTTTTTTCATGTGTACTGATCCTATTCTGCGCTCTCTAGTGCATCTAAAGTGTAAACAAGACCCCCAGACCTGCCAGTCTGCCTGCTTAAAGGACCAGAATTGAATTAGAGATGATTATTAATTATCCTGCCTTTGTTGTTTTCTTCAGCCTTTTGAAAATGGCTGTCTACCTCTTTCTAAAGCACCAAAAACTATTAAGGTGTCATTTACTGATTTTTAAAAAACTGAACTGCAAAGAAAAGTAACTTGAATTATCACTTATTTAGCGTATTTTAAGTGTTATTGATGTATAAAATATGGAATGGTGCATGCTGTGGTTCTACATACCTGCTTTTAAAAGTATTGTGATACAGGAAGCCTATGTTATGATCTTGTGGATGTGGTGATTGTCTTATAACTGGAAATATTCAACTAGAAATAGGATGGCCAGTAATTTGGATTTTTAACACACATACACCCCGGCAGAAGGTTAAGCTTGATGGGTGACATAGTCTACATTCCAACTCCGTGGTCCTAGAATCTTATGAAAAGAAAAATTACAAGATTTGAGAAATGCTTAATTTTTAAAAGCAGTGTAAATGATTTAAAATGAGATTAAAAAGTACCTCACCCTGAATCCTAGAGACTTGTGCAGCTTTCTGTAATTGCTCTTTTTCCTTTCTTTTCCTGCTCCTTTAAATAAGTTCAGAATACCATACACCATGGAACTACATCTTCAGGCTAGAATGGGAGCAGTTTGTTGACTCAGGATCATTTAGCTCAGTAAACTTTATAGCTGAAGATAAAATTCAAGTTAGTTTTTTCCAATTTAGATTCATTATATGCCGAGCTAGCTATTTCATATTGCATCATATATTTCAGAGTTGAGCTTTGGCTAATCTTGTTTCAGATTAAACAATGGGTTTGAAGTACTAGTACAACTGACATCACACACAATGTGAACAGCATTTCATTAATACTTATTAACTGGCTTTTCTTTTCCCAAAGTTGTATTTGGTTCTCTTCTGGTTTATTCTCCTGGTTTATTATCATGAATTGTCATTCTTCATGATAATTAGGATTGGTTTTGTGGTTGTATATCACCTTGATGTGCATGGTATGGAGAACTATACTAAAAGTATCTCTTGCTTCAACAAGTGGAATCTCCTGATGCAAATTTGCAAAAGAATCTGAAGTTTTTCTTTTAACCATTCTCATACTAGTCCAGTTCCCTCCCAACATCTGTTTGCCAGCTAACAATACTGCAAAGGCTACAGACATTTAGAAAGTGAGAGGCACCATAAAGCTTTCCTAAATGCTATCTTTCCTCATAGTTGTTCTCTTCAGATATTTTTTACTTGAAACAAACCTTCCCCTCACTGATTAATTCCTCCAGTTAATACCTCAAGTTGTAGAGGTCTTAGTGCTCTCTGAACTTGGTTGTTTGCTTGTAAACATGTTTTCATCATTTTTTTTGTTCTGGCTGTCTAATAAAGGTTCTGAAAACTAAAGTCAAATTATTGCTCTCCTATTAATTTCTTGGTTGGCCTTAGATCTTTCCAGTTCTGCTGTATTTAAAATTTCCCCAAAGAGTACTCATGTAAATAAGCAAAGTATTTTACACATTACTTTTTGTATGTCATTCTTTGTGTTGGAAATGATAATTAGGTCTTTAAAACTTCAACAGGCAGTATTAGTTAATTTATTGGCCAAATTTTAATAAACCTTTTATGCATATGCCAAGATGTGCCCATACACAACATTTCTCTTTTTCCAGGAAGTGCCTCTCCCTTGCATATTATAATTTACTTTTGTAATTCTCCCCTCTTTCGTTACACTTCCAAGGAAAAGTTGACTGATGCTCCATATAGAAGAAGATAAAAATCCACTCATATTTTAGTCAAATGCTTTGGACCGAGATTCTTTAAAAAAAATGTTCTACTTATTAAAAAGCCGCAGCAGTAAGGCCAAATCCCAGCTCTAATGTTTGTTTAAGAATAGCACAGTGCATAGTTTTAATTGGCCAGCTACTTTGTTAAATAAAAAATATTGATGAGAACAAATGAAAATGCTTAATGAATGCTTCAACACTAAGCAGAAGTAAGATGGGTGTGTGATAGTATGTGTTGTCATGTAATCATGGATAAATGCATAAAGAATGCTTGTGTGGTGCTTGGAAATGTGTATGTGTATAAATGTAGATGATGCAGAATAATTTGAAAGTGAATATATAATGCAATTAGTATGGATGTGAAACTAAATATACCAAAAGATCAAGATAGCACTAGCACTTAGACTTATATACCGCTTCATAGTATATATACCGCTCTCTAAGCGGTTTATAAGGATGGAAGGCTGAGCCGTACAGAATCAAAGGAAATGAACTTCTGGCAATGTGGGCAGTTAGCCTGCAATACTGCATTCTAAACCACTGCACCACCACAGCTCTTGGGTTTGACTGGTGAAAAGTATTGCAAGGTATATCAAATTGAAGAAAAAAAGTAAAATATGAGGCAGGGAACCAAAAATGGCTGAAAGAAGGCCATTTTATTATATGAGAATTAAACATGTCAAAGAAAGATAAAATCAAGTTGAATGAAGTAGAAATGAGCCAAAGAAGGGATGCATTAATTAGTATTGAATAAATGTAGACTGAATAAAAAAGATGACCAGTACAGAAGAACTACATTAAAGTGGTTTGGTCAAATCATAAAATGAATATATGGACAAGTGAAAGGAAGGCAAAGATGAGAAACTCAAACTTAGTTGATGAGATCCTCCAGAAGAAGGAGGCAAGAAGTTTAAAGAACAAACGACTGCCAAGTAAACAGCATATGGATGCAGTGAAAATAAAGATGATTTTGCAGGATAGAAAGATATAGAGCAGTCTAGTGAGTGGTGCTGATGTAAACCAGATTGACTCAGATTTCATTTTTCTTTATTTCCTTCCTTTAATAATTTTGCTTATTGTTGCTGTGGCATTGCACCATGTTACTTATGATGAAAAGTAACAGCATGATGGGTAGGTGGTGTAAGTATGTATGTAGGTACTATGGAGATAATAACCTAGCTAACTACAATATTGCAATATGCACAATTCATTCCCTCTCCCTCTCCCCCCCTCTCTCTCCCTCCCTCCCTCCCTTCCCCCCTCTTGTGTTTCTCTCATACTGAAGTGTAATACTGTCCTCCCACACTAAATATTGGGTAGTGACTCATCTTTAAAGGATAGGCTGTTGTAGCATCAATTTGTTTTATTTCTGAAAGATACTTCTTCTCCAAGTTCAAATTTATTTTGGAGACTCTTCAAACTTCTGAGAAGTTACTGCCCACAGAGCACATGGGATCATCATTAAATTTTAACATGTGTGTACTTAGTCTCTGGATTTGAACTTCGGGTAAATAAAAATCACCAATAGTCCCACTGCTAGACTTTTAAAAATTATACTTGGAATTTTCTACTTTTTCTAAATCTCTATAGATCATAACCAGGATCTGATACAGCATTTAACTTTGTCAATCTAGAATTTTTTTATTTGCTAGTTTTGCCTATCTCTGATTCTGTCTAAATTCTTCATCCATTTAGTCAATACAGTCTATAATTCGTTCCAGCTCTGAATCATATTTCACCAGCAGTTTAGAATAAGGCCAGCAAGCATTCCAAAATTTGTTTTTTAAAGTTTTTAATGTTTTAAAATTCAGCCAAATTTGTGAGACTTTGCCCTTGTTTTTGTAATTCCTTTGAAAGAATAATACTTATTGGAACCAGTCCACTTTGCACAAAGAGAGTTTTAAATAATTTCCACTTTGTCTTATTGACAATTAAATCTTGCTGTCTCTGCAATTTATTATATTTGTAGTCAATTACTGTTGGGGTTTGGTCTTTTGTTGCTTTGACAACTTACAACATGACTTAATGAACAATGAAGTTCTAATTCTGTTTGTGTGCACACAACTGTGTCAGTGCTATGTACAGTATGTCCCTTTTGTCCTTTTTATGCATATGCTACACTCACTTTGTATATAAAGGCAAGTAGTCTTCAACTTATGACCGCAACAGCCCAAAATTTATGGTGTTAAATAAGAAATTTGTTAAGTGAGTTTTGCCCCATTTTATGACCTTTCTTGCCACATTTGTTAAGTGAATCCGCATTGACTTTGCTTGTCAAAAGGTCGCAAAAGGTGACCACATGACCCCGGGACACTGCAACTGTCATAAATATGAGTCAGTTGTCAAGGATCTGAATGTAAATCACGTGACCATGGGATGCTACAATGGTTATAAGTGTGCAAAATGGTCGTAAGTCACTTTTTTCAGTGATGTAACTTTGAACAGTCACTAAATGAACTGTTGTAAGTCGAGGACTACCTGTATAATGTGAAATGAGCAAGGCCAATGTCTAGTAATCTTTTCAAGTACTGTAAGCTGTATAAAAGAGAAAAAAGCTGGCTTGGTCAGCATAAGTCATATTCGGTTCAGTTAGTTAGATAAATCTAAAGCTGAAGTATGTGGTAACATAGCTCTGTATACAAGTAGTCCTCAACTTACAACCATTTATTTAGTGATCATTTGAAGTTACAAGAGCACGGAAAAAAGAGACATGCAACTGGTTCTCACAGTTACAACTGTCACACCATCCCCGTGACCACATGATCAAAATTTGTGCGGTTTGCCAATTGGCATTTATTAATGACTGCAGATTGTGTGATTGCCATCTGTGACCTTCCGAGCAGACTTCCAACTGGAAGTAGATTCACTTAACAACCATGGTATTAACAACTGCAACTGATTTGCTTAACAACCATGGCAAAAAAGTCATAAAATTGGGTGTGACTCACTTAACAACTGCCTTGTTTAACCACAGAAATTCTACTCTCAATTGTGGTTATAATTTGAGGACACCTGTACTCAGGTGCAAAATACATGTGTATAATTTGGGCACCCATTTATTTGCTTTATTGAGAAAAGCGTTTTAATTGTTTGCATTTTCCCATTTTATGAGCACTTCTTATAGTCTCAGTGAACAGGCTGTTCATTAGATCAGGAACTTTCTGCACTTTTAGGAATGGAAAAAGGAATTGTTTGTTTGGATTCTAAGGAATATAAATGGTAAGATAAGCCAGAACAAAAGTCCAACTTGATAAGACAGGGCAAAGGCTGCCAAAGGTGTTAAATTTACTTTGATACATAGTTTTTTGAAATAGCTTTTTGACATGCATTGTAATTTGAAATATAAATTTGTCTTGTAAATTAAGCATCTCGGAAAGTTTTGGGATCAGTTTTGGATGAATACTCCACAATGCCAAGTATTCTACAATGCCAAGTACAATGACATTGGGAACCTAATAGATAGGGAGGCAAATAGCAAGGAGTGACTTAAGTTGTGCCATATTAACTGTAAGCAAGACAAACTCATAATTATGGCAATTATGTCTTATCCTGTTACTTAATTGAGTCTGGTGACTTGGGGAATTGATATTTAGAAAAAAAAATCAATCTGTGAATGATGGAATTCATTTTCTGTTCTAATTATATTGTTTTTTTTAAAAAAAATCCGAACCTTTTCCATTAGTAATCTCTATAAACTGAGATTTTTGTTTAAATATCTCACTATCACCACTTTCTGCCAGTCCTTATCAACTTTAAATTTTAGGAATAAAGGAATTTTAAAAAAAATCAAGAAGGAGCCTTCTACAATGTAAACAAAAGGTTTAACGTTATATTTATTTTATTTATTAACTCTATAGTTCACTTTGTTGGGTCAGCGGGCATGTCTAAATTGCTTGTAAATGTACATATGCCTACATAATGGTGTCCTTGAGAAGATATACTTCTAGACTGCACGATTTTGAATGAAGAATAATGTTTAGATGTAACATTACATCTAAACAAAAACTGGATGAGTTTGTGATCTTTTTCCTTAAAATAATTTCAACATTATGAAAGCATTCCCAAATAGTAATTGATTTGGGATCGAAATTTTAAATGCAAGGTATTTAATATGTGTGCCTATTGAGGGCTGTTACATTTTAAAAATCCAAGGAAACGAAGCTTTCTGTGTGCTTTCATAAAGACTCAATTTAAAGTTTAGAGAGCTTAATGTACTAACTTTTTTCGACTACAGAATTCATATATGCAATTGATGGCAGTTTTATTTACATATGGGTAGTCCTTGACTTATGACCAGTCGTTAAATGACCATTTGAAGTTAGGATGGGCTTTTAAAAAGCTACTCATAACCTGTCTCTAAAGTTACAACTCCTGCACCATACCATCTCCATGACCAGATGATTGTATTTTGGGCATTTGGCAACTGGCTTACATTGACACCCGGTTGCAGCATCCCAAGGTCACATGAACACACTAGGCAATCTTGAAAATGGCACTAGAAAATGGCAAAAAACATTGATTGGGTATGCTAGATTCAGTTAACAACCACATTGTTCGTTTCAAAATCACATGATTTACTTAATGACCATGGTGTTTTGATTTACAACCATTATAAAAACAGTCATAAAATCAAGTCAGTCATGTGCTTCCTTGATTTACAATAACAGTGTTTTACAACCAAAATTCTGGGCTTCATTGTGACCATAAATCAAGAACGACCTGTAGAGTATTATAGTAAGTAAAACTGATTCATTTTGTATTGGACAGCTCCTATCCATGTTCTTATTTTTATTATTGAATTGCTCACCTGAACTCTCTGTTCCAGCTTAATATTGTCTGAAAACTGGTGATATACATGTCTGATTTATATTTTGTGGTTTCAGAATTTGCCTCCTTGGATAACACTAGATTAGATTGGCACGTGGCTTACTACAGCTCTTCTTCAAAGCTTCAAAATAATATCGGTAAGTATATATTTCATTATGAATTATATTGTTATTTTGGTTAACTTTTAAATGATCTTTGTATTTTTTGGGCATACCGTAAAAAGTAGGGCAACTTATTTGCGTGTTCTGCTTTGGTGTTTTCTGTATAATTTTCTAAACAAACCACAACAGCATATATGAAGGAACACGAGGGTGTGCTTGTGTAATTTGGCTGACCTTTGGCTACAGATGGATCTGACTGAAATGAAGGATCTGTATTCTTTGGCTAATATATGTTTTATTTAGAGGTGTATTATATTTGTTGGACAGCTGATTTACTCTTTTATTTTATTCTATTCTTTTATTTCTTTAAAATATTTATACTTTTTCAGGAGTGATCTTTGGAACAGCTTACATCTAAAGTTAAACAATAAAAATTCAAATGTCGCCAGCCTATTCTTAAAAAAATATATGAAAGTATTTGCACCTTTCTTCTAACTGCAATCCATATTTTTAGATTTAATTAATTCTGGTACTGATTCAATGATGAGTTTTCATCACTTCGTAAAAGCCATCTATAAAGACAAGGGTTTATTAGAGCTGATCCAATTTATCCTGTTTCCTTCATTCAAAGAATCCAAAAGATATATGATTAGTTTACTGTTGTATTAAGCTCAGAGACTAACGCAACAGTTCATATATTAACATTTGAACCAAGAATGATGCCCAAAACCATAATACAAATGATGGCAGAATTGGGGGGTGGGGGGCAAGAGCAAACTGTTCTTTTAAACATGGCAACACCATCACACATAAGTCAGATATTTGTTTAGTGGCATAGTTGGCTATAATGTTCCTCCCTAATATAAGATTACCCATGTGCTGGATCAAGCTAGAAGCATCTTGTGTTCAGCATTTTGTTTCTCGCATTGGCCAACCAAGAATCCCTAGGGTGTTTGCAAAGTGGAGATACATTCCTCTCCTTACAGGGTTCTACTGAAGCTGATTTTTGGATACTGCATATTGTTCTTAATCCTTAAATGACAAATCTCAAGAATAAGAGCATGTGGTATACATATCATCTTTATCCATTCCCTTTTTCAAGTCATCCAAGTTAGCAGCCATCACCACATCTTGTGATAAAAAAATCCATAATTACGCTTTCTTTTGTTTGTTCTCAATCTGGCTTGATTGGATGACCCTGAAACCTAATATTTTGAGAGAGGAACCAACCCTATTCTTCTCCCTCCAAGCTGGAAGGCTGCAGAATTTCATAAAAGATATCCAGGGGTTCATCACATTTCCCCGCATTTTCTTTTTTTTTTTCTTTAAGTAGAATTCCGGTTATCTGAGTTTCTCACATGAAATGTTTCTGAACCATCTCATCATTTGTATCCCCTGTTGTCTTCTCTTTTTCTACATGTATAATCATATGCATATAATTATTTTTTAAAGGGGTGCGAGAATATATCAGAACCATTCTAGGGGTGCGGGGTATAGAAAAGGTTGAGATATAGCAGGGGTGTCAAACTTGATTTCATTGAGGGTCGCATCAGAGTTGTGTTAGACCACAGGGGACCGAGTGGACATGGCCAGGATGAGCATGGCCAGCTCAATGTCCTGCAGTCCTCTCCAGAGAAAACGGAGTCCAGGAGGGCTGTGCATGGCCCTCCCGAGCTTGGTTTTCATTGGCAGAGCCACTGCAGGCTGGCCCTTCTCTGTTTCCAGGGAGGCCTTGTGGGCCAGGTCCTGTCCGCGGGCCTTGAGTTTGACACCCCTGACCTATAGGGAACAATGTGCAATCTATCTAACATACACACCTACCCCAAAGAACCTTCCACTGAATAAAGGGTTATTTTGTTTATTTATATTGCCTTATACAATAGTTCACAGAGTAGTATTAAGACAAAAATAATAAGAAACTACTTCAACATCAGCAATATAGTTTGTAAGTAGTTTGTAAAGACAAAACAGCCAAATAATTTAAAAAGCAATAGGAAATAAAGAAGTGCTTTGCCTATGGGCAGGACTTATTTCCTGGGAAGAAAGTCTAATAATACAGCTCTATTGCTAAACCAGTAATCTCTCTGCTTAATATTTGCTTCACCTCATTTGGAAAAGAACCTTAGCTGACAATTTACTGATTAAGTTAATTAAGGTAGTCTCTGTGGAACTGAGACTTTTTCGCCAGATGTTTATATCCTGTCTTTTAGCCAGGAGGGCTTCGATAGAGAGTCTACCTGTCATATTAAACCTATCAGCTTGATTAAACCTTAATACTTTCTATGTGGTGCCTTAAACATGATCAGAGACTCCTGCGTGGTAAATACAGAATTCTCACCTGTTCTAGTTAGCATTTTTTCAGAAATTGAAACCTATAATATAGTATTGAACTATAATATTAAATTCCACTTCAGGTTCACCTAAAGTAGCAGCCGCTTCTCATCCACTTAACTGTAGAAGCAATAACCACCAAGATTAAGGCGCTATAAAGGTTTGGAATAAGAAGGCGGCATGCATGTTCAGTTCTGCCAGCCAGGTTTAATGTGTCATGCAAAACCTGTCAGCTTAGCTTGGGAAATTATCAGAATTCAGCAGTTTTTAAATCTGAAAGTTGTTTCAAGATTTGTGGGAGATAGTCGGTGTTGATTAAGCACTGACATTTATGTGCAAACACACACATAAATGTACCGTGTTTCATTAGAATTACTGTGGTCAGTTACCTCTTTCTAGGATGAATGACAATAACTGGGACATCAGTTTTAACTATTTCTGTTGCAATAGGGACTTCTATTAATAAAGGAAAATGCCTCCAAGGGGAGAAGCTGATCTTTTCTTGGCATGCTTTCCCATCCTAAATAGGGAGTTATTTGAGATGAGTATGTATTCATTGGAAGTTAAAACAGTCTGTAATATAGCATTATGGTGGGCATAGAATGCTTAGAATCTAAAGATTTTGTTGGTATATTTCTTCATTGTGATTCTTTATACATGGAGTAGAATTGACATGAAGTAGAATTGTTACTTTCCTGACCTTGGAGTATATGTAAAGAATCTGTTTATAACTGTTAAGTGGTTAAAAAAAATAAGGACAGTATTTTAGATTGTAATTATTCCAGTTTTCAATTGCTTCTTAGGGAAAAAGTCTTAACATTATAATCTGATGATGGGTTCTTCTGGATGAAGTTTAATATTGCATAATAGTTCTACTTTATTAAAAAAAAATTGTAAAGGGCCTGGATTATATCATCTTCCATTTGTTTCTAGTAACCCTGTCAACCCACAAAAAGGAAACTTTTATTGTTTTTAATATTTTTACTTCCCCACCCCAAAAAAATTAATTTTTAAGTGGCAACATGTACAGACAAATTCCTCAGTAGGCTCTGATTTGAGATAGTCATGACTTTCCATTCTGTTGATGGAAGATTTCAAAAAATTACGTGAAAATAAAAGTAATTATTTAGTGATCTCACTACAGCCATATACAAAAAGGTAAAGTGAAAAGGCAAAAAGGAGCAGTAAATGGAGTTTGTATTTAAAAATGGAAATAAAGATCAAAGGGGAAAAGGGAAAAGGAGTGCAAGGCAAAAAGAAAAGGAAAGGAAAAAATGTGACTTCAACTTTTTTCAGTGGAATACAAAGTATAGTTATAGCCCCACCTTTTTGCTTTACATTTCTTAGTAGATGCAGGCCATTTCTATAACAACAAAGTTAATCAAGTCATCTAAACCTAAGACCAAAGTTTCATTTTTTTTTCTGTTTTGAGCATAAAGTCCAGAAGCTGTTTCTAAATAGATTTCAAATTTACATAATGTCTTACTTAGGCCATCTGACTGATTTCATTCTCATTGATCCCATAATTTAAAATTGATCAGTTCTTTGATGGGTTCTTTGATGAACACGACACAGAATCTAGTGTTGTTACCTAACCAGTATTCCAAATTCAGTGGGGCTGAATTTATAATGCACAGTGATTCATGTATGCTGTATGCTTTATGTAATATGGTCCTTAATGAGGTGGGACTGGTAACAGGTGGCATATTTTAAATAAGTTACCATTGGCCATGATGAGGATGATGATGATGTGTGTTTTTAGATGGGATCCCAGTTGATGTACAGATTTGCTTTCCTTCTTTCATCCCAGCATTTTCTCTGGCGTTGAAGTCCTTGAGTTATGACCACAATTGAGACTAAAATGTATGTTGTTAAATGAGTTTTGCCCCATTTTACGACTTTTCTTCCCCCCCATTGTTAAGTGAATCACTGCAGTTGATAAGTTAGTAACCTGGTTATTAAGTGAATTTGGCTTCCCCGTTGACTTTGCTTGTCAGTAGATTGCAAAATTGCATGATCCTGGGACACTGCAACTGTCATAAATTTGAACCAGTTGCCAAGCATCTGAATTTTGATCATGTGAGCCTAGGTATGCTGCTATGGTGGTAACTATGGAAAAAGTCACATTTTTCAGTGCCGTTGTAACTTTGGTCACTAAATGAACTCTTGTTATTCAAGGACTACCTTATATTGACCTATGGCAATAACTCTGAAAACATAAGAAAAGGCAGAGATTTTTTAGATGCCCCACAAGAAATTATGTGATAGGGTGTTCCTCTCAACTCAGTCTTGGATACTAGAATCCAGGAGCAAATTCTGAATTTTCTTTTAACACACGTAAGCAAAAGATCACTGCTATTTCTTGGAGCTGCAATTTGAAATTGAATAGTGTCCTGTAAAACTGAATATGTTTTCTTTAACAAAGAAATTTTGACATTTTGCTTGGGGGGAAAAGTCACAAAGAATCAGTATTACAAGTTTTAGACAACTCTGTTAATTTGAAAAGAACTAGAGTTCCAGTTAGACTAAATAGCAGGAATGAGGGAGTGCTTAACATACTCCACACTACCCACCCACCCACCCACCCCCGCTTTGGACTTTACCATTTTTTATTTTAGCTGCTCATGGAGAAGGTTCCTGAATCTTTCTCCTTGTGGAGAGAAAGTAATTTTCGGGTAAACTTTCACACACACAAGTGCTGTGAATATCCTTGTTTCTGATGCTGTCTTTGATTTTAAAAAAAATAAATAGAATAGAATAGCGATGCTTTTAAAAGAAAAGGAAAATGTGCATCTTTATTATAAAAGATACCTTGACACAAGCATAATGTGCCACTGATAAACACAATGATCAATAGGGCCTGTGGAGGAAAACTGATTAAAATTAATGCAGCTGCACTGTATCTGTGTTTCTGTGTAAAGCAGCTTTGAAACCTTCTGCGTTTGCTTTCCCAGTTTGCACACTCTGAGCATTGTTGTGCATCTCCATTTGCAAGTTTAGGATTCTCAGAAGACACCATAAGCCAATCATTGCTTATCCTCTATCTCTCCGGCTTACCAACAGGAGCGTGCAAAGAGTTTCCCAGCAGCTTTCCTCTGACTTTGTGTTCAATAATAATAATAAGAAGAATAAGAATAACAACAACAACAACAATAACATAAAGCAAAACAAAACTGCTGCCTCTCTTTCTACCTTATCCATGTTTTTTCAGGATTTATCTTAATGTGTATTTACCTGTATATGTATGTGTGTGTTTTAAGGAATCTGAAAGGTTGTTTTAGACTAGAGGAAGTTGTGTAGAAGAAAGACATTTTTAAAATATAAGGGTGGGAAAGTCCATTGACCTCCCCCCCTTCCCCAATCCTTCCCGCTCATCTAGAACATAGTTAACTGTTGTTTTAAGAAGCTTCTGCAGTTGTGAAAACAACCTGGTAATGTGTCAGAAGTGTTACAACCAAGAGCTTTTTCAGGCGCAGCAACAAAAAAGGCTGATCCAGGGAGTGATTAGCGATAAGCTCTGAGCAATCCATACGGGAAGCGAGAAACCCTAAGGAATAAGCCGGTGACTAGGGAACAGGGAGAGGGGTGTATTTCATTACAGCTGCTGTAATGGCTAACTTGAGCCCAGAAGCTAGGAGGTGGGATAGGGCAAGAAATCTTTCCAGTGAGAAAATAGCCTGCTATTCTTGGAAACTTTGTCATTCGAAAGAAAAATGTTCTTGAAACCGGCTTTATTATTGTTTCCAATGAACTGAAGGTCAGAAATACATTGATTCAGCTTCCTAAAAAAAAAACATAACGTTTAAATTATTGGAAAAACCAGGGCTCTGTGTTTTGCAGGAAGGAGCACTTTCTACACAGTTGGGTAGCACTCAATATTCCGTACCTGCTTTCTGTAATTAGGAGTAGTAATGAATCCTAGAGCTGCTAAAGAATTTTTTTTAAAAAACTGCAAGATTTTCTGTGAAATGGAAGGGATCCCTAACCTTAATTATGGGACTAGGAAGAATATTGAATCCAAAAGTAAACTCTCACTGTTGAAACAAAAGGCAGAATTTCACTGTGTGTCTGTATTTATATATAATTATATAATGTTTAGCCATGACTGGAGAGACCAAAGGAATGTGCAAAGAATTATTGTAGTACTATTATTAATCTTTTTTTCCTCTTAAAACAACTATCCCTGCCAAACGATTTATCAAGTTCAAAATTTGGCATTTGTTAGATTTGCAGCACATATCAAGAATGGGATATGGAATAGAATGTTGCTCTTAAAGAAGCTGGTATATGGAAAAGTGTATATATATTGACAAGAGCCTTGCTTTGCAAGATATACTTGTTAAAACGGGTTATAACATGGCTTGCAGTTTTAATGAATGACTAATGCATTTAGGATTCACAACACAACAGATGTTGTGATCTATTGAAGTGTTTATGGGCACAACTTTGCCCCCCTTATTTGTTGAGTAATTCCTGGCATTAAATAGAGATAAAACTTCAAAAGTAATTTGATTTATTTGGAAGTTTCACAGGCTCTGATAACAATTGCATTGAAATTTATTTGCTGTCTTTAAAGACAAAGCTAACCAAAATGCATGACAGCTTTTGATAGGGGATAAAAACATTTTTTAGTATGATCATTGCTGCTGATAACATGCATTTAGAAATTCGGTTTCTGTATTTTTTTAAATTCAGCCCATTTAAATCAGGAGAAACCTAGAAAACTACAGTATAGAATGCACATGTGTTCTTGTGTATTTGTATAAACTTTCCCCCCCAAAAAACAAGAGTGTCTTCATTTTATAATGCTGTTTATGGAGTGGGTGAATAAAAGCACGGGGATTCTTACATCAAATGCAACCTGAGCATAACAGAACCAGATTAATGTCCTCAGAAGCAATGCTGGAAAAGAAGATAGCAATTGGAAGCTAGTGCTTTTTGCCATGCCTCTGAGTCATGTGACAGATACTCTTAACAGAATGTAAATTGCCTGTTCAGTGGGATCAAGCAGTCACTCACTGAATGCACAGTTCAAAGGAGGTGTGCCTAAGTCCCGTGCCAAACTGCAGGTAAGTTTTTAATCTTGTTTCTAGTTTAACTGAAATCAAACTCCAATATAAACCTTTAGCATTTTAACTTATGCATAAAGTTCAGTTTCTCATTGTGTGATTAGGTATTTAAATGCTGGCAAAAAGCAATATGATCCATATACAAGCCTTCAGAAAGCGAAGGTAGATTTAAATGTTTCTCAAATGATTGTAG
This sequence comes from Notechis scutatus, assembly GCF_049901735.1. Classification (NCBI taxonomy): domain Eukaryota; kingdom Metazoa; phylum Chordata; class Lepidosauria; order Squamata; family Elapidae; genus Notechis; species Notechis scutatus. The sequence goes on from NC_142010.1 coordinate 138,913,243, forward strand.
CGTAATAGTTGTAGCGATTAACTTTGTCATTGAACATTGATTAACATTTGAAAACAGAGATAAACATATTTTTTACGGTACTTTTTCCTCTTAAAAGTTTGCTAGTAGGGCACATTGTACCTTCATGTCAGTTTTGAAGTCCTGGAGACGGTTTTCTTAGGAAGGCTTTTCCAATGTGGTTTGCCATTGCCTCTTTCCCAAGGGCTGAGAGAGAGAGAGTGACTGGCTCAAAATCACCTAGCCGGCTTCATGCCTAGAGCAGGACTAGAACTCGTGATTTTTTGTTTGTTTCTAGCCTGATACCATACTTCTTTTTTAAAATTTTAAAAAGCTTTATTTAATACAAAAGATTAAAATATACAAAAGCAAAAAATACAGAATTATACAAATCAACACCACGACACATTCTATAGTGAAACCAATCATGTTTTCCTCTAGTACAGTTTGATAGTGATTTAAATATTTCATAAAAAATATTAAATGGCAGGTACTTCCTATCCCTTGTGAAATAACTATATTAATAATATATAATAAATATTAATCTATTATTACTCTTTGATTATAACTGTGTATTTTTATAAATAAGTCATTTATATAAGCTTAATCAAAATGAAAGAGGAATAAAAACTAATATTCTATAATTTCCTATCCTTTATATGGTAGTATATTTCTTAGAGTCGAGTCCTTATTTCTCCTTATTTTATGCATTCTTTTTTTTTTTATACCATACTTGTAATAGGGCAGACTAGTGTCAAGAAAATAAACATTCTTGGCAAAAAGTGAAGAATGCCTGCAGCTATGACTGAGTGCTCAGAGTTCATCATTATTGTTAACTTGCTCTTTTGTTCTGTTTCTAAGAAAAAAGGAGATACTTTAAATATTTAAATTAGGAAGTCAGTGTCCATCAGTTGTGTTCCTAAGTGGAGAACAATCTTAAAGCTGAGATGATCTTTTTAAAGATATGGGGATCTTTTCTTTATATGCAGGTCAGGAATTTGTTAGAGAGGAACTGACATAGCAAGTTATTAGTTCAAAATACACAAATTTGTATGTTTTCCTCCAAATAGGACACATTGGGAATTAACACATGTATGAAAATTTAATTTTAACATTTCTTTAAAAAGGATTTTTAAGCAAAATAACTTATTAGAATTTAAGCCAAATAAATTTTAAATAGGAATGCTGCAACTTCATTAAATGAATGAATATTCCAAAGCTAACATTTGAACCAAGAATGTACATTATTCCAAATGTTAATATAATAAGCATAGTGTAAATGCAAAATTTCAGAGGATACTTGTGATTAATAAAGGTTAATAAATGCAACAAAGCTTCTTGAAAAGACTTTCCATTAAATAGTAGGACATTTCATGACCACAAGACAATAAGCTTATGTGATACACGTAGCAGCTGGAAATATTTGCAATGACACTGGTTTCAAGAATGGTTTCTGGTTCGAAATATTTTGTAACAAAAAGAGTTAACTTGTATAGTAAGATCTAAATGTGGATGGCATGTGTAACTATAAAAGAGCATTCTGGGATATAGGAGCTGAAGTCCAAATTTGATTTAGTCCTTTCCATACTACTAAAGTAAAGCACTGACTTATATGTAAATGGAGATATAACTGAAAAATAGCACCTAATACTGAGTCAGCAGAGCATTTTGATTCTCTCTAATGCACACTTTTTTGGCGGGGGAGTCTTATAAATCTTGGTTTCTTCTGTTCTTCCCATTTCATTTCCTTGTCATATTACACTATAAGCCTGACATGCCTTTTTGAAATTTCTAAGAGATATTTTCTGCCTCAGGCTTAATGTTTTTGCTTCAGATTATTTTTTTTCTATTGTAATGTTTTCTTATTTTTTTTTTTAAATATTTCATTAAACAATTTCCCTCATTTTATAACACCATTTTCATTTTCAACATTTCAGTATCGGTGTACATTCATTTTACATGCATTTTAATTATATATACATATATCTATATATATTCCTTTATATATATTGTTCCACTATAATATATACCATGTATTTTTTATTATCATACTATAATTTCATATTCTTTATTTCTCTTTATATCTATTATTTAACCAATTATACCATGCATTCCAAATCAAATAATATTCGGTTTCTCCTCTATCTTTTATTTCAATTGTCAGCCTATCCATCTTGGCACACTCTAATACTTTCCTTATCACACTTCCCTCAGACAGTATAATACCATTTTTCCAGTTTTGCACATAAACCATTCTAGCCACCATTATTAAATGTAGCATTAGATATTGTATTTTTTGTCATATTTTCCTGTTGTTATGCCTAGTAAGAATATCTCCGGTTTTAACTCTATTTGTTGTTTAGTTATTTCCTCAATCCATCCTCTTATCCTCATCCAATATTTTTTTGCTACTGGGTACGTCCACCACATATGATAGTATGTTCTTTGATTCTGTTTACATTTCCAACATTCTGGTGATCTATTTGGAAACATTTTTGCTAGTCTCACTGGGGGCAGGTGCCATCTGTAAAACATTTTATATAAATTTTCTCTGTATGCTGCTGACACAGTCAATTTATAAACCCCCCCGCCCAATTTTTCCCATTTTTCTAATTCTATAGTGTAGCCAAAGTTTTATGCCCATGTTATCATTATTTCCTTTACTGTCTCTTCTTCCATTTTAAATCCCAATAAATAATTGTATAATTTTTGATCAGTTTTTCCTCTGATCCCTGCAATATCTTGTCCAGTTCTAGTGGTTTTTTATAAAACGCATACATTTCTGCATCTTTCCTAAATCTTGTCTGGATTTGCATATACGGCCACCAGTCTACATCGATTCCCTGATTTTTTTTTAGTTCTTGTTTAGTTTTTAGCTTCCGTTGATTATTTAGGATGTCTTGGTATCTTGCCATTTTGTCTAAATCCAACATATTGGGGTATATTAGTGCTTCCATAGTTGATAACCAGACCGGTATTTTATTGTAGTGATTCCTTTTGATTTTTCCCAGATAAGTAACAACACATTCCTTATTTGATGTCTCTGAAAGTAACTATGCGTTTTGTTTTTACCATCCCATATGAATGCATGCCAGCCCCATTGTAGGCCATGTCCTTCTATTGTCAAAATTATTTTATTTTTTAGGATTATCCAATCTTTTATCCATGTGAGAGCTGCTGCATGATAATACAATTCCCAGTCTGGAAGAGCAAATCCCCCTCTATGTCTACTGTCCTGTAATAGTTTTAGCTTAATTTGTGATTTTTTAACCTTGCCAAATAAAGTTTGTTATTAATTTGTTTAAGTCCCCGAAAAATTTCTTTCCTAGTTTTATTGGTACTACTTGGAACAAAAATAACATTTTTTGTAATATATTCATTTTGATAGTTGCAATTCTTCCTGTAAATGAGAGTTGTAATTTTTCCCAATTATCCAAATATATTTTTATTTGTTTTACCAATTTATTATAATTATCTTCTTTAATCGATGTACATTTTGCTGTTAGCCACATTCCTAAGTATTTGACTTTTTTGGTCATTTGCATCTCCATTTTTCCCTCCAGTTCTTTTTTCTGTTTATGAGTGAATTTTTTTGTTATTATCTTTGCCTTGTTCTTATTTATTTTAAGACCTGCCACTTTGCCAAATTCCTCTATTTTCTGGATTAATTTGGGTCCTGTTTCCAATGGTTCCTCTACGATAAATACCAAATTGTCCACAAATGCTTGGACTTTATATTCTTCTTTTTTTATTTTAAGGCCTTTTATTCTTGTTCACGTCTAATCTGTCCAAGTACAACTTCCAAAGTTAAAATGAATAACAACGGTGATAGTGGACATCCTTGTCTTACACCCTTAGAAATTTGAAATTGCTCTGTTGTATCTCCATTTATTATTACTCTTGCCATTTGTGTGGTATATATTGTTTTCACCATCCTTACAAATTTCTCCCCAAAGTTCATGTCTTATTCTTAATTGAGTTTTGTTGTAGATCACTGTGATTTCTGGAAGAAACACATTATATAAATGTAATAAAATATACATATAAAATAATAAAGACACTATCATTGCATAATACATTTTTATATACAAGTCCATTCAGAAAGAGCATTAGTTGCATGATGTTCTTCAATATACCTCCATAAGGTAGGAAAATATATAAGGTATTTTTTGTTTAGCAGCTGCCTCATTTAGCATTTGCATGTACAAAGGTTTTTACAATAAATAATAAGTAATTTTACAATAAATATTTGCATTTACAATCTTTGTAGTTTGGTAAGACAGAAAAAAGCTTCACTTAGCAACAGGTTCACTTAATGACCAAGTTGGCAGTCCAGGTATGGTTGCTAAACCATGACTACTTGTAATGCATTTTTGTTTTGCTCTGTGACAACATACCGTATTTGCCGGGCGTATAAGGCGACTTTTTGCCCGAAAAACATGCCTCCAAGTGGGGGGTCGTCTTATACGCTGGTATATCCACGCCGGCTTTCGGATGCTTGTTGGAGCGCAGCGGGCGCCTCTGGCTTCCTGGATCCCCCTCGTCGCTTCCGCTTCATCCCGCTCACCTCGCTCCGCCCGAGGCTGCAGCCTTACTGCTCTTCCCACGGCCCCTGGCACTCTGCCCTGCCGCTGCAGCCCCAGGGATTTCTGGAGGCGTTTCCGGTGGTGGTGGGGTCGTCTTATACGCAGGTCGTCTTATACGCCGGCAAATACGGTATTTTTGTTTGACCTATTTGAGGACTTCTGGACAAATTGACAGCAAAGAACTTGGAAAATGAGATTTATCACATATACAAAAAAGGACAATGACCTTTGAACAGGATTTTTGAAGGAAATGCTGGCATAGTAAGAACAATCATACAAAGGCAAAAATTAAAGTGAGGAACTCAGAAGACTGCAAGTAGGCAGGGAGATAATTGTATGAAAAGTAGCAGTCTAGACAAAAAAAGCAAAGCAGTTAGAAGTAGAAGTAGTATCATTTGTCTTTTTCTAAGATAGATATGTAGAATTCATTAGCAATCTTGGGCAGTTCAAACTCTCCTGATAGGTCATTCAGGGATCAGAAAGCTGAAGTAAAGCATTTTATTCAACCAAGGTGGGTTCTTGGTGGTTGATGTTGTTCATTATTTTAAGATAGGCAAAAATATCACCTTCAAATTATTTTCAACTCTCAAACTTTGATACGGCATGAAATTGTGTTTATTTGGCTGAATCTACATGGTGGTTGATCTTTTGATTTGGACAGTCATCCATTGAAACATTATTTAAAGGGAGGGAACATGGCACACCCAGTTGAAGAGAGAGCGCTGTGCACCCAAGCCAGCCTATAATATCTTTCTAACCTCTTTAGGCCACAGTGAAGGTAAGTCTGGTGAAAGGGAAGTGGCAAAATGGGGGGTGGGGGGAGTGGGAGGTAAGCTGCAAGGATATTGAACAATTTAGCTTCCATTAGTTACTTTTAACATTGGATTTCCATTCTATTTCCATTTGATTAGAGCAGTCCAGTTGCAAACAATGACTGTTCTAGTCTTGGTGATAAAAGCAAGACAAGAATACCTTCACAAATAATACTTCTTTTCTTGCCAGTTTCAAACTATTGAAAACTTGCCAGTCTCTAATCTTAATCAGAAACTGGATGGGGGAAAGCCACACAAGAGTACAGACGAGGTTGTTGAATTTCATAGTTGGGTTTCCAAAGTATGTTATGGTGTATGGATGTAGCAAAATTGTTACTAAAGGAAGCATAAATGCTGGTGTTATTTTTTAAAATCCATCTAGAAATTGTTTGCTAGTATATAAGATAATGTGATTCCAAGATGCTGATACAGTTCTTTGTACTACTATTTGCAAGGTATGTTATCAGTCTTTTCCTTTTTAGATGATTTTGTGAAAATAAATGATAACAGAGAAAGAAATTGTCAGAGTTCGTATTAAGCATGGCAATAAATCTCAGGTCTTTAGAAACTCAGCCCTGTAGTCAGTACTGTAATTAGATTACAGCAGAAGATTTTCAGACTCCACAAGGCTAGATGGGTTATTTTATTGCACATACAAAAAAAAAAGTGGAAGATTTGCATATTTAGGAATCAAGTCTAGGTCTTTTCCTCCCACTCTGGCAAATTAAAGGACCTTGAGAATTTTTCTGGCCTTGAGAATCAGAGACACGTGTTCCATGTTTACATAACAATTCTGCCTGGCATGACTTGGTTCCTGCCTTACGAGGTTCAGCTCTTACAGAGTTGGGGGAAATATTGCCAGTGGAAGACAAAGATTTGAAATTGATTACCCTCTTCAAAATTCCATAAATCTGGCAGGGTAAAATAAAATAAATAATTTTTTTTGCTTTGGAGTGCTTAGAAATCTTCAATAATCTGAAATTATTTGTCTATGTAAATTACGCAAAAAAGCAAGCAATATTTTCTGAAAGAATAATGCCTGATAAATAGTAGTATGAGCTATTTCATCATTAAAATAATGTCCAGAATACATTCACTGATGGTGTTGTGTCACTAGAAAGAAACTCCTGCATACCATGGTCTTCTGCATATGACCTCCTTATCCTAAAAATCTTACCTGTTTTGGATTTAAGGAGTTCAAATATGTGAGGAGTACTGCAATGTTCTTTAGCAGCAACTGAATTGGTTTCATTAATTTTCAGGTTCAGCTAAAATATCTTGAAAGACTGGGTGGTAACTTGGAAAAGATTTAGGTAAATTGGAAATTTGGAAGCGTTGTTACCGTACCATTATACTATGTTATACCTTCTACCTTGTTCAGAAGCATATGCAAGTAAAAATAAACAGACACATCTGTCCTATATATTTTTATTCTGCCTTTATTGTTTTTATAAATAACTGAAGGCAGTGAACAGTATTTAATTCTTCCCCCTCCTCCTACTTCCCCTTCAACAACAACCCTTCATATGAGTTGGGCTGAGAGAAAGTAGCTGGCTTTCATGCCTAGGGCAGGACTAGAACTCACAGTTCTCATGGTCTTTAACCTGATGCCTTAACCACTATGGCAAATTAGTTAGTTTCATCTTTTTAATCCCCAAATCTTCTCCATTTCTATGACTTCTATCCAGATTGGCACAAATAGGAGCAGAATTCCTTATGCGCTTGGATATTCTTATACACAAGATTTCTGATTTTATAGAGAATTCTACTTGGGGTCTTGAACTAGGGAATGGGGGATTTTATTGCCCAGGAGAATATTTGAAGCTCAGGGTTGAAATGAGGGTTCTTTGGTGCTCTCTGAGCTTGGCTGTTTTGTTATAGACATTTCATTACCCAAACTAGGTAACATAATCAGTACTAGTCCATCATCACTAACACTGGTGATGTTACCTAGTTTGGGTAATGAAACATCTGCAAGGAAATAGCCAAGCTCAGAGAGCACCAAGGACCCCTCATTTCAACCCTGAGCTACAAATATTCTCCTTTATTTATTCTACTGGACAATAAAATCCCCCATTCCTTGGTTCATACTTTGACATTTAAATAATTAAGAATAGGAACAAGGAATATCAGGGATGTTGAGGGTAGTGTCAGGCTCCTAACATACACTGGATTCTCAGTTCAGACATGGTATCAGTTCTTGAAATTATTTTCAATATAAGGAAAAGTACTTTGATCAATCAGCATATTAATGCAGCTTAGTAATAGTCCACTCAGTACATGGGCATCGTATATCACATCTAGCTACAAAAGTGTCAGTAATGGATGATTAATTGATCAAATTATGGGATACAGTTACAAAAAAGTGTGCCAATAGCTATGTGGTTACAGAATGTTACTGTACAGTTCTTGCAGCTCAAATTTAGCTGATTTCTGAAGAATGGACTCTCTTGGGTTACTTATCTGTGAGGAGCAATATGTCGCCACTATATAGAGTGGAAACAGAAACTTTTTCCCAGGGATCAGGAACTTTAGTTTTTGCCCCTGAAGGTTTACAAGTGTCCTGTGATATCAGTGGGAGGCTGATCTTTATCTTAGTTTTTTTGTGTGACTAAGGTGCATTAAATTTACCTGCTTGAAAGGCTTATTTAAAACAAAGAACAAGAGTACCCCTGAGAAAGGTGATTTGCACCAAATTCAGCGGTACAATCTTAGTGGCTTCGGAAAATTCACAGAAACAGAGTTGGAGGGAATCACAGATTGTTCATTTTAGTTGTGGAAGCAGTCACAAGGAGATGAAACTTTTGTTAATCTAAACAGGACTGTTAAACTCGATTTCATTGAGGGCCACATCAGGGTTGTGTTTGACCTCGGGCTGGGATGGGTATGGCCAGCTTGACGTCACTCATGTTGGGAATGCCTGTGGTCCAAGCGCTCTGCCAGTGAAAACGGGCTCCCAAGCTCGGGAGGGTCGGACACGTTTTTGCTGGCAGAGGCAGTGTGGGCTGGACTGTCACTGCTTCCAGGGCTGCCCCATGGGCCAAGTCTAAGCACCCCGCAGGCTGGATACGGCCCACAGGCCTTGAGTTTGACACCCCTGATCTAAAGTGTTGATAACTTTCCTAATAGCTTCTTTTCTGGATATTCCTTGCCTAGATCATCTCACTGTATATCTTTTGTATTTTGCTATTTCTATGGCACCTGTTAAATATTTGGTATAATTGGGAAAAAATAAAAAATAGTATGAGCATTAAATTAAAAGTCACTTGTGTATTTCTGCCTTCACACAAAGATAAGGGGCCCTACCATGTCTCATCAACTGTTAACCAGCATGACACTGTATACCCCCCCCCCCCATTTTTACATTAGTGTGTGTGTGTGTGTGTGTGTGTATTGTAAAATAATGAATCCTAGTTTTTCTGCTTCTCTTGGATCTGAGAAATCCCCAAAGGATTCTTTGGTCAAAAGTTATAGTGATCTGCAGTAGTGGATTCTAATTAATGAGGCAGGAGATATGCTTTCTAATACTTACATAGACCAAAGCTTGGGTCATGTATGCCTATTCAATTGGGACTTTGAAGAGGTATAAAACATTTCATTGAATTTAACTGTCCTGTGTTTATTTTCAGCTATATCAACTGAAGGCTAATATAGTATAGCTACTCATCAGAGTTATAAGATGGTAGTGACCCAGTATGGAAATTATATTGGCCAAGAGAAAAGCACCAGTGAGGGCAAAAAAGCAGCTTGCAGAAATAATGCATTTATTGATTAGAAATCAAATATTTTATTCTTTTGTTGCCATTGTGATTACTTCTTTTTCTTAGCTCATTTTTCCTAGAGATCTAAAACATTCACATATATTTTAATACCTGGAACTATTAAACGTCAAACCCTATGTTACATTTCAATCTGAAAACAGATTTGCATATTTTTAATATTCCCCTAAAAATCCATATCTTTGTACAGCAATTGTTCATTTGAATTTCAAGGGCGGGGGGAATAGTATTGCCGAGTTTTGTGTAGTCTCAGGGAAACTATTCATACCTCTGCCCTATATAGAGGGTAAATAAAGAGATTTAGCAGACTGTTACTCACAGTTTGTTTATTTGCTGTCAGCTTTGATTCTTTAGATTTTGGCTATTGGTAGCTGTTTTGAAGAGACCATCCAACTGAGAGCAACTGTAGCTCACAATGCCATCACATTGCCTGCATAAAACCCTTAGGAAGAACCTTTTGTTTGGCTTTCAAATAAAATCCATTTGTAATAAAATAATAGGAGGTATTTTTGGCCCTTGTTAATTATAACTGTAGTTGTGTGTTATAGTTCCAAGCCAAGTTCTTTATTTGTGGTTTCAAATAAATGTGTGTTGGATGGATGTAACCTAAGGCATATTTAGTGCAAGATGAAGTGGGTGCAACATTGACAACAAAAGGAAGAGGATAGAACATGCGCAACAAGGGTGGAAAAGCAACTGTAGTGAGGAAAATGGCAATAAAAATAACATGCAAATTCAAATTAGTGCCTGAGTTAGGGAATAAACAGCAGAAGGAAAGGCATGAAGATTAGATCATCTCTGTTGTCAAATATTCTTTTTTTTTTTGCCCTAGAAATGTCTTTTATCGTAGAAGAAAGTCCCTGGGGATCTTTAACAGAACAGTGTATGACAGGGTCAAGCTTGAGATCTGTAAGATATTAATTATCTAGGCATGCAGTGATTAATATCTAATATTAATATCTAATTTGCATTGATATTTTATACATCTTTTCTTCTTTGTTGTGGAAATTTTATAACTATTTCCCTATATTTTCAGTGTGCAGTAACTGTTGCTAATTAATATTGTATATTTCCCCGTCACAGTTCTTGAATTGGCAACTTCTGTCTGTCAGTGGGTATATATTTACAGTATCATCTAGGTTAGCAGGTTAAAAATAGGCAGTTACTTCGCACTATACATATTTTGGAACTAAAGCTAGAATGGAAGGTACTGCATGTCTCTATTGCTGGATCTGTCTGTTTAACAGAACATACTATTCCCAAGATCTGTTCTGTCACTGGGCACCCTAACCACATTCTTTATAAACGATATAGCTATTCCTGCATGGTCCTTTTGTTGGGCATCTGTCTTCAATGCACTCTATTTGTAGCTGTTTTTTTTAGCATGGATTTGTAGGCCAACAAATGAGAAAGTAGTTAATCATTCGTGCAAAGAGTTGTAACACAAAGCGCCTGTTCCCATCTCTGTTTCTGTATCGTTCCTGTCCCTGTTGTGATAGTAGTAACCATGCTATGTTTTCAAATCTTTTAGCTTCAATATTAATGGTACTGAAGATCCTGTTTTTTGTTGTTGTTAATTCATGTTGCTGTTGCCTACCTGATCAATGCTATCCCCATCCTCTATTTGTTGTATACTGGCTTAGTTCTAGGAATTAATTTCTTTATTTGGGACTTCTGGTAAACCAGAAAATGTCAGATGGATTTGGATATCAAGTGTTTTGCTCAGTTTAGCATCTTTTTCTCCAAAATCCCATATCTGCTTATCAGTATTGGCTCAGAATCGAGCATTAAAGAGACTCGGCCTTATTTCAAACAATTATGTATAATCAGCATTCTGGTTCTTGATTTTCCCCTTCTGTCAGAAAATATTTTTATTTCACATACATCTTGATAACAGTGATGCTGCCAAGGGAATTCCTTTCTTGTGAATGGTGAAGCAGTCATGAATAGTACCTTTCACTGTTCTTGTACACCACCACTAACTGTTGCTTGATTCCCAGGACGTTTGGGTTATTGTAGTCACTTATGTAGACAAAATCCACGCAGATAGGTAACATCTACTGCAGGGAGACTTCAGTACTAGAAATGTATATTTGTTGGTTTTCCTTTAAATATTTTTTAACAATTCCACTGTCATTCAGGTATCTCACAGAAAGTTCACCTTTTGCATTCATTAAAGGTGAATGAAAAAATGGATATCACAGGCTATGCATTTTTACCTTGCTATTTACTAAGCATACGCTGCTAAACATCTATAGCTAAATGATCTGTGCCTGGTCTATGCTGATTCTCCTTACCTGATACTGTACCTCAGGGCTCACTTTTTTGTTCCTATGATGAGAGGTTCAAAAAGTCTCCATTCAACAGTTGCTGGATTGTTCAAATCATAGTAAAGCTGCAAGGTGAAACATGCAGTCCCAAGAAAGTTATGCATTCATATAGTCTGATGGAGGACTGTATCAGAGATATGACATACCTTTATAAACCTTTAATGCAATCACAGTCTTCTATATGTGTCCAGTTCCACAGATATGTTCAAGCCAATTTTTGCAAAAGCTATTTCTTCATTATGACTCTTCAGGTTTCTGCCCTGTTTGTGTAAAACTGTTGCTTGTTTCTCACATGTGTTAGACTGTATAAAAACTACATACAACAAGTTGGTAATCATTATTTTATACAGACACTGAATTTATCCCCTTCCATTGTGCAGAGCTAGTATTATCCATGTACATATGTACATGTGCTCTCTTTAAGCTTGTAATTGAAGTTAGGGCTTTGGATGGCAAGTCAGGAGCTGGACTTCTTTGAGCCTGTTAACTGAGGGTTGCATCAGGGGTGGGATTCTACCAGTTCGCACCTATTCAATAGAACCGGTTGATAACATTCTAAGCAGTTTGGAGAACCGGTTGTTAGAAGAAATTACTGGCCTAATCCTGTAAGGAAGGCAGGAAGGAAACATTCTGATGTTGCTTACAGAAACTGCCTCTCCATTAACTCTTATTACATTCTTGGCAGGACTAGACTTCCTGTCTCAGGAACGTCTCTGGAGTCCCCCCCCCCTTTGCTGGTACTTTGCTTGTGTGGAGTGACCATTCAAAGTTACAATGGCACTGAAAAAAGTGACTTATGACCATTTTTCATACTAACGACTGTTGCAGCATCCCCACAGTCATGAGAGGCCAGGCGAGGAGATGCGTGCCTCGATGTGAGTGATATTGAGTTGGCCACGCCCAGCCAATAACATGACCACCAAGCCACACCCACCAACTAAGCCATGCCCACAGAACCGGTTGTTAAAAAATTTGAATCCCACCCCTGGGTTGCATGTCTGCAGAAAGCTATCTTTGCTGAGGTTCAATATGACTACAGAGTTGAACCACAAATAAGCCATCTTTCATCTGGTTAGTTTTGACTTCTTAGCCATGAACTCCTCTGTGAAGGTATCTGAGGGTTTTCTCCTCTAAGGAATCCATCTTGGGATATTATCTTTGCAAAAATAAATCTGAAAGTGTGTGGGAAAGATTGAATTTGCTTTCTTAATGTTTGCCAGGGTATCCTTTTCAACTTTATTTTTGATATTCTAAAAACTTAGTTTGCTTAAGTAGCATTGGACTCTTTACAGAGAGGTCTTGATGGATCCATATGAATCTCCAATAGTTGTTGCAGGTTTACCATAAAGAGGAATAAATATTTCAGTCAAGAACCCCACTATAGATATAGGTATGGATATAGATTGGATGTGGGTATAGATATAATTAGATATAAATTAGATACAGAGATCAACATTTCCTTCTTTTAGGCTAGTCATTACAATAGCATTCTTTACACAAGTACATGTATTTTGTTTGAAAGTCTCAGAGATAACAGCAAAATACAGCACAATTTGTATCTAGGCTGGTAGTCACTTCTTATATCAAGCAAGAAACCACTGTAACTATTTTGGTAGGAGTAAAGTCAGAGGGATTTAGTAGTGACTTAAAATAGAACAAGTCCATTCAATGTTTTCTGTACATATTAGGGGTAGCCTGTTTGCTCTTTGTCATGACATCATCTGCCTTCATGGACAACATATGCAAAACAAGTCTAATTTGGGAACTATGAAGGTACCATACAGTGGTCTGGCTTCTGGGAATCAAACTCTCCCAATTTTCTTTACTGTCTGCAAAATTATTTGGGGAAAATTCCCTTTTATTACGTGTTCTATGAAAATAAACTTCTTTGTTTTAGGTGATTTGTTAAAATATTTGAGTTTTGTTTTTGGCTTATATCAATGTATCACAATTAAAAAGGTATTTCCCAGCTATTCTTGATGAGAAATAGGTAAAATCCTCCTATTAAATAATATCAAGAAAAATGCATGGACCCCCCCCCCCCCCCACTTTTACATGTAGAGGTAACATTGGGAACACTGAAATATAAAAAAAATAAAAAGTCTTCGATATTCCAGTTGTTCTTTTTAACAACTATTTTTTAACAATTGTTTTCCATTAAGAAGCAATAATTTCTTCTTAGTGCTGTGTTTCTCTTTTTGTATTCCAGTATTATTTCAAATTGCAATTGGGAATTGTGCAACATAATTAAATAAGAATTTCCTAAATTATCTCTGGATTATTAGAAAAAGAAAGCATGTCTTCTCATTCCATCTTGCCTTAAAAACTTTTTTTTCCTTTCTCACAGTTTAAAGTGTTCTGTTATCAACTGAATCTGAAAATTATTAGCAAAGAAAAATCACACTTTGGAAAAAGCAAAAGCGTAGTGGAAAACCTGATTTCTGAGATATATTCCTTTAGCAGATAGGGGTAAATTTCTTGGAAATGTCTCAAATGGCACTAATTATATTTCTGAATTTTGACATAATACAAGTTGTATCATGTATAATCATTCCTTCATCAAAGGATCCACATTTAATTTGATGATTATGCAGATGAAATTAAAAATTCCACCAGGCTCTGCAGCTCATCCTCAGTAGTAAGCCAAAGACCACAATATCCGAGTTTAGCTGTGAAGAGTCCACTATCATGGAAGAATTTAGTAAATGTAGCTTTGTCTCTTATCTAAGAATTATGCAGGTTATAGGTAGTAACAGCAGGATTGCATCATAGCTTGGCATAGACTGTAATTTGGGAAATTCCCAGTTCTCAAAGCTTCCTTCAGTTGAGTCTTCATCTCTTGCAGATGTAGCATGTGTCCTGTAATACAGGTAGATTAATTCTAGCCTTATTACACTTTTGCTGTAGGAATTATCAAGAAAATTTATTTATTTATTTATTTTATTTATTTATTTATTTTATTTATTTATTTATTTGATTTGTCAATTGTTTACAAGATAATAAGTACAAGTGTATACATAGTTGTTAATATATGAAATGGGTACATATAAGAAAAATAAAAGAATAAGAGAAACAATAGGACAGGGACGGTAGGCACAATGGTGCGCTTATGCACGCCCCCTACAGACCTCTTAGGAAAGGGGTGAGGTCAATAGTAGACAGTCTAAGGTTAAAGTTTTTGGGGTTTGGGGAAGAGACTACAGAGTCGGGTAGAGTATTCCAGACATTGACCACTCTATTGCTGAAGTCGTATTTCCTGCAATCAAGTTTGGTGCGGTTTACTTTGAGTTTGTATCTGTTGTGTGCTCTTGTGTTGTTATGGTTAAAGCTGAAGTATTCATTGACAGGTAGGACATTGCAATGTATGATTTTATATACCATGCTTAAGTCGGACCGAAGACGGCGTAATTCAAGGTTTTCTAGTTTTAGAATTTCGAGTCTGGTGGCATAAGGTATTCTACAACGAGTAGAAGAGTGGAGAACTCTTCTTGTGAAATACTTCTGGACTTTCTCAATTGTGCTAATATCACATACGTAATAAGGATTCCAGACTGATGAACTGTATTCGAGTATTGGTCTAGCAAATGTTTTGTATGCTCTGGTTAGTAGTGAGATATTACCAGAGAAAAAGCAACGTAGGATTAGGTTAACAACTCTTAATGCCTTTTTGGCTATGTAGTTGCAGTGGACTCTAGCACTTAGATCATTAGAGGTGAGTATTCCCAGGTCCTTTACAGAGCTTGGGTCGTCAAAAAGATCTTGACTATTCAGTTTGTATTTTATTTTCTGATTTTTTTTACCAATATGTAAGACAGAGCATTTATTTGTTGAGATTTGAAGTTGCCATATGTTGGACCATTCAGATACATAGTCTAGGTCTTTTTGAAGGGTAGTAGTATTGTCTGTGGTATTGAACAGCTTTACATCTGTGGTATTGAACAGCTTTACAAATTATGTGATACATTGTGAATGCTAAGAAACAATATTAAGGGCCTATTCACCTAATGTTTTATCCTACTCTATGGGTAACAGGTGGGTGAGACCATTTGTCCTGTTGTTCCTCTAGGACTTCAGTCAATTGTATATTGTGAGTATATTGAGCCTTTTCAAAAGCAGTAGTGAATATAATGAAGGTCTTCTAAAACTTTTAAAGAGATCTTCTGAAATAGGTCAACCAGAATAGTGAATTAACTAACAAGTTTTATTTTATTTATCACATTTATATAGCTGCTCCTTTTAAGAAATCTAAACAGTTGATAATTCTAGATAAAGCTTTTTTTTTTTTTAAAGCCACAAAACAGACCAGTTTAAGAATAAGTGAAATATACACACTGCTGCATTCCGGACCAACTGCAGGTCCTGAATGCTTGCCAAAAGCAGCCTTATATCTAGATTGCATTGTAGTCCAGTTGAGTAATAAATAATTCATGAGTGATTGGAAGCAGAAACAGAACCTTTCAAAACAAGAATAGAGATATCAGGCGCAAAAAGGCCTTTTGACGGTGGCTTCCTTGAGCAGGAGCTATGAGTCCAAGAAGAACTTGAAATTTCATACCAAATCTATCAAGGGAAATGCTACCCGATTCAGAGTTAATGGTGGAAAATTTTTGGATCAGAGTTGGGGACTAACAACATAGCAAACTAGATTTTATTATGGTTGAGATGAAGTCTGTCCTTCCTAATTAAGGCCCTCACAGAATCCAACTCAACCTTGATGGTATCACATGGAAGGCTTGGAGCAAAGTTGTATAAATCCAGACAAATTTTGCCTGGTTTTTCAACGTTCTTTTCCTGGTGAAGGTTGTTGAGAAGACTTGTACTTTCAAAGAATGAAATGGATAATCTAAACCAGGGGTGTCAAACTGATGGCTCGTGGACTTGAGGAATCACACAGGCCACACCCACCCCAGCTCCACAAAGGCAAAAAAATGTCATGATATGTCACGTGATGTCATGTGACGATTGAGTTTGACACCCGTAATCTAAACCCTTTCTAATTGTTTCTTGGCTTATGAAAATGATGCCTGCCTGCCTGCCCTGATCTAGCTTCGATATCTCTCTCATTAATTTTTGTAGTAGATTAAGCTTTTTGTACTCTTCCAGGATTTGAATATTCTGAATCCTGGCTTCAGATTGCCAGTTTTGTACTACCATCAGCGTGAAACTATGGTGAAGCAAATGATGTCACACATTATGTGAAATCAATAACAGTGACAATGTCCGAAAAAGTATGTCTGAAGTAATTCCAAAGTCCTTTGCCTAAAAATCTTGGCGTCATGGGCATTCTTGTCATATATCAAATTAATGAGCCAATAGAGGTTATCTTTGAGGGCTTTTCAGAATTTATTACATGCATTTGCAGAGAAGAAACTTATAGTATGTAAAGCATGTAAAATAAATAATAGTTTTTTGCCAGATTCAAACCAGTCTAGGTTTGTACTTGTTTTCAAGATACATAAATGGACTGGTTTTTATTGGAAAAATAGGGAGGAAAATGATGAAATCTTTTCCAAATAATTCAATCCATCACAGCTACTATTGAGTCTGATATATTTCACTGAGGTAAGGTTTTAGCAAATACACATATGTCTGTCAACTAACATTCTCTTGTCTCTTCCCCCACACACCATATTGTTTAGTGAAAACAAATCGGCTGTAATTTAGTGTACATCATGATACATTGTTTTTTCTTGCCACTGTTCATGGCATTTATACCATGATCTGTTAAAGCCTCCAAAATCATGCCATAGACTGTTCTCTTAGTTGCTAGAGTATAACAATTGTAAGTTTGTGATGGATACCAGGATCTAGCCTTAAGCAAATAGTAATGCAAGAGTTCCGATCTGCTGTCTGCTGTTAGCAATAGAATTTAGTCTTATATACCACCCCATAGCACTTTACAGCACTCCCTGGGTGGTTTACAGTGTAAGCTTTATTTTTAGCATTGCCTCTAACAATCTGGGTCCTCATTTTACCAACCTCGGAAAGATGGAAGGCTGAGTCAACCTTGAGCCCAATTAAGATTGAACTCCAGACTATGGGCAGAGTTTGCCTGCAATACTGCATGTTAACCACTGCGCCACCAGAGCTGCTTGCCTATCTAGATGGTGGCAACAGGTACTCATACTTTGCTGATCTCAAAAACTCAAGAGTCAGATCTGTTTACTACTTGAATAGAAGACCATTATGAAATCCTGGATCTGTAGAATTATTTGGGAAGTTGGGGGTGTGTGGAAATTCTGTTTCTGAAACAGCTGTGGACACTGCAACTCATGCAGCTGC
Source organism: Notechis scutatus (assembly GCF_049901735.1). Taxonomy (NCBI): domain Eukaryota; kingdom Metazoa; phylum Chordata; class Lepidosauria; order Squamata; family Elapidae; genus Notechis; species Notechis scutatus. Next base: position 138,931,029 of record NC_142010.1, read on the forward strand.
TTTATTGACTTTTTAAAAAGGTGCTCTATAAGCATTTCTATCGAAAACATTGCTAAATATTTGCATTTTCATCTTGGAAACCTGAGAAGTCACTGTGTTTTTGCCATGACTATTTTGACAAAAGTTGGAGTTTAAGTTGGAGTATTTAACTCAAATTTTTGAAGAGCCAGATCAAAGGTACCATGTACAGATAACAAAAAGAGATTATGTCTGGAAACTGATTTAAGAATATCAAACATAGAGAAGCATAAAATTATCCAGCTAATTTGATGCTAATGAACTGAAAAACCCAAAAGGCTTCTAGCTTTCATAATTATCATGCAATTGAAAATTAACCTTATCTATAAAGGCCTTGTTTCTACATGTCAAAGAACTATGTGTACCTGATCTTCTTGCTCATTTTCCAAATCTCTTTTGGGCATCAGCAACTTCTGCTATTCTAAGTGTTTCAGCTGAACTACAACTCCCAGCATTATTTCCCATTGGCAATGCTTCCTAAAATGTTTGGAGTTGCAGATCAGCAGTAGCAGAAAGACTATACTGTTGTTTATTCCTGTCAAATTCTTTCACCATTTCGATGTTCAGAAGAACACTTTGATTCTGTGAAATGCTTGGTTAAATTATAGTAGTTTTAGTTCCCCCAAACAATCAATTTGTGTCCTAAATTTACGTCCCATGAAATAGTTCTGTTTTTAATTGTGTATCTTGCAAATGAAGTGTTGAACTTTCTTTGAATTCTGTACAATTTGTAAACCATTTAACTGTGACATCTTTGTTCCAAACTTGGGACATTGCACAAATGTTCTGACAAGGCAGAAAACAAAAGAGAATTCTGATTGCATTTACTGAAAACCTTTCCTTAAAGTCCTTGAGCTCCCCCCCAGAAAATCTAAGTTGCAGGTGGTGTTTGGAACATATTTATGAATTTCAGAATATAACCTTGACAGTAAAACACTGCTTGTTTTGTGTGGTCATATTCTTTTTAAATCTTATAGTGGCACAACTCCTTTATTTCATTACAATTATTGTATTAGCCTGTTATTTCACTTTACATTCAATAGTCTCTTGAGTATATCCATGTGATGCATGTAGGATGTATTTTGGCAAGCTTATTAAATTTACTTAATGAATGCAAGATTCGTTTTTTATTCTATGCCCCCCCCACCATATGCTATCTTCAGTTCAGGGATCAGTTCAAAGTTAATGATTACATCTGAACTATAAAATGATCATTTCTCCTATTATAATTGAAAAATTAGTTTCAAAAACCTCTAGGATCATCATTAAGTACTTCATAATATCAGGAAATAGTGCATACTCTAAAATGTGTGTTGGGTTATTTGTATAAGTATTTAAATTGAGTGCTTCCTTTTAAAGAAAAGAAATCTATTCGTATTTTTATTAATAAAAACTAAGTGCACAGTTTAAATCTTATGAAAAACTATAGGAAAGATGGGAAATAATGTGATAATCAGCAAATGAGTATTTTCCTGTTTAGGAAGATCTATCTATCTATCTATCTATCTATCTATCTATCTATCTATCTATCTATCTATCTATCTATCTATCTATCTATCTATCTATCTATCTATCTATACAGCTATACAGCTATTTATACATTTAATAAATACATGAATCTATACATGTAATAAATAGCTGTTGTAGTCTTTCACCATAAAATAACCCAACAAATATTTCAGTATCTGTTATTTCCTGTGTGATAGGATGGAGTGATTATGTCCCACAGTGAGTTTTATGGCTTAGTGTGGCCTAGAATGCTGCTCTCTTCCTGACCCTAGACCAAAATCTTAGCCACTTACACTATACTAGCTTATTTATTTATTTGTAACTATTTAAATCACAGTTTCATTGTTAAAAACCAAATGCCAGACAGGGGAATTCCAAGAATTGTTACATGTTTGTTCAGCTAGCAAAAGAGCAATAATCTCTGAATGCTGTAATGAAACTGGCAGGCTCTTTCCCACAGGGATAACTAAGTAGTAGCTGCTTAAGATTTGGGAATTTCATCTGAAATATGTGTTAGTCATTGTTTAATGTTATATTCATAATTGTGTTTAGAGAAAAATTTTCTCTGCAACTTCAATATTTCACATGTGGGTATGTGTCATATGGAGCTAATTAAGAATTAATATTTGGAACTGAGTAAATGAGGCCAAGGGACTAAACTATAGCATACTGGGAAAGAAATATAGAGTAAAATATTTAAAAATGGCTAGCTTAGCCTATTATGGCCATTGGTAAAGTTCCATGGAGAAGGTCTTACCTGAATATAGGCTTCATGTCACACAAACTCATGATTTGTTTTATGTTAGCTTATTGAATAAACCACAGTTTGCTGGGTTCCCCACAATATGTCATGCTGAAGTTAAACAAACCCAATTATGATGTAGCATACATGAACCAGGCTACTTTTTAAAAATTATTTTATCTGAAGGAAAAATTCCAAACATCAGAAAAAAAGAGCAAAATAATATGCAAACTTAGGAGAACATATCTTCACAGTATCTTTTAAGGAATCTATTTTTGTCTGTATGTGATAGGAAAAAAGAAAAAAGAAAAAGAATCAGTCAAATCATCAGAAAGGTCATCTCTAGTCTAAGAGAAGTGAAAATACCTCAGAAGTGCCAGATTTGTTTGTGTTGATTTGTTGTCAATGTTCAGAAATATGCACCGAGAGATCATTTGGCATTTCTTTAATGATGTAACAGCCAATATCAGATAGTAGTAATGCTGCCATAGTACTGAAATCTGAAATTGATGGAATGGGCTAGCTAGAAGATTTCTGTTTTATTCCTCTATGAATCTCATTCACAGATAGAAGTGACTTGTAATCATCTTAACTAATTTAATTACTGGTTTATATATTCCTGCTAGAATAAAGATCTGGAATTTGCAAAACCTAACCTTAAATTGAGTTATCTTATACCCAGTGAATCGGCATGATTCAACGTTTCAAAAAGCTAATCTACTCAAGGGCCAACCTCGGCATTGAATTTAGATATATCTGGTGGTATCTAAGAAGTCACTGTTCTTGTGAAACCGGAGGACTATATTCATATTTTATAATTAGCCAGTAATTTGAAATTACCCAGTAACCAAAAGATTTAATTACAAAAGTAGGAGACTGATTTTGTGAATTTGGAGAAGTGCTGTGAGTGGGAACTGGTGCTGCAAAGTATTTTTTAAAGAAACAGTAATACAACCTTTCACAAAATATGCACAAAGATAGGATTTTTATTTTTTTGTGTATGATATGCTTACAAAGGATCAGTCTAATTCTTGAGAAGAATGATGAGTGAGTCACACTCATCAATATATGTACAGTATAATAACATAAAGTAGCTGTATTCATCTTCTTTGCTTGTCAAATCTGCCTTCAGTGGACTGTATGGATCATGTCTCTATAATAAATGATAGCAACCTTAGATTGGATTGTAGTGTGCTTAACTACTCTACTGTACAGTACTCAGTTATTGTATTATACTGAATGATAGAATTAAATTCTAAAAGCTACATTGAAAATTAAGAAGAGTTAGCTCATGCATTTTTCAAACAATTACCCATAACTTCAATAAATATAATTTTAAAAAAGGGTAATTTTAAAGTGGCATTTAAAGGTCTGTGTTGTGCAGATTGTACTATTGTACTATCTGTGGTGGACTAACTAGTTTAACCATCAACAGTGCAAATTCATGAACCTGAACAATTCTTCAGATTCCAAAGTATCAGTTTAAGCATTTTGGATAAATAAGCTTGTTGACAATGAGTTGGCTATGATAAATGAAATCTTTAAGTGCTACCTCTAGAAAACCACTACACTGCTTTTACAATCCTGTTTAGAAATATTTGTCAGATAAACCATGAAGAAAGTTTGTTCTTTTTACATTGTCATTTCCCTTCTGTTTAACTGTATTTCTTCTAGGAAAGAATAAACCCTCATGTAGCTGGTTTTTAATATCTTTGACAATTTTTAAATGTTCCTTTAGGTGCTCAAAAAATATCTGGTAGCACTTTTTCTGACTGACAAGTTTTATTAAAAGACACACATTACTTTGGTAAATTGCAGTTCACTTCATCAGATTACCAAAGCATGTCTTTTAATACAAATTTTCAGCTAGAAAAGGTGTTATCAGATTCCTCCTGATCTTTGACTGCCATAGACTAACACAGTTCTCCTTCCTACAATGACTGGAACTGGCATAATCTCTCACATTTCTGAGGTGATGTTACAGGAAGCCGTGCTGAAGTGACACCTTATTTTTTGTGACTGGTGTTTAGGTGTGGTGAATTATTTGCTGAGTGCCACACCTCACTCTTTAAAGTATGTTGCTTACGTCAGTAAGGTTGGAGTTAAAAGGTAGACTAAATTCCCAAATGCAAAGCAGGAGGTGAGATTTGAACACTCCCTTGATATTTCTTGGATGTTAACTTTTTAATAATAATTTTGGATTGCAGGTGGATCCATGTCAGAGTTTCAGAGCCCGTGGGAATTATATCAACAGAATATCCCAGATGAACTGGATGTTGGTAAAGTACCTCACTTTTTTGCAAAAAATGTTCCTGTGAAGTAAAATATAATACTATTTCTGCCAGAGAGGGAAAAAAATAGTACGTATTTGAAATTATGATGCCATTCTGAAAAGCCTGCTCTTTTTTTATTTTTTATTTTAATTTAATTATAATAATACAACACAGTGCATCCGTTCTGGCATTACAATTGTTATACACATATAAATTTTACTTCACCATTTACAATCCTCTTGTTTGATACATTGTTTACTAATTATTCTAATCATCATAGCTACTTATGTTCCAACCTTGCCTCCTTCTATACAACCACTGATAGAATTTATTCCACGTTTCATAGTACTCAGATTCCCCTTTGTTTTTTAATTCTAGGGTTAACTTATCCAATTCTGCACAGGCCATACTTTTCCTTATTATCTCTGTTTCTGGTGGTATGCTTTCCTTCTTCCAGTATTGCGCATATATTATTCTAGCCGCCATCAATACATGTACTATTAGATAAATTAAATCCTTCCTACTGGTATTATTCCTAAAAAAAAATCCGCTTAAATGAAATACACTCTCCCACCATTTGTTCCACCCATGTCTAGATCAGTCTCCAATACTTTTTTACAGCATTGCAGGCCCACCACATGTGGAAAAATGTGCCTGATCTTTGATCCTGTTTGAATAGCCAAGTTTCTTGCTTGTATTTTCTTGGTATTGGAATTTGAGGTTGACGTAGGGCTGATTTTGAATGAAATGTGATTATTTTTCAGCTGTGGCCAACTTTTTTTTTAAAGTACAAGGGTGCCAACTTTTAAATTACTTAAGTGCTTATGTGAGTAAAAAAAAATAGAGTTCTGAATTAGGAAAAGCAATTTCTGATCTCACCTCTGTTATAAGCCCACCAAGCAATCTTAAGATGAACAATTGTTATTTTATGATGTCAGTCTTTCACTTGCAAAGTGAAGACAATGGATGGTTCTCTGCTTGCTTGATCTGTTGTCTTATAATAGCAAAAAATGTTTTATGCACACTTCTTTCTATTATAAAATACTAAGGAAGCATTTTTGCTACATATGTCCACATACTGGATATTATTAGCTATATTTTTTCTCTTTTACTTCATGACATTTATAGTGGAACCCAAAATTTTAATGTTAGAGTGTGTCTACTGATAGAATGCAACCATGAAATTGGGAGAAATTGAGAGGTTGATGGGGACAAGGATTGTGAAGCCTAGCTTCATCCACAGAAAATGCTTATTGATTATTTATCTTTGTCTCAGTGAATGCCCTCCTCTGATGTGATAAAGAAGACAGTCTTTCACCTAAGGAGAGATAACGAACCACAACTATAATGCATTTTTCTCCACACAAAGGATTGTTTTCAGCAGAGGATTCCTTAGTCTACTCACAATGTAGGATCATGGATCTTCGAGTCCTAACTTATACCAAAAACTTTCCATGAAAACAGAAGGCTGTTCTCTGCAGAGTCACTCTGCACTTGGAGAGCAGTGGTAGAGAGGGCAGAGCTAACCTCCTTTCGAATAAGAGCCTAAATGTTCCTGAAGGTTTCAGCAATAATGCAATGGTTACAGCATATTTATTTTTATTTATTTATTTGATTTGCCAATTGTTTACAAGATAATAAGTATAAGTGTATACATAGTTGTGAATACATGAAATGGGTACATATAAGAAAAATAAAAGAAGAATAAGAGAAACAATAGGACAGGGACGGTAGGCACGTTGGTGCGCTTATGCACGCCCCCTACAGACCTTTTAGGAAAGGGGTGAGGTCAATAGTAGACAGTCTAAGGTTAAAGTTTTTGGGGTTTGGGGAAGAAACTACAGAGTCGGGTAGAGTATTCCAGACATTGACCACTCTATTGCTGAAGTCGTATTTCCTGCAATCAAGTTTGGTGCGGTTACTTTGGGGAATGAATGAATTAATAAATGAATAAATGAAATGTTTCTATTATTATATGCAGTAAAGTGGATGCTTTCAGCGCTCCTGATTTGGTATTCTCTGGTCCCAACAGATTGGTGGTATGCCAGGCTAACAAAGATAATCTGAGCCCTTGAGCTAGAATAAACTGTCAAACATGGGTGTCTAGCCTTTTGGCTGTTGTGGGCCACATTGAATGAAGAAGAATTGTCTTGGGCCACATATAAAATACATAAAATAGTTAATATAAATCACATAAAATGTTTATGATGTTCTGGGGCACATTACTAGCTGTCCAGGGCTGCATGCTATAAACCTTTCTATACAGAGCAATGTTGAATAGTGATTCTAGCATAGCACTAATGCCTAGTGTATTGAAACCATGAACATTGGGCTGACTGATATCAGCTGATACGATTATTTGTAATCAATTAATAAACTTTTTCCAATGTTGTAGAGAATCAGTTATTCTTAATTTGATTAATAATCTTCCATGGCTGTGTTCAAGTTCATGTTGAACCACCTGTCCCCTCATTCTTTGTGCATATTCTTTTCATAGATATTATTCAATTCACTGCTCTATAGATACAGTTTTGATGTTAAGAAAAATTCAATCAAGCCTGAGTTACTAAAAATATTAAATATTAACAGCATCTTACGACACTTCTGGGGAAGGTAGCTGAGAGGGTGATTGTACAAGAGCTTCAGAGAACCTTGAATGAACCTGGGTGGTCAGAAACAACACTGGTCATGCTTTTAGGTTATCTCTGGTGAGAGCAGGATGGAGGTGGGGCACCCCTTCTTGCCTGACTTGACTTCTCTGCAGCTTTCTATACCATCAACTATGGTATCTTTCCAGATGAGTTCAGGAGATCGGGGATGGGCACCACTGTTTTGTGCTAGTTCACCTCCTTTCTCCAAGGTTCATTCCAGTCAATGATGATTGGAGGGAGGGGGACATTCTGTCCCTGGCCCCTATTGCGTGGGGTGCCACAGGTTTCAGTGCTCTCTCTGCAACACTCTATTCAACATGTACATGAGGCCACTGGGTGAGCTCATCCATTGCCATGGGGTGAGATATTATCAATAGGCTGATGATACCCAATTATACATCTCTACCCCTGGTGAATTAAGTGATGCTGTGGACATCTTATCTCGGTGTCTGAAAGCTGTGAGGGTCTGGGTGAGAAACCACAGGCTTCACTGAAACCTTGCAAAAGCCTCATCTCTCAGGAAGCTACCCTTTAGAGGTCAAGGAAGCAGCCTTCTCTGCCATGGTGCCCACCTTATGGAACATTCTCTGTCCCCAAAGTGAGGCCAGCTCAATCCCTCCTTATTTTCAGGAAATTCCTCAGAATATGGCTTTGTCATCAGGCTTGGAGGTCTCAGGGGACCTGTGAGATCTTCCTGATCAAATTGTGCGGGTGGATGTTTCTGTGTCTATATGTATGTGTGTGTTTGTATTTAATTTTCTTAATGCGATTATATTTAACATGTTTATTGTTTTGTACTTTTTTTTCCTGTATGTCACCCAGAGTTACTTCTTGTGTGAAGATGGCCATATAAATTTGATAACTAAAGAAAGAAAGTGAATTTCTCCATCCTAAGTTATAAACTAATACTTCAGTTGATAATAATGGTTTCCAGAGAGGGAACATTGGTGGGAGCTGTTCTGGTACATGAGAAAATATTTCAGACTCTTCAACTTTCTAAGTGTTTTATAGCCAGATCAAATGACATTTAAGCTTAAATGCTTATCTTTCATTTAGTAAAATAAGAGATTTTAAATAGTGACATTACTCTCTTAAAGGGGACACGGTGGCTCAGTGGCTAAGATGCTGAGCTTGTTGATCAGAAAGGTTGGCAGTTTGGCAGTTTGAATCCCTAGCACCGTGTAATGGAGTGAACTCCCGTTACTTGTCCCAGCTTCTGCCAACCTAGCAGTTCAAAAGCATGTAAAAATGCAATTAGAAAAATAGGGACCCCTTTGGTGGGAAGGTAACAGTGTTCCATGCACCTTAGGCATTTAGTCATGCCGGCCACATGACCACGGAGATGTCTTTGGACAGCGCTGGCTTTTTGGCTTTGTAATGGAGATGAGCACCGCCTCCTAGAGCCGGAAACGACTAGCACATATGTGCAAGGGGAACCTTTACCTTTTACTCTCTTAAATCATTTTTATCCAGTTAATAAACTAATGTGCCAAATGACAGTTCTACTTTCGAACTGAATATAATAATGTAGGCAGTAGTAAAAGCAAATTTTCAGAGGATCACCTTCTCGATCTTTCTGTGAGCAAAGCATTATGATATTTTCATTCATGAATACATTAATTGCTTTTCTGAATGTCATTTTTGGTATACATGAGATTTTAATGGAAAATGACAAAGAGTAACAACTTGTAACTGGTTAGTACAAATTTACACATGCAGTTAATAGTACAGGGGTGGGATGCTACTGGTTCGGCCCAGTTCTATAGAACTGGTAGCTCTGAAGAGTAGCAGACACCGAACCAGTTCGGTGTCTGCTGTTCTGTTTGGCTCAGCTGCCCACCCGAGCTCTTAGCTGTCCCTTATTTTCTGCTTTTTTAACCTCAGCTGCTTTGTGTGGCACAGCTGAGGTTGAAAAGGCAGGAAAGAAGAGGATTTTCAAGCACTGCGCACATGCACGCAGCACTTGTCAGCTGTCTGGGTGGTACAGCTGAGGTTTTTAGGAAATGGTCTACATGCATGAGCAAAACGCACTCTCACCAGGGGTGGGATTCTACCTGCTGGAGAACCGGCAAATCGCACCACTGGTTGACCGCACCCCGCCCCACCCCCTCACTCCTTACCTGGCATGCACGCCATCAAACTTGCTTGCTAAGTTGCTATTTTTCTTTTTTCTTTTTCCCGACCATCAGCTGTTCTGCTGTGCCAGGAGATTTAGATTAGCTAGAAAGCAGGAAATCGTGGGATTTCTTGCTTTCTAGCTAATCTAAAAGCAGAGCTGAGCTTGAAGCTTCTATTATTCAATGCAGACTCAGGTAGCAGATGACAGAAACACAGATCTCTAAGTGAATCTGTGATTCTGTGAGCAACTCAATCTGCCTGCCTGCTTTGCCTGCTTTTGGGTAAAAGTTGCTCTTTTTTATAAAAAAATCAATATTTGCATCAATATTTATAATATTTACATACAAGCCATGCCCAGCCATTCACATGACCACCAAGCCATGCCCAGTCAACAAGCCATGCCCAGCCAGTCGCATGACCACCAAGCCACACCCACAAATTAGGCCACATCCACAGAACCGGTTGTTAAGAAATTTGAATCCCACCCCTGTAATAGTAATCACTAATGAGAATACTTTCTGTTTGGACAGTCAGTGTTTACACACTTAAAGGTCAGAGTTTCCAATAAATGAAAAAGAGAAATTTGTGCAGCAACCTTTTTTTATTTTTAAACAAAAACTAAATAAGCATCTATTTTAAATAAATTAGCTTCCCTGAAGTGGCAATGAGAAAGTAAGAGAGGGCTAGCAGGAAAAGAATGAGAATAGAGAGTGCCATTTCCCCAAACCATTTTATATAACTTTGAGGAAAATGGAAAGTAAAACAAAGTTCTTTTTCTCTTTGGCCCAAAATACAGGTAAAAGGGCAAATCCTTTCATTTAAAAAAATCTCTTCCCATCATGTTCTAAAACAAGGAATGCAGGCCATTTAGATCCAAATACATTAAATAGGTTGCACAGCCTCTTTGAAAAACATCTTTTCTACCCATGACCCTCGATACCAGAATTAAGAGACAATAATGTATGAAGGCATACGCTGCAAAAATAAATAAGTACGGGCACAGGGAATTTCATCTGCACTCAACATAGAGAATTGCAAGATATTAATATGTGGGTTTGCTCCTAATACCTGTTATTTGAAGATAATTGCTTCATTTACAGATATTTTTTAAGCTGAGATCATCCATACACATGTACATGTTGCAGAACAGCTTCAAAAAAAATCTTATGTAGAAGCAGACCATTGGAGATTTTTTGTAACTAACCTGAATTCTTGGCTCTCCATTTTTACCATTCGTTGAGAATATTCTACTTCTAATGAGAGCAGATAAAAACATAGCATAGATTAGAATAACAGAGTTGGAAGAGACTGTGGATGTCTTCTAGTCCAACCTCCTGCTTGAACAGGAGACCCTATAGACTCATTTGAAGGAATAAACTGTTGGGTTACTTGTTTCTCTCATACAATGTATGGTATTAAGATTAATAAGAGAAGCATATATGTAGAATAGAACAGAACAGAACAGAACAGAACAGAACAGAATAGAATAGAATAGAATAGAATAGAATAGAACAGAATAGAACAGAACAGAACAGAACAGAATAGAATTCTTTTATTGGACACGTGTGTGATTGGACACACAAGGAATTTGTCTTGGTGCAAATGCTCTCAGTATACATAAAGAAAAGATACATTCGTTAAGAATCAAGAATCATAACGTACAACACTTAATGATAGTCATAGGGTACAACCAGCAATCAAATCATACTAGGAAACAATATAAATCGTAAGGATACAAGTGACAAAGTTACAGTCCTACAATCACAAGTGGGAGGTGACGGGTGATAAGGAGTGATGAGAAGATTAACAGTAATAGTAGTGCAGACTTTGTAAATAGTTGAACAGTATTGAGGGAATTATTTGTTTAGCAGAGTGATGGCATTCAGGAAAAAACTGTCCTTGTGTTCTGGTGTGCAGTGCTCTATAGCGTCGTTTTGAGGGAAGGAGTTGAAACAGTTTATGTCCGGGATGTAGTTCTCCTCCCTGTAAAGTGAGAACTAGAAAGCAACTCCCTTTCCTTGCAATTTTGTTTCCTTTTTAATGTGAACTCTCACACTATGAAAAAGAAATTATTTTCACTCTTTTTTGGTTTGAAACACCCCCTTCTCCCAAATTTGGTACAAATAGTGGAACTATACCATGATGTTTTCTCTTGAAAAGGTATGTAGAAATACTCTGGTTCTGCAAATATTTACTTCCTGTAATTCAGCCATTTATATGAAGATGAGCAGACAAAATATAACTTGTTGGAAGGATCTGTTTTTAGCACTCTGAAAGCCGAGAATGTATTTGTCAAGACCTGTATATTTTGAATGAAACATGTTACTATGCTTGGGGAAATATTCATAACCAGGCTGATAATGGGATCAGGGAACTTGTTGCTGGCTTTTATATATTCTATATGTGCTCTCACTATATTACTCAGAGTGAATTTACTTTGAGTATTTTTACTCAGAAATTACTATGATGAAGTTGGTAACTTTTACATTTTCTCTATCATAGAAATGGAGCCGATGGCACCGTGTCCAACCTTTACGGATAAAGCCACCGACTTTGACAGGAACATTCCCCGGATCTGTGGTGTTTGTGGAGACAAAGCTACCGGCTTTCATTTTAACGCTATGACTTGTGAAGGATGTAAAGGATTTTTTAGGTATGTAGTTCTTCACTTAAACTAATACATTCTGGGTCCATGATTTATTTTTTATTGGACCAGCAGTTTCTTCTTACCATCAAAAACGGGTCAAAAAAGATTATTTGACTTATTCTTTTTAAAAAATGCAAATACTATCTGAAAAGGATCTTTAAAGGAACCCAACTTACATATTTATATGTAAGGAAGGAAAGGAGCATATTAATGGTTTTGCTTCCAATATGGTGGCTAGATTTTAGATACTAAACGATTTGTTTGAAACTTCAAACTGAACTTACTCTATAATATTTCATGGATATAAAATTTGCTGTCACTAGAATAAGTTGGCACAGTGGGAATGTTTGAATCATGCTTTGAATTGAACAGAATGGAGAATATAAATCCCATTAGGCATCTGTAGAAATATGGAGGAGCAAAACAGGAAGTAGAAATTGGGATGTCTTTGGTATAGGATAAACAGAAGTAGGACTGTTGGAAAAGCTGAAATTGTTTAGAGTTAAATAATTTAACTCACTGTTTCTTCCTTTGGCAGAGTGTGGACGTATAGTCTGTTTTTTAGTATAATCTGTTTTTTTAACTGGCCTCAACAGCACTAACTGTCATTGGGGATATTTTCATTTAGTTCATATAGGAACTAGTATTTTTCCTGTTCATGGGATTGTTTCCATCTCTATACAATTCTTACTTGCTTGCAAATCACTTTGTCAATAAACGTAAGTACAGTACAGTGGAACCTTGGATCACGAAGTCTTCTGACCATGACCAAGTCGGATGCCAACCAAAAAGTCCCCTAAATGTTTCACTCTGGTTGTAAACATTTCCTTGGGTGGCAATCAAATATAGCTGCGGCGATTTTCCCTGCCATGGCAATTTCCCCTTCCGCACCATTTTTATTTTTGTCCACGCATGCGCGGTCAGTCTGGCTTCTGGTCACGACCAAATCAGGTTGCAACCAAAGTCCTGGAATGGATTACGGTCATGACCCAACAAGGTTCCACTGTACTGGAAAGAGGAAATAAGAAAGTCGTTAGCTTTCATCACCTAATTTAACTCTGGTTAAGAGGAAATCAGCCTTGAATAACAAGAATTGGAAGGGACCTTGAAGGTCTTCTTCTAATTAGCATTCCATATACCACTAGCCAAGAGTGTTTCAAAACATTCATCAGCTTAGCATCTTTCATGCATGAAATGCTTAGTTCTCATAGAGTACTTTTCTATAGTTATGACATTTGAGTTTGTTCTGGGAAGCATTGGATTAAGGTGGATGAGTAATACTGTACATCAAAAGCCAAAACATGACTAACAAAGGGAAATCTCCCATGTATTTAAGACTACAAGGTAGGAATAGTATCAATAAGGGATTTACATAGGCATTAGGTTGGAATTCTGAAGGTCAACTTTTTTCTTAATGTGATTTTTTTTATTTCAACATTTTTGTAGGAAACCTATTAACTTTGCAAAATAGAGGATTAGATAAAATGTTGTGCGTACCATAAACATCAGACCCAGATTTCTAGTCAGGCTACAGTGCACTCGGCTAACCAGAACTGCAACATTTTCTTCAATTGCAATTGCTTAAGAGAGTAACTTGTCTTTCAGAGGTGCATTTCCACACAGTGCCCTTAGCTAATCAATCATGCACTGTCTGTCTTAGACGTAAAACACATTAGGTTAAGTTTTTCCTCCTGCTAATGACACATTAGCTGAGAGAAACAGATACTTGGGAAGGTAATGAGTACTTAATTTCCCTCCTAATATGTTATCAAAATGTAATTGAAACAATTCTTTAAGAGGTATTCTAAAAATCATAACTAATTATTTGATTAAGGAATACCTTCATGTTTGTAGCTCATTGTTTCTTCAAAATATGGCAGCCAAGAATCAGTGCCTTTCTCAAATAAAAACTGAAGATGTATCACTAGCAGTGTCTATACCTCAAAACAGGTGACCAAGAGCCAAGTCTTTTTATGCTGAATCCTTAAAGCTGTGGGGAAGCAGCAACTCTGAACAGTGACAATTTTCTTTCCACTGTTCAGAAGAACCTTTGCGCAGCTTTACATGTAATTGTTATTTCTCATAATTTTAAAGATTTAAAAGCTCATTGTGGCAGTTTTACTTGTTTTCCTTTCCTTACCATTACTCTACTTTGATCTAGCGGGCAGGCTAGAAAGTGGGAAACGATGAGTTCAACTCCCTCCTCAGGACAAGGAATATTAGAATACGTTTGCCATCTTGAGTTATTTGTAAAAATAATAAAGGTGGAATGCAAACAAACAAATAGCTGAAGAGTTCCTTTAGACCAATTATCTCTTGATTTTCAATATTACCATTATTGTGCACCAAACTACAGTTCCTTGTTGGTAATCCTGCACATATAATCTTGCACATGTAATGCTTATTCCGGATTTTCTGAATTGCCATCTAGGAACTATATGGCAGCTGGCTCCTGGCAAGCCAAGTATCTGGTCTGTCTTCATTTCCACACCTGGAAGCTGGACACATGAAATGTTGATTTAGGCAGACATTTCTGAAATGGATGATGGGAAATAAATGTATCTGATACCATCTATAATAGGATGAATATTGTCCTCAGACTATTAGATCTCTAAGGTAAACATGGCATGATATGAAAGATATTGAAAATAGATCATTAAAAAACTGAAGACAATGAGCATGGCAGGTTAAAAAAAATAGTCTAAATAATGAATGAATGAATGAAATATATAAAAGGAATTGAGGGAAAACCTTAAATTTCTGAATATCTGTGCTTGCAGATTTTGCTATATTTTAAAATGTTTAATCAGATATTAGGCATGTTTTGAATTAGATAAATAATGTTAATTCCCATGTTAGGAATAAGAGATGCTAGATCTTACGTAGTCTACCTTCTCTTTTACCTGAGGGATAGATAAAATACAGAGTTCCGTTGAAACAAAATTATTGTGAACATAGTGTTATTTTAAATAATTTTCTGTCTTTCTTCCTATTTAATAGATAGCATGATTCAAGGTACAGTGTGATATTATTGGGACTGACATTTTTGTTTGCTGGTGATTTGGGGAAGGGAGACTTGCAAACAATGCAACATGACAATTTACAACCATTTGTTTAGTGCCCATTCAAAGTTGCAACGGCACTGAAAAATGACTTATCACCATTTTTCACACTTACAACCATTGCAGCATCTCCTGGGTCTTGTGATCAGAATTCAGACACTTGGCAACTGGCATGTGTTTATGACAATTGGTGTATCCCTGGTCATGTGATCACCTTTTGTAACTTTCTGACAGTGGGGAAGCCAGATTCACTTAACAACTGTACTGTATTACTAACTTAACAACTGCAGTGATTCACTTAACAACTGTGGCAAGAAAAATAAATAAAAGGGGCAAAACACACTTGTCTTGCTTAGCAACAGAAATTTTGGGCTCCATTTTGGTTGGAAGCTAAGGACTACCTGTATAGCAGTGGTATCGGAAAGAGAGAAGAAGTAGTAGTCATATAACTGCTACACTGTCTTGAAACTTTTAGTTCTGGCTCATAGACATGTCATATTCCGAAAATATGCACTAAAGGAAAGTACAAATTGCTGTGGCTGAGATAGTAATAGCTGCAAGAACATCAGTGGTATGAGTAATGGAAGCCTGTATACATTAGAAACAATAAGTTACCTTGAAGTAAAAGACAATTATCTTGATGGAAACTTGCAAGGCATATTTTGATGGAAACTTGCAATAAGCTGTTTTAAAGCAACAATAATAATACCCCTGATACTCAAAGAGGATGTTAAAAACAAGATGCCTGCCAAGGGCTGCCTACCCTCTGGACATTTTCCTTTCCTCAGCATGGGTTTAAAAATGATAGCCAATTACCTTGCCCTTCATCCTATTTGCAAAGGACTATAAGAAATGCATATCTTAGTGGAGAAGACTAATAGCTCCTCAGGCATGTGAATTTTAAACCAGAACTTTGCTCCATAAACATCAGGTCCTTCGTAACAAATCCTTTAGATATCCTGTAAAACTGATGCTGAGACAGTTTGTGGTTTCTGTTCTGTTGGGAAATAGTTAAAATCCTTTTAATCTTTGGACAGGTTTTATTAGATTCCCTCCTTCATTCTGATAATTGTTTGCATTTCTTGTGATAGGGTCAGGATACTGGGCTAACTTGTTTTTACATCAGTTTGGTCTCATATAAAATCAATCACATTTTTAAAAACAAATGGGCCCTGTGGGTGTAGCATTTCTGAGTTTAGAATAAAGTAGAAAATCTCCCTCTCGTTGCACTCATTCTGCTATGCCAGTGAGATGTTTCACTGTGTTCTAAGCATCTGGGTAGCTTGTCATTCTCAGGAAGAGGCCTAAAATGCGACAGTTCCTCTTTCTCCTCCATCATTCATCAGTAAATATGATTATCTAGATTGTTTCTTTAGCTTCTCCTTCCCTAACCCAATGTTCAGCATTCTCTCTTTTAGCAAGGATGGGCCCCTTTCTGGTTTGGCAAAGGAAAGATATAAATGATCTAATTTTTTAAAGAGTAGATTCTAATGACATATAGCTGTATGTTAAACAAAGCAAGAATTTAACTAAAGCAGAGAATATATAAGGGTGAAGTAATGGTGAGGTAAACTTATCTAAGGTCAAGGTGACATTTAAACAAAGTGCTTAAGCTAAGGCAGTACTAGGAACTATGTGGCTGACTATGTGGTGACTCAGCTATCAGGAATAGGAGGTGATGATATTCAATAGGTGATATATAAATTTTCATTTATGATTCTGTAACTCTTAACAAAACATTAGATTCTACTCTTGAAGTTAACAATGTAAGCCTTAAATATCTTAGATATATACTGCAATAAGAAGTCAGTAGTCATTGGACAAGATCCTGATGTTTGGAAAATTGAAGGAAAAGTAGCCAACATGAAGCAAGTTGGTAGAATAACATCACTAGTGACATAAGCATAAGTGTACAGAAAGTTAGGAAAACATTTATTGATAGACCTTGTGAAATAATGTTTCTCGGTTGACAAACAACCAGAAGCAACAGAATTATAATACTAGACAACAAAAATAAAATAAGCCTTTAATTCAAGCACTCTGGTCATTACCAAGTCGTAAAGTGACAGAAATTGATGTAATACCGTGTTTCTCCAACAATACAGCCCCCCCAATAGGAAGACCCAGCATGTTTTCTAGGCATAAAATGAAATTAAGCCCCTCCCCCCAAATTTAGGCCTAGTTTAAAACATGCAAAATTGGGGGGGGAAGGCAGGGTGGGAACTTGCCATTAGGAGTGCCCCACGGGCGGCTACACCTCACCATCAGCTGCTCCTAACAGCCAATCATGGTGGAGCATGGACGGCTTCCTTACCCGGGTTAGCAGGCGGGCAGCGTCGGCGTGGATGTCCGGCAGCGTTTCAGCTGCTTCTCAGGCCTCCATAGCTTCCACGGTTCCCACCGGTGCTGGCGCCTCTCTCGCCAGCGCCATCTCCAACAACAGTGTCTGAGTCGCTCCTGCTTTTCCCCCGTGCCCGTAACAACAGGAAAAAAAAATTTTGAGGTACCTGGGAGCGCTGCGTGCTGCGTTTTGGTTTAATCCCAAGCAGCTGGGTGGGCATGAGAAGAGCCGAGTGAGCGTCTCTACTTCTGCTACCCTTGGTGCTGCAGCCTTGGGCTCTGCAAGTTTGCAAAAGTCCCGGTGCGCAGCCTGTTCCTGCATTCCAAGCGCCCAGGCCGAGCTGCAGCTGTCCCTCTCTCGCCAGCGCCGTCTCCAATAACAGTGGCAGCAGCGGCGGGAACCGTGGAAGCGTTTCAGCCACTTCTCGGGTGTGGGAGCTGCCTCCGTAACTTCCACGGTTCCTGCCGCTGCTGCTGCGCAGCTTGAGGCGCTCCCAGGTACCTCAAAATCTTTTTTTTCCTATTGTTATGAGGACGGGGAAAAGCAGGAGCGACTCAGATGCTGTTGTTGGAGACGAGGCGCTGGTGCATGGGGGGGAGAAATTAATTCACCCCCAAAAGACATCCTAGCCGTTTTTCAGGGCTCAAAAAAAAATAAGGCCCGGCCTTATTTTGTGAGAAACACGGTACTTATAGAAATGTGGGAAACAAGAGAGGAAGAATCAGCAAAGATTTTAATTAAATTATGCTAACAAAGGTAGAGAACAACTTAGTGGATACGTCAGTCCATATAGCATTACCAAAGAATGGAGACTTAAATGTGCAAACTAATAGGAATATTTTTAATTTCATGTGCTGGCAAAATAATGATAAAGATTACTGAATGCAGATTAAAGCAAAAAGGATGCCAGATATTCAGCTTGGTTTTAGAAAAGACAGAGAAGCAAGAGACATTATTAGAAACTAGCTCCTGGGGAACAAAGGTGAAAAACAAGGCTGTTTATTCTCTCCCTATTACTCATCCTTGTATACATATTGAGAGAGGCTAGAGTGGAAGACGATGGCACAATTTTAAAATTGGAGGAAGAAATATTAATATGGGCAGTCCTTAGTGACCATGTGTGGTTATGACGATAATGAAAAAGTAGCTTTGCAACCAGTCCTTGCATTTACGACCTTTGCAGACTGTAAAGCGAAGGAAAACTGAAATAATATTGTAAGCCCAGCCGCAATTTCATTTAGCAACTGCTTTGCTTAATAACTGAGTTGCTGGTCCTGATCGTGGTTGCTAAACAAGGAATACCTGTAACCTGCACTATGCTGATGGCACTACTCTTGACAGCTGAAAGTGTGCCATAGACAAGGAATTTGTATGGTAGCAATGTAGGACTTGGAAAAAGATACTGAGATAATGGGATGTGCCAATACCTACAAAGGTCAGAATCATGTTCAGCAGTAACAAAAAAAAAAATCTTTATAGATCGTTATGAAAAGTGATAGCAATAGCACTTAGACTTATATACCGCTTCACAGAGCTTTACAGCCCTCTCTAAGCAGTTTACAGAGTCAGCATATTGCCCCCAACAATGTGGCTCCTCATTTTACCGACCTCAGAAGGATACAAGACTGAGTCAACCTTGAGCCTGATGAGATTTGAATTGCCAGATTGCAGGCAACCGGCAGTTAGCAGAAGTAGCCTGCATTCTAACCACTGTGCAACTGCGGTACTTAAACGGCATTTATTATTTTATAACCCCTTCTAACACTAGAAGACAACTAATTATTTATGAAATATTGCACTTTTACCTGCTTGTACATGTTTATTAGAAGCAAGTAAGTAGTAAAGTTGTTCAAGACCATAGAGCAGGGGTATCAAACTCAAGACCCCAGGCCAGATCCTGGAAATATCAAGGGACTGGCCGGCGGTGCCTCTGGTGGCTAAAACGGGCTGCTTGCGGGGCCCCACATGCCTTGTTTTCACCTCCACAGCCTCCTGCAATACTCTGCCTGCTGAAAGCAGGCTGAAAAACGGGCCCAAAACAGGCCAAAAAACAGGTCCAAAACAGGCTGAAAACAAGCCGAAAATCAGGCCCCAAAACAGGTCAGAAAATGGCTGAAAAATGGGCCCAAAATGAGCCAAAAATGGGCCAAAAAAACAGCCCAAAAAAGGGCCACACACAGAGGTGGTATTCAGGTTCTGTCCAGTTCTGGAGAATCGGTAGCAGAAATTTTGAGTAGTTTGTAGAACCGGCAAATACCACCTCTGGCCCCGCCCCTCCATCTCTTCTCTATCTCCTGAGTTCCAGCTGATAGGCTGGGTCTTCTTTTGTTGCCCTGCACAGGAGAACAGAGCTGGAAAGCTGGTTAGTGGGGTGGGAAGGGAATGGAGATTTTACAGTCTCCTTCTCCTGACAGGACCACCAAGCCACACTCACAGAACCGGTAGTAAAATTTTTTGAATCCCACCACTAGCCACACAGCCTGTTTTCAGCCAGCAGGGTGCTGCAGGAGCATCCAGGGGGCCCTGCCACCACCCCTGTCCCGTCCCCCTGCCGGCCCACAGAGGAGAACTACAATGCTCGAAGAAATCCAGTTTGATACCTCTGCCATAGAGAGATCTGGAATTCCAGTTCAGGGGTGTTAAAGAAAAACTACCTTTTTGATACAATTTAAAATTGAAATCAGTTCTACAAAAAATATTTTATATCTATCTGATACCTCAGGTTTTTTTGGAAACTAATAAGAAACGGAAATGGTTATGGCACACTTTTACTGTTGGGAAAACATGATACTACAGTATAAGGTTGGAAGGTTATCCATTGTTAAGCAGTGATCTGAAAAACTCACCTCGATAGCTGAACAAATATTTTGCCAACAGGACTACCTGTTGTGCTCAGAAATTTAGACTGAATATGCTAACTTACATCCTTAATCAACCATGTTCTCCCATGCTTATATAAAAGGACCTAAACATAAATAATTTATTGTATAACATAGTTATATAGATATATTTAGTTTGTTTAAAATATAAGAGAAATGGGGTTTTGAGAGAAAGAGAGAGATAAAAATATATTTGTGGTGCATGATGCCAGACAATTTGTGTGCTCTTCTTGCGTAATGGTGGTGAGAATGGCTTCTTTGTCAGTATGCAACATGTAATTTTGTTGTCATTATGTAGCATAAAGTATAACATTTTTAAAAAAAGACAGTCTCATAGGATACATTCAGGTTCCATTTCTGCTGTGTACCGAAAAGCATTAGAACTGAATCAGCTTCCTACGCCTATTGGTATTCACAAGTTGAATGGGGTAACAAACAGTTCCATCCTAGCACATTTCATATTGTCATTTGTCCAACATTGAACATGCCCTTGTAAAGATAAAGATAAACCTGTTCCAAAAGCAGGTAGTGGTTTGTGTGCCAGTCCGTTCAACTATGTTTGGGAGCCAAAGAGACAAAAGGAACTTCAACAACAGTTAAGGCATGACGATTTCTTGAGAGAATGAAGGAGAGTTTCAGGTTTCTAGGGTTACTTGGTGATTCACTGCTGGGACTGAGGAAAAGCTTCTGATTACTGTCTGGTGGTCTTCTGGTTGGTTTTCTGAATTTCTTTGGCCAATAGATTTGGGAGGTCATCTCCAAATGATTTGGTATAACATAGTCTAACTAGTCATTTAAATAATGTTAAACACTAGGCAGCTTCATTCCAAGTTCAAGCAACATTTAGTTTTCTAGCTCTTCATGGAACACATTTTCTATTGATTTATTTTAGAAAAAAGACATGTTTGTATCATTGCCTTCTATACTAAATGCTATTTATACTGTCACCAACATTTAAGCTTGTAATAGTGCCCTCTTCGTACACTGTGTATTCTATGCAGATACTTGGCATGTGTGCCTGAAGGTTTTGATAGGCTTTTTTAATCTTCTGAGATGCTCTTTCAGTTTGTTCAAATTTCCTACATGGGACATAAGACAACAGTAATTTTCAGCAGAAGATAGTACCTCTTTAATTATCTAAACATTTAGATTAAAGCATCGTAATCTATACTGCCATTACATCAAACATTTTCAGATGGCACATAAATGAATAATTTTAAGCACTGGGCTTAGTGAGCATATCACTAAAATATCACATGATATTTTGATGGAGCAGGCAAATTTACTGTTAAACTCTGAATGGGTATATATATTGCCATGATAAGCTTTCAGAAATACAAATCTGGTGTGATACAAGTTACATTAACCCAGTTCATTCTGCATTAATTAATGACATGTTTGAAATCTTAAATGTTGTGATTGATGTTTTCCAACCTTTTTTTTATTTCTGTTTATGTTTTGTGAACTGATGCATCCTCCAATGTACTTAAAATTGAAATTCTGAATTCATTTTATGTCTCTGAGAAAGCAAGTTAATTGACTGAAAGCTTATAAGAAAAACCATATTATCACAAGTCAATGGTTGTGATTTGAGGTGGTTGTATATATTGCCATCTTCCATTGAATACTGATATAAATGGTTTTCTACCTTTAAAGATGGCTGTTTTAGGCATCCGAACTATGAATAGTTTATTTATAGTTTCCTGTTTATTGTACAGGCTATTTCTCTTTGACAAAAAACTGCTTTTCTACATGTAATCCATAAAATATTAAATGATTGTTGGGGGGGAACTGTGAAGACAGGCAAATTGTTAGTCTTCCAAGTATAATAACAGAGCACATTTTAAAAATACCCATATTTCTTAGAAACAGAACTGTAGTTATGTTTGATATATCTCTCCTATGCTTGGTGGTAAGCTATGTATATTGCCTTTTAAGGGACAGCTCCTTTTACATGCCAATCTTCCATACAATTTACTTTCAGAGCAATATCTGTGCAGAAACTATAAATTAAGCCTTACCCTATCAAGAAGTAAACCAATTTGATGCATTTTCTGTTTATTGTTTTTCAGGAGGAGCATGAAAAGAAAAGCGATGTTCACATGTCCATTCAATGGTAACTGTAAAATTACCAAAGATAACCGGAGACACTGCCAAGCTTGCCGGCTGAAGCGTTGTGTTGACATAGGCATGATGAAAGAATGTGAGTAAATGTGCTCCCTTCTTTTCGTTGCACAGGAGATTTGGGAAGAGTTAGTAGTTTGGGCGTCTTTCTTTAAAAATATTATGAAAATTCTAGATTCAGGTTTCCAGGTCTTTCTGACATTTAATAGGATGCCTCACACTCTCCTGCTAATGTAGGTAAAATATCCCCACCTTTTTTCTTTATAGAGACTATTATGCAGTTATCAAAAAAATTGACAAATACCACATAAGCCAACAGTCAACAATACAGCACCTGTGGGAACCATCACACACTTGGCATTATTGGCATACAAAATTACGGCTATTACCTGAAATCTTATAAAATTTGGAGTAATAAATGCCAAACACCATATGATTTTAGATGAGAACATCACCAATCTTATAAGCTTGGTTCAATTTCATTACCCACCCACCCCAACATTGGTATCCATATCAGGAACTTCTTGCAATATTTGTGAAGACTATCAATAGTCACTGAGACTCATGTTGCATATTCTAGTCCTACAGGGAAAGCCACATGTGCCTTCTTAATGTGCCTTTTTAGCTTCATGGTTCAGAAAGTTTTAGCTCAGGAGGAAAAAAAAGTTTTATTTAGTTTCATGATTATGATTAGTTAAGGAGAGAGAAAAATCAGTTTTATTCAGATTGAAGGGCTGTAATGAGCCAGTTAGATACAGATTAATAGAGTTGGAAGGGACCTTACAGGTCATCTAGTCCAACCCCTTGCCCTAGCAGACACTTCTATTCATTTGTAGTACTTTCAGATACTTTGAGTGTGATGACACTTACATTAGACCTGGACCTTTTACTGCAAATGGGGAATGTCATGGGAATGCATCTTAATAGAGATGCCCAAACTATTACTGCTGTATTAGAAGCATTCCACTTTGTAGGAAATTCATTTGCGGGTATATTATTCTTTATCTGGCAGTTAAGGCACCAGACTAGAAACCAGAAGATTATGAGTTCTAGTCCTGCCTTAGGCATGAAAGCTGACTGGGTGACGTTTGGCCAGTCATGTTCTCCCTAGTCCATGACATCAGATCAGTCAGTTCTTGTTGCATCCCATAGATCTGAAAAAGGTGGATCCCACACCTGCAGGAAAATGCTAGGAAGAAAAAAAAATGAGCTGAAAGCTGCCATGTAATAGTTTAGCTCTTAAAAACATTTGAAGGAGATGTGTACATAGAGTTTGCTATGTTTCTATAATGTTTAAAGGCAGTGTATGGTGTGAGGCCAGCATGGAAGCAAAAATGATTTGCCAAGATAGAAAGGATATTACTGTGTACTGGTTAGCACAGCTTTTGCTTTATGCATTGACTGAAACTCCCAGGCTTTCTTCAAAAGTAGCCTGACAAAGCACGTTGCTCTGTCACAGGTAGACTTAAATTCATGTAGCTTCTTGCCAGGTTTGAGCAAGTGTGTTTCCATTTATCTGTTCTTTACCAGCAACCTGGAAATCAAGGGACAACACTGGGTTATGGAGCAAGGGTAAACTGTAAATCTATTACAGTATTTTGGGGGGGAAATTCAATGCCTTCCACACACAAATGCCAGAAATAGGAAAAATTGAAGAAAATAATCTTCATCTTATCCGTATTGTTTGATGCAGCATTTCATCAAATATAGGTAGAATTCAGAGGTATCTATTGGTTCTTTGTTATTAGGTGATAATAATAATAATAATAATAATAATAATAATAATAATAATAATAATAATAATAATAATAATAATAAAAGATTTGAGCATAATTAGTTTAGTCATGGCACTTTACTCCAAAAATCTAGATTGCGGCTTCCTATATGGTTTACCATCATGCCTCCCTTTAGTGTAATTTCAGTGTATACACCTCTCCTACAAATACAAACACCAAAATTAACATAAATGAACAATGAAAACAATACAATGAAATTTTGAGAAAGGTGGATTTATTGTGCCATGTATAAGTCTAAGTTTCTTCACACCTCTCCTGGATTCTGTCTGCCACACCCTGAGAGAGGTAGAGGTCACAGTTTGAGAAACCCCACTCTAGATAATATCTGCCACCATTTTTGTGCATATTAAACATTGAAAAGGAAATAATACACTGGGACATTCTTGGATAATGCAACAATAAGTATTTTCCTAATATAACAATGACATCAGCAGGAATAAAATTATTGCAATATATTACTGCAAAAGACCTGCCCAACCAGACAGTTCTGAAGAACGCCATAATCAGCAGAAGTTGCTAAAATATCCAAGAGAATTAATATGGCTTTGCTCCATCCATTTCCAACTTATGGTCATTTACCAAGAATGCTCTAAAGCATTTGAAATCCCACTGAACTTTTGACCGAAATATGTCCAGACAAAAATATCCTCTGGTTTTTAGAGTTGCTAAATTTCTGGACTTTGTTACAGAAGGTGGTACTTCCTTTCCCAAGTCCTTCTGTGATTTTTTTGGTTTACAATTTGCCGCAAAGTTCCTTCTTCTCTTACTTCCTTTTTATGAAATGTCACAGGCAGAATTATCTGAAGAATTGATTGAAGCATTGCCAAGATGTGGAGGTTCATTGACTCTTGTCTCTCACAGACGTTATGCATCTGCTTATTTTATTAGATTTTTATGCTGCCTTTGTTACTTTATAAGTAACTCAAGGCAGAGAATGCACATAATATTTCTTCCTCCTCCTATTTCTTCACAACAACAACTCTGTCAGGTGAGTTAGGCTGATAGAGAGTGACTGACCCAAAGTCACCAGCCAGCTTTTGTGCCTAAGGCAGGACTACAACTCACGGTCTCCTTGTTCTAGGCCAGCACCTTATCCTCTATACCAAACAGGCTTATTTCCTATAGCAATTCTTCTGTTACCTCATACTGGTACAATAAGGCTTCTTCTCTCTATGCATTGAAAACTGTCCATTTTATCAGTTGCTTTGTCCTACCTTGGTTGATTGAGCAACTGAATGGAAATTGTTTTAGCTGTAACTGGTCTTGGATTTTACTACTGACTGTTTTCTTTTTGGTGTTGTAATTTTTTTAAAAAATATCTGGACTATTAATGTGTTTTGGATTATTTAAATCCATTTTGGGATTATTTTTGTCTCTAAAATGTTTTTTAAATGAATAAAAAATATAGTTATATACCATTGCCTTCTTCACATCATAGTATTTATCAAATTCCATGCTTTTCACATAGAAACAGGAAAAGTTCACATTCAATCTCTTGAATAAGCTGGTTTTTATCCACATGTGTTAAAGGTGTACTAAGGCAGGACCTTAGTGTCACAGGGTTCACTACTTTGCAAAAGAGACAGGGTTTTTTAAAAAGTCTCATTTGTAGAAAGTAGGGGAACCCTATCTGGAATTTAGATTTCCTTTTCAAAAGCAAAAGTTTAGAAACTGTATATATCTTCTTCTTTTTTCTTCTTGAAGGTCTCAACTGATGGCACTCCCACAACTTCCGAGGGCAAGCTGTTCCATTGGTTGATTGTTCTCACTGTTCAGAAAGTTTCTCCTTATTTCCAGGTTAAATCTCTCCTTGTTCAGTTTCCATCCATTATTCCTTGTCTGGCCTACAGGAGCTTTAGAAAATGGCTTGACCCCCACCTCTCTGTGGCAGCCCCTCAAATATTGGAAGACCGCTATCATGTCTCCCCTGGTCCTTCTCTTTACTAGACGAGCCAAGCCCAGTTCTTCATATGTTTTAGTTTCCAGTCCCCTAATCATCCTGGCTGCTCTTCTTTGTACTTTTTCTAGAGTCTCAACATCTTTTTTATAATGTGGTGAACAAAACTGGATGCAGTACTCTAGGTGTGGTCTTACTAAGGCTTTATAGAGTGGTATTAGTACCTCACTTGATCTTGATTGTATCCCTCTGTTAATGCAGTTTAGGATCGCATTAGCTTTTTTGACTGCTGCTGCACACTGCTGGCTCATATTTAGCTGGTTGTCCACTAAGACTCCAAGATCCCTCTCACAGTACAAGTCCCCTCCTTTCTTTGTATGCCAAGTTGCAAATTAGGTGATAAATGTTGCTTGGAGGGGAAGAGGAGGGGTGTCCTAACAATGCACAATTGATACTAGGGTGTCTTAGGTTTTTGTTTAAGAAGAAGGTTTTTGTTTAAGGTTAGGATTTTGTTTAAGAAGAAGGAAAAGCATAAAATGATCTTATTCTACTTACCTCTAGAATTCCAGTTGTAAGTCTACTTTCATCCCCTTTCTCTTAAGCATTGTATGAAGTAGTATATGGATATTTTAGAAGCAAGAATGGTTTGCAAGGATATAAATGTATGGAATGATATAGTGAATGGAGTTAAACTAAACTAACACGGTGTATGAATGTATACACTCTTTTTCATTTATTTCTCATCAATGATGTCTTTCCTTCCTGGACATGTAGGCAAAACATTCAGCTTAATCTATCTTTCTGCCTTCTTTGAATCTTTCTTCCCTTTGAAGAAATGACTGAAACACTTTTCTCTAAGTTCATTACTACTTGATTGTATATGTCATAAAGAGGTTCAAAAGAAACATATTGTTCATGGTATTTGATAACAAAACACCTTCTTGGGTTTATATTGACAGACTATTCATGGGTTTCCCCCTATGACTAATTCAAAAGAACCTGTTTCCAAAAAATAAATTCATGGCATGAAGTAATCTGCTGACTTTGTGGGTGAGATGTATATGAAAAAAGACATTGTGGTTTTTGTCTGAAAAGTGTAGCAACACTCTCAGAAATGATTGCTTGACTACAATGTCATAGAAAAAAAATTCAGAATATTATAACCCATCCTTGAGGGACTAAAGTACTACTTTTGATCCCAAAATTAAACCTGTGTCATGTTTCAAAAAGAAACAAAAGAAATTAAAATAGTTAAGCAATACCTGTGGTGATTTGTAAATAGATGAGTAGCAACAATTGTCATTTATCTGTTCAAAATAGTCCATGCTACAGGTAATCCTCAACTTACAACCATTCATTTAGTGACCTTTTGAAGTTATAACTTTGAAAAAGTGACTTATGGTCATTTTTCATACTTAACAGCCATTGCAACTTTCCCGTGGTCACATGATCGAAATGTCATCTGGTTCATATTTATGACAGTCACAGTGTCCCAGGGCCAGGTGATCCCCTTTTGCAACCTTCTGATGAGCAAAGTCAATCGGGAAGCCAGATTCATTTAACAACCTTCTTACTAATTTGACATCTGCAGTGATTACATTTTACAACTGTGGCAAGAAAGGCTGCAAAATGGGGCAAAACTTACTTAACAACCGTGTCACTTAACAGCAAAAAATGTTAGGTCCAGTTGTGGTTGCAAGTCAAGGATTACCTGTATCTCTCTTATTTTGCTCTCCCTGTGCTTCGTTGTCCGTTTGATCAGTCTAGCAAAACGGAGCAGAGAAAGTATGGAGAACCCTTTACAGTACTTGGCAAACCCCATAGACTCATTAGATGGGGGGAAGTGGCATCTATTGAGATGAAAAGCAGGAAAGCAACAGACAGCAATGAAGTTTTCATCTAAAACCCTGAACTGCTTTTTTTCTACATGCCCACTGGGCAAAACCTGCACTCCTTCTAGTAGAATTTGCTCCGCTAATAGCATTGAATTTTTCCACTTTACGCATGCTTGTATCTGTGCTGAAAGTGAGTTAAAATTAAAGTTCCATTGGCATTTCATACATGCGTTAAGGCTACCAGGGCTTAAAAGAACATTGCACTTAAAGGCTATTGGAAATCAATGTAGGCACACTGGGAAGCATGCTTGAAGACTAAATTCTGTTCAACTGTTCCCTGTTCCCTGTGTAAACATTAAATCTGTTTCCACAGAGAAACAATTGCCTGTTTGAGAAACAACGTTTGTTCCGATTATTTCCAAATCTGCAAATCGGATGATTGTTTTCCTGTAACAGTGTTTTCCCCCAACACCTTGTGGTGATCCTTAGACAGGCAGCATTTAAATGGAGTTGATGATTTCATGTTATAGAGATACTTTTACATAACCAATTAAGGCCCCGGGAGTTTTGAGGACTTTGATTGTTCTGCAATATGAGCAAAGGGCATTTTCAGGGGAAGCGTATCCACTATGAATTAGGGAGGCCCAGTACCAGCATGGAGGCGGATGTTTTCTACAGTATGGTGGTCATGTATAGTGTAGCAGCCAACTTGTAAATGATCCTTTTCGTGAAATAGTTACTTGATAAAGGAAACCTTAACAGACTGTAGCTAAAAATAGCCCTTCCATGCTGACCTCTGGTTAAATGAATGAGAACAGAATGTGCTTCGAAGACCTGTAAGCCAAATTACTAAAAAGGTTGTGATCTCTGTACAGGACTTCTACAGCACTAGCTGTTTTTCTTTTTCCTGGAAACAAGTGTTGTGATTCATAAAATAAAAATAAAAAATAGAATGGCCGTGCTACCTTTCTATCAATGGATGGTCCTGTAGCTTTTGAGATGCTGTTGCCAGCTGCTGTGTTTGTAGTACAGATAGTGCTCTACCTCTGACCATAATGAAGCCTGCCCGTTACAATAGCATGGCCTAATGGCCATTAAGCCTTGCTTAACAATCTCCATCCCCTGCTCTCCCTAATGAGGTCATTAAGCAGAGCATGGGTACCTCAGATGGGAAAGAACCTGGGAGACATAGCAAAGACATGGACCTGCCTGTCCCTGGGTCTCCTAAAGCCTCACCCATTCCCAGAGACACACCATGCTCCATTTTCTAACACTTCAGAGTCCCTACAACCCTTGGGCTTTCTTCCCCCACCCCCCACCCCCCAAAAAAATCAGGTCCCTGCAGGACTTGTGCTTCCTCCACACCCCCTTTATTTACACACTGATCTTTTGAAGATCTCTAGAGTTCCCAGCCTCACGTTGGGGAAGGAAGGCAAGCCACATCCAACCCCTCACTGTTCCTGGGCTGTGGGGGCCACCTTGAACCAGGTGCTAGGAATTGTGGTCATTTGGAAAATGGTAGCTGTTTGGGTTGCCTACATCAGGGGTGTCCAACCTTGGCAACTTTAAGACTTGTGGACTTCAACTCCCAGAATTCCTCAGCCAGCTTTGCTGGCTGAGGAATTCTGGGAGTTGAAGTCCACAAGTCTTAAAGTTGCCAAGGTTGGACACCCCTGGCCTACATGGTCCAGCAACAAAGCAGCTTGCTAAGCTTCCCTAACTCAAACTCCAAAGATCTTCAAAAGGTAAGTGACCACAGAATGCCGCAACCAGTTGTAAATGCAAGCCAGTTGCCAATTGCCTGAATTGCAATCAGGTGAAGATATTTGACCTCCTTCCTACTGGTAGCCCTCAGAAGTTAATCCTAAAAATTGGAAGTTCTCCTGAAGGAGAACCGATAATGTCAAAACGTACAAGTGAAATAGAAAAGTGACAAAATAGCAACAAATGTACATTCTGCAGGGTATGTGAGACTGTGTTTTTATTTTTGCTACAATAATTCTTGCGATAACCCTCACCTTCTTTATCATACATACAGTACCTGCACAGCTTTGCATGACTGGAAACTCATTTTTTCTGAAGGTAGCTTGTATAAATTATTGTAGAACATTCAGTATGGTGATAACCATATGACTGACAAATCACATTCTCATGGCTGGTACTGATTGCTGGACTTATCTGATTTAAATGAAGACTACTGTATCGTCACAAAATAGATATAGCTCTTGACAGTTTCTGAGAAAGTGCAGTAACAGCTAGCAATTGAGTATAAAATGAGTAATTTGTTAGACTTGTATTTTCATTTAGAGCTTAGTGTGGCATATGTAATACTTTCTTTCCCCAAAAAACTGCCCTGTGGAGAGAGTTGGGCTGCAAGAGAGTGACTGGCCCAAAGACACCCATGGAGCTTCTGTAGCAGAAGATGAATTAGAAATTGGGTCTCCCCAGTGCCAGTCCATCACTTAAACTACTACAACCCACCAATTCTTGTTTAATTCCATACTTCTGCTAGCTTTCAAGCTTATTTTGTTAACCTTTCCTAAACAATACACCAAGAGGAGAAAGTTACATTTTTTAGGATTCTGTCTTAGAGCTGATTTAATGTAGTGGTTAAGGCGCCAGGATGCAAACAAGAAGACTATGAATTCTAGTTTGGGGCCAGTCTCTCACTCTTAGCCCTAGAAAGCAGTCAGGGGCAAACCACTTCTGAAAATCTTGCTTAAAAAAACTGCAGGGACTAGTTCAGGCAGTCACCAAGAATCAAAAACTGCCCTGAAAGCTTAAAAAAAACAACCCTGTCATTGCAACATACTTCTTCAAAAGTGACCAAAGGCAGTTTCCATGAATGCTTCTGTACAGGGTAGTTAAGAATATGGTCTAAGTGCATTGTCCTTGTGTCTAGTTGTTCTGGTGTGCAGTGCTCTATAGCGTCGTTTTGAAGGAAGGAATTGAAACAGTTTATGTCCGGGATGTGAAGGGTCTGTAAATATTTTCACAGCCCTCTGTGAGGGGGAGTTGACCAGAGCTGCTTCTGCTCTATTTGGCACATTTGTGTGAATTACCAAAGGATCCCCTGGAATGGAGGATGTGGAAAGCCCATGCCCTGTGTCTCCTGCTCTGCTCAGTGAGCAAGCCATCCTCTTGGAGAGAATGGTGCTAGTGGGGGGAACAAGCTGGCCGTATTTCTTAGCCAAGCTTCCCAAGTGCCATTCCTTCAACTGATGGATCGCTCACCGTTGCTTTGCCTAGAAAGGAAAACACTGCTGATTCTTGCACTTGGCTGGCAGCTTGTGCAGTATCCTACTTTGAGAACTGTATGCTACATCCCTGGGATTACCATTCGTGGAATTCTGCACACTTGTAAGATTCTGCCTGATCTGAATCACTTCCCAGCCGTTAGCATTTAGATCTGGAGAAAGGATAAATGAAACTCAAAAATATGAGGCTTTGCCCTGATTCTCCACCACTGTATTAGTTGGTGGATGTTTTCCCACAGTTTGGGAGTTGGGTGGCAGCACAGCCAGTATGTTAAACCAATTGTTTTGTTTAACATGCTCTGGAGGTGTTTTAATCCAGACAGTATCGTTCAGCAGTGAGTAGGAACAGAGACCATGTGGGATTCGTAATGGGGACAATACATTCACGCGAGTGGGGAGTCTTTCACTCAGCAGTGGGGAAAGGCCCTTAGACAGGATATTACAATAAGAGAGGAGGCACTTAAAAAAAAAACACCCAATAGTTTAATGGGACTTTAGAGTAGATTAAGAATAAATACTGTACAATAATGTCTCCTTTGGTTTCAATTTCTCATCAGGACAAATTATAAAGTTACACATTTGTTGAATTGAAATACTTCACTATAAGAATATATAGGTAGTCCTTGACTTACAACCACAATTAAGCCTAAGATTTCTGTTGCTAAACAAGACAGTTGTTAAGCAGGTTTTGCCCTGCTTTACGGACTTCTTTACACAGTTTTTAAGTGAATCCCTGAGTTGTTAAGTAATACAATTCTCAAGTGATTCTGACTTCCCCATTGACTTTGCTTTTCAGAAGGTTGCAAAAGGTGATCACGTGATCCTGGGATAGTGCAACCGACATAAGTACATGCCAGTTCCAAGCATCTGAATTTTGATCATATGACCATGGGGATGCTGCAATAGTCATAGGTGTAAAAAAAGGTCATACATCACTTTTTCAAAGTTGTAACTTCAAATGGTCACTAAACAAATGGTTGTAAATCGATGACTATTTGTTAATACATACGTTCAGTATTTAGGGATAGATACAAAGTATGAGAATAGATAAATGTAGCATAAATAATGTAATCAGAATAGATGTTTTTTCCCCAAACTATTCTGTGCCCATTTTTGTTGTACAAATATAGAGATGTTTATATTGCCAAGTTCTGATATCTCCCAATCTGTACAGTTTCTTATCTTTTACACTCTCATAAACACATGATAATTGGACAGAAACTGCAGGCAGACAACAAATTATGGTGGCAGTCAAGAAAAGAATAGTCTGAAGGCCTATTTTAAAGAAGCTTTATTTTTCTGCAGTGTCACCCAAAATATTGGTAAAGTTTCCAATTACTCTTAGCAAGATTTATTACCTCTGTAACTTCTACTTATTGCAGTACGATCTAATGAAGGGCCCATGTCATGCACCAGAATCCTTGTGCATTTAGATGGTGATAAATCCATAAGGGGGCAAGAAATTATCGTAGAGATTTAAGGAAGAGCATCATATAGTGAGCACCAGGAGAATCATTTTAGCCGTGCAAGATTAGACAGGGGAGAAAAAGAATGGGCCATCTGCTTCCTTCCTATAACTACTGAGCCCCTTTCTATAACCCTAGAAATCATGCTGTTCAAAATCAGTGGCAAGCTACTGAGAAATAGGTGCAGTTTGACAGAAACAATTGGTTTGATCGTTTGCTTATTTTTAGCAAACCATATTGGTACCATGAATTCCTGCTCTTTGAAAAAACAACAGCACTCTTTGTAGCTGATGAATGGGAACAAGAAATTCTTGCACGGTTCTGATAGTGGCCCTTCACAGATACATCATTAGACATGGAGAATTGTTAGAAATTGTCTATGAGTCCAAATACTTGTTGCCTTACAAGGCAAAGACAAACCAGTGCCCTCACTGCATTGGAAAAGCCGCACAAAGCTTCTGAATTCTGTCTGTTCCCACCCCCCACCCCCACGGTTTCTTATCTCTTGCTGCAAATTCCCTAAAAATGTTACTAGTTCCAGTAAAATACTTTAGTGGGACTCTTATTTTGGCAGGAAGTAGGAAAAATATATCCCTTTGCATTATTTTTCTTAAAAAAAGCTCACTGTTCTCTTCCTTGCAACTTTGCAACCTACATAAGGTTTACATCAAGTTGCTGGCAATGTTCTGAACTGGGAAGCCATCAGATTCTGCTTAAATGATGGTGAAATCATTCTTGAAATAAATCTTGTAAGAACCTTCCCGCAAAAATTGCAACATCAAGAAGCACTTCCTTGGTAAATATTTATTTGCATTTGTGAAGGTTGCCTGGCCAAAACAGACTTGGAACAATGGAACATGCACCTTTTAAAATATGAAGATAATCTGTTCATATTAATAGTATCATCTGGGAAAGGGAAAGCATTCATCATTTATAAAAATCCCAGATACAGATGGAGAATTTAATCCTTTCCTCTTTCTATTCAAGAAAATCCTCCACCAGAAGGCAATATTGTATTTGTATCAAGAAGTTGTCACTCAGCACAGGGCTACAGTTTTCTTCCACCTCTGCTGTAAACAAAACCTTGATCAGTTCCTTCATATTATCAAGCACCAGTGTTAATGTCATATAGACTTTGGGCCATAACATTGCTCTCCAAATGATATGAATGCATTGGGTTTAAATTTATATGAAATTGGGTCCTTAGATCAGGTTAGTATTAGATTCCACCATTCCCATTTTCATGGTTAACATAGGATAACAACACTAGTGAATCCAGAGGGCGTTCACTCCTACAACCATATCGGAAAGGTCTTGTTGAGTATGTTTCTACGCAATTACTACAGGTTCGTTCTTTCCAAGCTACAGAATAATTCTGACTGACTTTATTATTTACTAAATTCAGAACACAGGCCTCACTGCCTAGATGTTAGGACACGAAGATGTTAGCTTGGGAAAATGAATGCCACCTCTGTCTTACAACTTTTCCTTTTTCATGCAAAAACATATTAGTATCTTCTCCACCCTTTTGTTTCACTTCATTTATTAGATCAGTACTCAGAGGGTTTCTTCCTATAGTGTGAAGCATTTCTCTCTCCATTGTAGTCTGTAGAAAGACAGACACCAGGATACATAGAATTCTGGTGTCTGACAATATATTTAAATATACGTAGAATAGTTTTTGAGCTTCCTTCCTTGAATGAAAAACTACCACTCTGTTATAACAATATAACTATGGGTAAACCTCAACTTACGACCACAATTGAGCCCAAATTTTTGCTAAGTGAAAATTTTGTTAACTAAGTTTTGCCCCATTTTAGGACTTTTCTTGCCACAATTGTTAAGTGAATGACTGCAGTTGTTAAGTTAGTAACATGGTTGTTAAGTGAATCTTAACAAAGCTTTCCCATTGACTTTGCTTGTCAGAAGGTTGCAAAAGGTGATCACATTACCCTGGGACACTGCAACCATCATAAATGTGAGTCCGTTGTCAAGCATCTGAATGTAGACCACCTGACCATGGGGATGCTTGAACGGTCATAAGACACTTTTCTCAGTGCTGTTGTAACTTTGAACAGTCACTAAACGAACTGTTATAAGTTGAGGATGAGCTGTACTAATTAAATTTTAAAATGCCACAATATTTAGGCCTATATACGATCACAATCCTGCTCTGTGGATTTCTTTAGAACAGCTTTGAATCTGTTGCATTGATGTAATTCAAAGATGTTTCCTAATGCTGCCAACTCTCTTTTGATAAGCTAAAAGTAGAAATGCCCATTAACAATCCACGTTGCACAGATTGGCCTTAGTTTCTCATTGTGTTCCACCTGCACAGTGTTTGTGACAGAGTGGGAGATGAGGTATATACAGTAAGCAGTACAATTTTCTTTCATTTCTTGATTTCTGATGATTACGCCTTTTCCATTCTCTAGTCTAGATAAATGGAAGCAAGTAGTTTTTGTTACTGTGAAAATATTGTTTTTAGATGGATAAGAGTTCTCCAGAAATGCAAGTTCAAATGAAGTATATTCTAACTCATAATCTAAGCATTTGGCAGTTTAATTTATGTATGTTCAGTGAAGGATTGTTATTCCCTGTAATAAATTAAATATGTCCTCAAATCAAGCTCTGGTCCTAGTGACTAAATAAAGTCAACCAGGATTTGTTTTTGCCAGTAATATGAAAGGGGGGGGGCGTTATCTTTGTTGAAATAATTTTTGACTTCTTATTTTAGCTTTCACCACTGAAACTCTGTCATGACCTAATCCTGCTTAGCTTCAGAGTCCAGACAAATTCCAACACTTGGTGAAACTTTCCTCTATAAATTAGTGAGGACATGTCCCAAAGGTGCTTTTTCAGGAGACAACTGGACTTTCTTGTTTTTTCTTTGAAGACGTTTCGCTTCTCATCCAAGAAGCTTCTTCAGCTCTGACTGCTGAAGCACCTTTGGGACAACCATGACCTGGATGATTGAGAATCTCCATAGACTTTTAGAATCGAATAACAGAGTTGGAAGGGACCTCGGAGGTCTTCTAGTTCAACCCCCTGCTTAGGTAGGAAACCCTATAGCATTTCAGACAAATGGTGAACATACTTTCGTAATTTGTTGCTTTTATTTTTAAGTATATTATAGTACCGTAAATTAACTGCATAGCATATTAATAGATAGTGGTTTATATCCTCAGAATATTTTGTTAAATTTTAGCAACTCTTTTACTGTCATAAAATTCTAGACAAAGAGAATATGGAGGAATAGTGCTCACAATAAGTATTCATAAAAATACTGTAAAGAGAGAATGTGATACGTTAATAGGTGTTCCCTGTACAGTACATGGGAAAATATCTCTGCTGCCTTTGCCCGTCATTGTTCAAATGCATTCTCTAGAAAGTTCTCAGAATTTTCATCCGATACATTAATTACTCCATAAAATCATTATAGAAGAATTGTATGATGTAGCTTCCTTTCTGGAAAATCATGCAATGATTGCATGAGTATACTGTGAGAAAAATTGCACACCCAGCATGCCATATTCCATGTCTAAATGTTCCCTTAAGACTCAGTTGTATTCTGTTGAAAGAGATAGTGAGGAAATGCAAAGCACTTGTAGGCCTGACGAAGCATCAGCAGGTTGCTCTAGCTACTTATGCAATGTTTTCTGGCAGACAGCCAGGAATACTAGTCATATCTGAAGACAGCAGCAACTGCCTAACAAGCTACAGGTATCATAAAAGCCAACCTCAGAGTTAGAAGATTGGGACCCTTCTAATCCAGGTGCCTAACTGCAGTAGTATTAGTATCTGCATTAATCTGAAAGTATTTCCATTTCTCAACACAGCACTGCATGGGAAGTTGCAGTGATTCATTTCCTACACTTGGTATTGGCACGTAAGCTGTTGCAACTTTCCAGCATTGTCCACAGGATTTAACTATTTTTACAAAATTTAAAATGTGTTGTGACTTTTTCTGAGGAAATAACATCACCCTCCCTAAAAGTAAAGGGGTGTGTGCGTTTGATGCACAGAAAGAATTTGGAATTGTTGTCAAGGATATAAAAGAGTAAAAAAATATGTTGAGAGAGAGAGAGAGAGGGAGGGAGGGAGGGAGGGAGAGAGAGAGAGAGAGAGAGAGAGAGTGCGAGAGAGAGAGCTGAAGTGTTCATTACC
Source organism: Notechis scutatus (assembly GCF_049901735.1). Lineage (NCBI taxonomy): Eukaryota > Metazoa > Chordata > Lepidosauria > Squamata > Elapidae > Notechis > Notechis scutatus. The sequence goes on from NC_142010.1 coordinate 138,967,811, forward strand.
GTTATTGGAGCCTTGGGACCAGCTCAGGAGTTAACTTCATTTAAGTTTCAGATATATTGACCAAAGGCATAAGACAGGCCTTACAGATACATCAATAAATGCTAGCTGATGAGCAATTTAATGGTAATATTTCATGGATCAATTTATTTGATTTTGCAGAATGCTTCATATAAGTTCTTCTGTAATGATCCTCATAAGGTATATGTTGCTTCATTCTTTGGTAAGAGCAGGGTGGACTACCCCAAGAAGAATAAAGATGGAATTACAAATTGGTCCTTATCACTCCTCCAACTGAATCAAAATATCAAAACTCTTTTTTTCCCCTTTAGTTTGATGCAGGTAGGAATAGTGAAGCAAGGGATAAATGTTTGCTAATTTATTTTATCTCTTAGCTTTAAACGATCATAAGATATATTTGAGCAGACCTACTATCCAACCTTTTTAAAAAAATCTAATAGTTATCAATGTTGTACATAGCAAATTCAGTGACTTGAGCTTAAAATAGCATTTAAGATAAAAATAGAGTACGTATATCACATACTTCTATCGTTTGATTTAATATTTCCTCTGCCTGTCTCTGCAATCTTCTTTTATTTCTCCTTACAAAGGTCCTCGTGTTTTTTTTCTGACTAGCTCAGGAACTGGGTTGTGCAGCTATGCACATATGTAGATTATGTTTAGTGCAGTACAAATTTAAGAAAAACGGAATTTACCATTCCGGTTTGCCAGGCTTCGGCAGCGGCAGGGATTCACCATTTTATATTTTAAGCCTTTTTAAAAAGATTACAGATCTATGGAAATTCCCAAGTTCAAGAAGACTTTTCTCAGCTGCCCCAGGGATGCATTGGCATAAACTCTGGTTTCACACCTCATTAAGACATGATGTTATTTGTTTATCTTTGACATAATGTAGTAGATTGGCTGGATTCACACAGCAAATTAAATCTGTAATTTAACTATGATTTGTGACTACAGTTTATCCAGCAAACTATTTTGAACAAAAAAAATGCCTAGTGTGAGGGTGGAATCCAAAGTACCATAGTTTTAGCAGAGAAACAAAACACAAACTATTTCACCCAATCTAGAACTCCAATTAAAGCAGGAGAATTCACGATACAGATATTCTTCCAGAATTCATGTCCCAAAAGTATTAATCCCAATGTTCTTTTTTTTTTTACTTTGCATTCTGATTCTAGCTTCAAATTTGAGTTAGCCATAAATAACAAAAAATTTTACAGATCTGGATTTCCTAGTTTCCAGTCAACAAAACTGATTCTTGGGAAGTTCAATTGTTGAGTAACACTCTAAATATAAATATGTCTACTGGAACTGCTGTTACTTTTCAGCAGTTAAGAGAGTCCTTTTTTCCCCCTTTCATAAATGTTAAAAGCAATTCGAGTGCTTATTATGGCAATGTCTTAGTTGGTTGATTTTGAAGGCAAGTCTTTAAAAAAAATGCTTGTACAGTAAATATCATTCCATCCTGGAAAAAAAATATTGGTATTCAGGGCCACCTCATAGTTTGGAAAGACATAGTTAGGTACTACCCTAATCTGTAGATCACTTTCAAGAATGTACAGAGTTGTTCAACGTTTGTATTGGAAAAACACTAGCGGCTAACTAACCCTCAGCCGATGTAGCTGCAGGCTGCAGAATGCTTGCATCACCCAGTTTATACCACAGAAACAAATGACCTGGCTTCTATTTTTTCTTGCCAGACCTCTCATTCCAAACTCCACCTTAACCATAAAATGTTCTTTCTGTCCAGTGTCTGAAAAAAAACCACCAACCAGCAGCCTTTGGTCATAAGATGAATGTTTCCCTTGTGATTTGCTAATGTTTGGGTGTTTTTTAAAAAGGTTACCAGTGTTTTAGCAAATACAACTTTTATCAGCTAGGATTTCTTTTTTCCAGGATGTTAGTAATTCGTAACTTGTGTTATTGGGTTTTTTTAAAGAAAAGGTTTCCAAAATAACTTTTTTACAAGGGCTGATAGTACAAAAACAATGGGAAAAAAATCCCGTAGGTGTATGATACACAGGTAGTCCTTATGACCTTGAGCCCAAAATTTATGTTGCTAAGTGAGACATTTGTGAAACGAATTTTGCCCCATTTTACAATCTTTCTTGCCACCGTTGTTAAGCGAATTGCTACGGTTATTCAGTTAGTAACACGATTGTTAAGTGAATCTGGTTTTCTCCATTGACTTTGCTTGTCAGAAGGTCTCAAAAGGTGATCACATGACCCTGGGACTCTGCAACCGTGATAAATATGAACCAGTTAACAGACAGCCGAATTTTGATCATGTGAACACAGGGATACGTGAAAAATGGTCATAAGTCACTTTTTTCATTGCCTCTGTAACTTTGAATGGTCACTAAATGAAGTGTGGAAAAGTCAAGGACTACCTGTACAAAGGCCTTTCTGTTCTGCTTGTACTGTATTGTTTGCAGTATTGAACAATTGTGAAAGCAACAACATTAACATAACAGTAGTAACCCCTGAACAGACTCAACAGAGAGCAAAATTCACTGAACATAATATTTTGGAGTAAATATACATAGGATTCCCCTGTATACATGTTGAGTATTCAGTAAACACCATTAATCTTCAGTATAACTGAAATTTCCTGTGTTAAATATAAGGGGGAAGTTGGGTCTCGGATTCTTCTTCTTCCCTTAATGAATTGGCATATGGTAAGGTAATGCCAGCCCGAGGAAGGTCAATATACTGTATTTAACAAAGTTTTCTGAGAATAGAATATTTGAAGAAAGTAGGGGTTCCTTTCACACCAGATTTTTAAAATTACAATTCTCAGGTGTGACAATAGACATTGAATTCTTAGGTGCCTTAACCAGGGATTTCATTCTCTTATTTTTCCATAGGACATACTGAGCTCTAACCTAGAGCTTTTCCATTTTCCATTTAACCATGGCACAAATTTTCTCTGGCCCTGTCATTTGTCTGCCACATTGCCATAACATTATCCAAAACAGTTTTCTGACACCATCCATTGGAAGGCTCAAAGCAACTAAAACTCACATTAGGCTTTTCTTTTCTTTCTTTTTTGATCATTACCTTGAAGGGAAGTCAAGTGAGTTGCAGTTTTAAGAGACAGAGGAAATACTGGCAGGACAGAGATGGACAAGTGAGATGCCAAATTCCATGCCATTGTAGTTCTTAGCCAATTCAAGTATCTACTCCACACTTCTGCTCAACAATGGGAAAAGGTCCAAAGTTTTCAGCTAAGATTCAGGCTTTCAATAAAAAAAAGACATTTCCATAAGCAAAATGGGCAGACATATGGATTTGAAAATAATATTTACCAGTAAGTAGCATGCAGTACACACTATATAACTGTTGGTCATCCTCTGAAAGTGTGGTTTTGGTAGACCATGTAGCAATAGCACTTAGACTTATATACTGCTTCATAGTACTTTACAGCCCTCTCTAAGTGGTTTACAACCTGGCTCCTCGTTTTACCATTTCGGAAAGATGGAAGGCTGAGTCAACCTTGAGCCAGTGAGAATCGAACTCCTGGAGTAAGCAGTGAGTTAGCCTGCAGCACTGCCTTCTAAGCACTGTACCACCATGGCTCGTTGAATCGTAATTCATCAATCTGTTGTTGAACTTTTATTAGAGGGTTCCCCCTCCCTCCTCAAATTGGATGTGAATCTAAATCAGAAAAACCGTCAATAGATAATACATATGATCATTTAAAAAAATATGATGGGACCAATGAAGCCAAGTGATTTTTGGCATGGTGAATCTTTGTAAACTCATTATGTGTCTAAGCCTCGTTTGGTTTGGTTTGGTTTGGTAAGTGGCAGGCCAGATTTCAGGATATATAAATATTCATGAGACAACTGGCTTTAGCTCATATTTAAAATGACAGCATCAGTTGGTCCCAAGATAAACTACTACTTACTTCAGCCATTATAATAAACTTGTGTTCTCTTCCAGCGTTGAAGATTGTATAAAATAAGCCGGAATTCTGCATACTCTCCCCATTGATTACCGCTCCAAGTGTACTCCTTTCGTGATGGGGGCTAAAAATAATTTTCTTCTTTGCTGCCTAACTTACTCAACTCTTTGAGGGTTTTAATCATAAGGAATACTTTCAGGTAGTGATCTCTTAACCATCCTTCCTATCATCCCCTATAATGGGTATAAGGAAGCACTGATCAAAGTGAAACATTTCTTAAAATTACAATTAAGCCACAACTAGCGAGCTGATCTGTGTTGGCAGTTTTTCCCAGGGTAAGGACTGTGTACTCCATTTCCCTGCTCCATGACACCAAAACATCTGCAGAAGAAATGTTGTGGTCTTGCTACTCCTCCAGTTTTTGCTGGGACGCTATGGTTCATAAGGCCTGCTAGAATGCTGCTTTCCCAGGATTTGTTGCCTAGCAAAGACTGTTGCCAAAGATAAAGCTGTTGAGGCTTCCTAATGCATTTATTCATAGTATCCCAAACTAGTCTCCCCTTGCAGCCAACCCCATAGCAGTTCCTACATGCCAACAAAATGCATGTAGAGTGTGGGGGGAGGTGCAGGTTTCCAGAATAATATTTTCTCCTCTTTGGCTAGAAGGCAAATTGATGTTTATTAGCCCTCAGACAATATCCTCTGCAAATGGCACATAGAAATATAATTGGAAGATAAGTAAATAGATCGGTGTGAATCAGAAAAAGTAAACATTAGCTATCTTTTCCCCGTAATATATAGCACTTCACACGATCTGATTGTATTTGTCTAAACTCAAACTTCAAGGTGCACTTGTTCTATAGTTTACCTTACAGAGAACAATAGGCATTTCATGGAAAGCAAGAGAATGCTAAGAAGGGCTTTACACATAGTGGACAGATTTTCTTTCTTTCTTTTAATGCTTTCAATTCCATTGTTTTATTTAAAAGAAATAGATCAAAGTGATTTGACTATCTGACAGATCTTAGGAGGTGTACAGAAAAATATTTGAGTTTAATGGAAATAAATTGTGACAGAAGGGAATAGCCATCCGGATGTGGCATTGATTCTCAGGCACCCTAATGCTTCACATTCACTTCCTTTAGAAATGTTCAATGCACACGACAGTATTGTGCAAGTTTCCTGTAAATAATATTGTCTGGTTCAGAGAAAATGTCTCTGAGAAGCTTCTTGGTAAACAGCGTGCTGACTAGAGAGCAGGTTGATCCCTGCAATATGAAATAAATTCTAAATCAAGGAGCCAGACTAATGCCCTTTCACCCAGTGCTCTTTCTCTTGTATACACATCACTACCCTAAGAGTACAAGATGTATGGATCTCTGATCTAGAACTTACTGGACTTCTTTTGATGGTGCCATAAACTGGAAGAGAGGAGATAAGATGTGATAAGGATGGCATTGAAATAGATTTTACACAAGAGTTGCCAACACAGCAATTTCTCTCTCCCATGTTTTATGGGCCAGTGCTGATTCTGGAGGACTGCAGGGAAGGAGGGAAGACCAGACAGGAGAAAGAGTAGCCCTGGTGACCTCTGCAGACTGAATCTAAGGGCCTCCTTCATCCAACACCTCCATTTCCACATTTCAAACATCCAGTTACAGCGGTTCTAAGAACAAGCTCATGCTATACTGCCGTTATTATTTTTTTCAAATATTTTTTTTAAATTTTTACTATATAAAGATAGAGCAACAATTTCAATGTCTATATAAACAGTGTGTTGTCTGGTTACAGTTAATTTGAGCAATAGTCATCATCATCATGATGTTAATTAGTGATCATATAATAACAGTATTTTCTCAACATATTAATACTTAATTATTACTACTAAATCAAATTGATAATAAACATATAATAAACCCTTGTGGTAAAATTAATCCTTCGCTTATAATTTTAAATATTCCAACTTCTGTTTCTGTTATTTAAGCATAGATAAAACGAATCTCATATTCCGTATACCGCCATTATTTTGAAATGAATCTGAAGCAGTAGGTTCTGAAATGAGAATTCACATGGGCTCAGTTAGATCAAACCAAAGGTTCTTTCCCCATAGGGAAAGGGGAACCAGAAAAGAACACAAGAGTAAATTGCCCTCTCTAATTCACATCCCATCTACTGCCCTGATGCTGGACAGTATAACTATGAAAACTTGAGATGTTCGAATTTATTTATTGTTCGTTTGAGCTTTTATGCCACTGAGAAATTTGAGATTGGGGCTCCATAAAAGGTTAATTAAGCAAGTAAACAAATAATACCTGGTCATTTGCAACGCTACCATTTTTTAAAGCAGTGGTTCTCAAAGTTTCCCCCAGAATTTTTTCAGAGGGTCTACAAAGTCAAATAAATAAATATTTTAAAACCTCTTGGTTTCTATTTCTAATATAATACATATTGATAGATATAACCCACGTAAACCAAAGCTCTTTGTGGTCATCAATCCTTTTTAAGAATGTAAAGGATCCTAAGACCAAAATATTGGAGAACGGTTCTTTACAATATGATTTATACCTAAAAGAAGCAAGCTAGAGACTTGGTTGCAAGAATTTGTCCAGGATTAGGGTCATCAAAGGAAGAGAAAAGTGGCAGACAGACTCCTGTTCCTCACAAGAGATCTTTCTCAACACCTCATCCTACATGCCAAAATAAGGCTTGCAGCTATTGCGTGCAAAGGGACTGGTTTGTATTTCAGCCCTGTACTTGCTCAGCTCTGATTATACATCCTAAATTGCAGGGTGACCTTTATACTACTTGTAGTATTCAGGGTGCTTTGTAATCTTTCTCATTATGTGTCATGGGTCTTTTTTTTAAAATATTAAAAAAATCCAGGTATTGAAACTGCTCAAAGCTGTCAATAGGTAAGTTGAGATAGGAAATCCCCCCACCCCCAATTTTCCACGTTCCAAATCTAATCTTTCTCATATGGGGTTATCATGTTGTATTTTACCCCCAACCATCTTTGAAATCTAACTCGTCTCTATCATTTAGTGTACAAGATATACTAAGGTCCATGGGGTAGGTGGGTGGATGGATAAATGGACAGAAAGATAGATACTCCCAAAGCTTGATGCATTAAAAAGCTAATGCAATCCTAAATTGTATTAACAGAAGGACACAATCAAGATCAAGGGAAGTACTAATACCACTCTATAAAGCCTTAGTAAGACCACACCTAGAGTACTGCATCCAGTTTTGGTCACCACATTATAAAAAAGATGTTGAGACTCTAGAAAAAGTACAGAGAAGAGCAACCAGGATGATTAGGGGACTGGAGACTAAAACATACAATGAACGGTTGCAGAAACAGGGCTTGGCTAGTCTAGTGAAGAGAAGGACCAGGGGAGACAGAAGAGCGGTCTTCCAATATTTGAGGGGCTGCCACAGGGAGGAAGGAGTCAAGCTATTTTCTAAAGCGCCTGTAGGCCAGACAAGGAATAATGGATGGAAACTGAACAAGGAGAGATTTAACCCGGAAATAAGGAGAAATTGTCTGACTGTGAGAACAATCAACCAATGGAACAGCTTGCCCTCGGAAGTTGTGGGAGCTTCATCACTTGAGACTTTCAAGAAGAGATTGGACTGCCATCTGTCAGAAATGGTGTAGGGTCTCCCGCTTGGGTAGGGGGTTGGACTAGATGACCTACAAGGTCCCTTCCAACTCTGATTATCTGTTATCTGTTATTAAAAGTCTTACCTTGCTGGACTTCTCTAAAAGCTATTTTATTACAGTCCCAGGTGACCATTGGTACCTATTGTGGATTTATTTTTGATTTTATCCTTGCTTTTTTTTCCCTTCCCCTTATCTGAATATTTGGGATGATAATGGTGTTGATTTTGCTTTGTTTGATGTGTGCTGCCCAGAATCTTTGGGACTGGGGAGGGTTATGAGTATTGACAAATCAATGTTGGGAATTTAGTTGTGATATTTTGTTTTTTTTAAAAAGGAATGTAAAAGTTTTGCATGCTATTGGAGTACATGTATAGGAGTAGAGCAGGCAGGGCCTGGAGGTATAGTTAAGAGAGGACACAGCCTAGAATCCTTATGTGTCCACAAATGCTCCAAGACCAGCTTCTCTTTAATCCCATTAACTCTTACCTAGCACCAATTTAGTGCTGCCCATTAGTTGACCAGGTTTTTGTGTATAGGCACGAGCAATAAATCAGCTTAACCGGAACTTAAGGTATGGTTCTGATTCTTCACACTTGATAAGGCGATTCTCAACTTTTCTTAATTGTATTTAGAGGAATTTGGTTTCTGTGTTTCATTTTCTGAAGTTGGCTTTTGTCTCTATTTGCCAAACATACAGGCCTGGAAGCTTGTCAGTGTAATGCATCAGTGACCTTGCATAAAAGTAATGTTTCTGCCAGCAGTGTGTCTATGGCATTGCCAGAATCAGCTGAAAACTGGTCGAAACACTTACTTGCACGCAGACTGTAATTTCTGAATTTTCAGCAACATAGTCAGGCAATGAAGGCTTCTGCCCACTGCTAAGTTGTTCTGCTCGTGACAATTCTTTTAGCTGTCAGAAAACTGCACAGCAGGGGGCGGGATGTTTATTGCCCCTCATTGTCAGCAGTTATCTGTTCCCAATAACAGTCCCTCATCTAAATTCCTTCCAAGGTCTAAGTTGAGGCTTCCCTTAGATGGTCTTCAAAAGAAAAAAGAAAACACACACCTTTAACATTGGGCAATATAAGCTTGTCTTTGGGGACCAAGCATAGGGCATGTCATGGGAACATATTCCCAGAGGCTGTTTGTGCTGTGGTTAACTGTAAGTAGGGAAAAGGGCCATAGTCCACAAAAGCAGCCCTTTCCTGTGTGTTGACATGTCACACAGACAGTTTGTGGAGGATTGATGTCGCAAAACGCATAGAGGCAGAATTCCAGATAGCCTTCAAGTTGTTTTTGATGAGGATGGACCTGTGCTATTCCTCCAGTGGCTGTAGTGCACAACCATGCAAAGAAAAACTGTTGACAGTGTATTTTTAAACGGTGGTAAGATTTATTCATGTGTATGAGGTCTTCTCAACAGTACATCTGGCTTCATGTCCTCAGCAAGCATGCAAACATCTTGTTGGAAGAAAGTCACTGTGAGCCAGGGGGTTCTTTAAAGACAACTTTAAAATCAGAATTTTTGAAGATCACCTGCTGGACTGTAATCTAGCTGGGATGTCTTCTCCATGTCAAGTGTCCCTCTTACTTCTAACATTTGTTAGTTATTAAATCACTCTTGTCCCGATAAACAATAACCCTTAAGGAAACAAATGCTGTCGCCTCCTCTCGTTCTTCAGCTAAGGCTGAAGCAGTTTACTGTTACCTATACTCTTAATGTGCTTACTATTCTGCCTTTACAGTTATTTTGACCGATGAAGAGGTTCAGAGGAAAAGAGAGATGATAATGAAGAGGAAGGAGGAGGAAGCTCTTAAGGAAAGCCTAAAGCCCAAATTGCTGGAGGAACAACAACAAGTCATTGAAATTCTTCTTGAAGCCCACCGCAAAACTTATGATCCTACTTACTCAGATTTCTCTCAATTCCGAGTAAGTTCGGCTTGCCTTTTTTTTTTACAGTACTTTACTATTGTTGTGAAAAGTAGGACATCTGCTGGTGAACAAATGAATATTTTTCAACTTTGTAACTTTTCTGAATTAGTGATTCAAACGCTTGCCCATACCCCACTTAACAAAAGCAACATGGCTGGCAGATTTAAATCTATACTTGATTATAAATAAATACATTAAAAAGAAATTAAAAATAAAGCAAAAACAAACAAATAAACTCAAAGGGAAGCCTTGATGGACCATTAGGTCTTTTTCCACCATTGGTTTTCCATGTTTCTATTATGGAACAACCATTCAATGTGTCTTTTAAATTGGATCTGTGTCCCAGATTGAAGTTCTCTAGCCAAGTCACCAGATTTAGAACTATTCCGACTGGAAATTACTTTCACACTAAGTTAGCATGAAATAAATTTGTAAATATAGGTAGTCCTTGACTTACAACAGTTCACTTAGTGACTGTTCAAAGTTACAACGGCAATAAAATAAGAGAACTTAATGACTGTTTTTCACACTTATGACTGTTGCAGCATCCCCATGGTCATTGATCAAAATTTGTACACTTGGCAAGTGACTCGAATTTATGACGGTCGGGGTTTCCTTGGATCATGCGTTCATCTTTTGCGACCTTTTTGCAAACAAATTCAATGGGGAAGCCAGATTCACTTAATAATCATATTACTAAGTTAATAACTACAGTGATTCACTTAACAACTGTGGCAAGAAAGGTTGTAAAATGGGGCAAAATTCACTTCTTAATATTTTACTTAGCAACAGAAAATTTGAGGCTCAGTTGTGGTTGTAATTTGAGGACTATCTATATATCCCAGTTGGATTTACAATTGTATTGCTTGGATAAATTATTAAGTGTATTTGTGACTAGACTTCAGTTAGTGATAGCTATATTGTGTGGGCTTCCCAATATGGCTTCATCACAATCTGTCTTTAAAATGCACTTGACAGAACAAAATAGGGGAGAGTTCCTTTAAACAGAGTGAATAACCAAGTTAGCAGGCCTCTTGATGGGCCCCATTATTCTACCTGTCCAACCTGCCTTTCTCTGCCACACACCAATCCTTGAATAACAAGGTTTATCAGTTCTGAGGGAAAAAGAGGAAGAAGAAGATACTTGCGGCTGAAGCAGCCACAAGTGTTTCCTGCTCTGTCACAAGAGCAAAACAGCTTCGAGTTGAGTGAGGCACATGAGACGTCAGGAAAACAGCTGAGGCAGATGGGAGAAGTAGAAGAAAGAGAACTAGCTGTGGATGACTCATGGTTTTGAAAACCTAAGAGTTAGTTACTCTTATTTTTGTGATATTTCCCAACAGACTCCCCCTTACTTCTCTCAACTAGTTTATATTTTCTGAGCAAAACCAGTATTTCCAATATAGGGTGATTAGCCTCTAATACTTTCTGCTTTCTCAATCTGAAGATCAAATAGATACAACCAAATGTATTTTACCTTCAACCAAGAGAGGCTGCAAAATACATTGAGGGTTATTATGCAAATGAGATAGCAGTTGCAGTGATGATTTGGTTCAGAATATGCTGCTTTCTTAAAGAATTAAGTAATAAAAAGTGTGAAGGCAAAATAGAAAGAAGGAGTATAAGGTATGTTCCCTGCCTTGAGTTATTTATAAAAATAATAAAGGAGAGATTTAAAAAAAAATCTAAAATCATAGGATATCAGAACAGACAAGTCTTCTCTTAGGTGATTGTTCTAAGAAATGGATCCATGGAATTGGACAGCCTTCAGTAGACTGGATAAACAGAAGTAGAGTGGGTCAAAGCCTCAGGGCATCCTTTTCCTTAAAGTAAATTATCTCTCTTAATAAACTAACTTTCTAGTAACTAGAATCAGAATGAGGTATGAGGAAAGCAAGCTACTATCAAATGGTACTCTTTCTATTTCAGCCTCCTGTAAGACAAAATGATAACAAAGAACAAACAAGTAGATCTTCTAGCATGACACCAGGTTTTTCCTTCTCAGATGACTCTTCAGATACCTCCAGCTTCTCTTCAGGTAACACACAGAGTGAATCATATTTATATTCATGGTAAACTGCAAGAATTCTAACAACTATGCTTCTTTTAAATGGCAAATCCTACAGTTGCCTTTTTGTACTGATGAAGTTTCTTTGTGAAACGTTTACAACAAATCTTAACTTACAGCTAAGCAATCTGTGTTCTGTCTGTCACTTGCTTAAGTGCAATGGCTCATAGTTGATTTTGGCTTTATTAATCTGCTCTAAAGAAAGACAGGGCTATCTTTTCTGAGAGATGCAAAATTGAAAATACGGTCCCCATATATGGGGACTGTTACCTACTATATATCAGTTTACCAGGGTTGTGATGTTACAGTATTATCAGTTTCACCTAGCAGTCCTTTACACAGAATTAATCCGAAATTAATGTACAATATAGCAACATGCCATAGAGTTGGTTGACCTGCATAATATGGGGGAGAAGGGGCCAATCTGTTTAATACTTTGGGGAGACCACTAATCACTAAATGTAATGCTTCTGCTTTCTCACTTCATGGGTTGCTCCACATTCACAGTAGTCCTGTTACATCCATTTAGAATGTTTCTACATAGTTCATTCCTGCAAGATGAAAGGCAAATAAATACCTATTCGATGAGCATCTCCAATAGATTCCTTTACAAAGGTCTCCTTCTCTTCCCCTCAGGAGACCTAACATAGTCCTATGAATTTTAGAGTACTTCTATTCACGGAGTTCTTAATGCCAACACGTTTTGTGGTAACCATTCCAATTTTCTTTTACTGGTGTTGTGGAAAAATAAAAGACATTCTGGGGAAACTCAGAAAGAGTTCTATAAAAAAAGGGCCTGTGATAAATGCTGCCTCTGATTGCATTGTGGGGATACCTCAGCATGGCCAGCATTCCATCTCCATAACCTTCAAAGCTGTTCCTGCAAAGCCTATGACCAGTCATAGCTTTTGCATGCATGGAAGTCTAGCCTGTCCATTTTCTGCCTGAACAATAGACAAGTGTGGAAACTGAGTGTCAGCCAAGAGCATTTTCCTTGTATTGCATTTGCTTACCCCAGCTGGTTGGGTTGGAAGAGCACCACAGTCTTTGTGTGAAGGCTATAGCACACTACAATGCCTGAATGAGAGAAGGAGACAACAGGAACTGGGAAGTGAGGATTGATGGGGATGTCTGCCAATGGAAAAACAGCCCTCATCTATTGCAACCCCATGAAGTTGACATGGCTAAAGCCTTTGAATGAACATTTTATTTGAATGTCCTTAGACACCTTATGTGTCTTTACTGTATTGTGGCGTTTGGCACAGAATTATTTATGTTACCCATCTGAAGTCCATCAGGATTGGCATGTCATATAAACACTGGAGATTAATGGATAATTTTGAATATTTGGGAAGATGATGCAGAAAAAAGTCATCTTGGCTTGCTTTGATTCCATGTTCAGACCTTGAGGTTGCTTTTGTGCCAAAGATTGTATTTTTAGTAATACATTTATGTATTTTTTTATGCTACACTGCAATGGTTATTGTCTAAAAACCATTGTAAGTGTGGTTAGGAAAGAACAAAACAGTAGATTAAAGTGAAAAACTGGGACATGTTTTTAATCATATGAATAGGACCCAAAAATTGGACTCTGAGGAATTCTACAGTCTTAAAACTTTTAATCTCATAAAATTACTCCTTTTGGATTCTTTGGTTTTGCTTGTTCCTATTGGAGTATTACCAGCAGTGGCTTTCAATCAGCTTAGGGACAAGCAGGGTCCTGGCCACTGCAGTGACTCCTCAATTTCACCTTCACAATGTGACTCTCTTAATGAAAATCAAAGCACAACAGAAAATAAAATAATAAATAGTAATCATTAAGCAGCCAACTAATGCTGTGTAAATTCTAAAACATTGAACCTGTCATGCTGTAATGAGTGGTGCCTTCCCTGCTGGTGTGACATGGGGTCTAAGCTGTTTCCACCTCTCCTTTCCCACCAGAGCCAATGATGTTTTCCAGTCTGGAGTTGAACGATGACAGCACATCCATGTCCATTGACTTCTCCCACCTCTCCATGTTGCCTCACCTTGCTGATCTTGTTAGCTATAGCATCCAGAAAGTTATTGGATTTGCTAAAATGATTCCAGGGTTCAGGTAAAGAAATTTAGAAGTAGTTTCAGAACCCTTGCCTGCTTTTTCCTTAGAGGTGTGTGTATCTGTGTCTGATTTGTCATGCTCCAATAAATATATATCAATGCACAACACCACAGAACTTTCAAGAAGAATTCAGAATCTGCAAGGGCACATAAAAGGCTCAGTGAGATAAAAATGGGTCACCTTAAAAACCAAATAAAACCTTGACACAGCAAGCCGTATAAATGAATATTATCATTCCTCAATTGAACTGAAGTCCTACCTTCAGAACGGCTCTGTTTTTTCTGAGCCTTGAAATCCACTAACAGCTGTTTCCTGAGATGGGTGGGTGACAGAACCTTTTGCTGTAGGCAAGGGCTAGCCTGCCACCTTGATACTAGTAGAGATCTTGAATATCTCAAGATTAGGAGCCTGGGAAGCATGTCGTATGTGTATACGCATACATGCCTGCAGAGAGCCACTGTGACCAGAGGTTTCCCATAGGTTTGCTGCTTTTGTGAACCGAGTTAAACACTGTTGCCAAGAAAGTTGAATCTGTTTTGTGGAGCTCTACCTGCTGCAAAAATCCTGCCTAGATCCTCATGTCTTTTTCCCAAAAAAATTGTGATTCGTTTTGTTTTGTGGCCCCACAAAGTTTGTGTCATGATTCCAAGGAAACACTCATTATTCTTACATGCTCCAAAGAAACTTTCTTTTATCAAATCCACAGCATTGCACAGCCCAGCTGTGACTGGCTTTTAATTCAGTGTGTGAACTGTGTTGCTAAAATATCCATATTAAGTGACATTAAAGTTCTGTCAGAAACATCTGGTCTGTGGCCCCTCATCCACACTGATAAAGCCATCATTTGAGGCTACAGTGAATTGCAAGCAGAAATGTCTGCAACCAACTTAGTTTGCCATTGGTTAACGGAGCTTATGTTTGGGGATGGCCTTCCAAGCTGTTGTATAAAATCAGTTTATACCAAGAGAAATAGCCGCACGGTGGGGAATAAAGGATAATCCTATCTAGTTCTGACCTGACAGAATGTTATGATGATGGATTGGTTGAAATCTGAGTTTCATATTCTCCTTTTATAAATACAGAAGTCTAACGGCGGAGGATCAGATTGCTCTGTTGAAATCCAGTGCCATTGAAGTGATAATGCTCCGTTCCAATCAGTCATTCTCCCTGGAGGATATGTCCTGGACTTGCGGCAGCAATGACTTCAAATACCAAGTCAGTGATGTCACTCAAGGTATGGCCTGTATGGTAAAGCAGAAGATAGCCCTGGAGCAGCCACCTTGTGCCAACTCTTATTTTCTTTCAGTACTATTAAATACTTCTTAAGATGTATAGAAAATGTGTCCCAAACCTACATAAGGTCAAAGCAAATCACAGGGGCACACAGTATTTTATGAGTTATTTTACACAGCTGGTAATATTAGAAAGGAATTATGACAGTGGTGTATCTGAGAATGAGAATTGGGTTTATCCTTTGTTTGATAATGTACAGCCTATTTATAACATAATGAAAAATGTACTGACTTACTCCTTGGCAGTTAATCCTGATTTGCCATCTCCCCTGTGTTGCATAGAGGTTTTGTGCAGCACCTTGTGGTTGCAGCAGGTATGACTGACTTCTTGCACAATCACCATTCTTATATTGCCTGCCCTTAGAAATACCTCCAAATTTCCTTGGGAGTGTTTTAGGAGGCCCCAAAACACTGAGGACAAGAGAGGAGTCCATAAGAGCTCTCTAGTTTGCCACCAAGGGTGTATAAATGCAGTGTTCCCAGATCATTTGTCCTTGTCTCCACCCAGCTCCGTGTACTGAAACACAGCTGTTGCAGGGGAAGCTTGCAGTGTTTTCTTCAAGAAAGGAAGAGGGGGGAGGGGAAAGGGGAGGAGCCCCAGGGCAAGGCAGGAGATCCCAGATTTGTCACTGCTGGTAACCCTCCTCAGCTGCAGCCAAGCAAGGAAGTACCTGCATAGACTACCTTAAAAAGAGGGTAGTGTGAGGTGGCTTAAGTTCAGAGAGGAAGAGAGGTTTTTATTTGCCCAAACCCAAAACATTGGAAAGAAAGACATTTGATGGTGTGAGCTGCAGCTCCTAAAAGTTGAAGTCTTTTAAGAAAATGTGTTAGTTTTTTTTTTTTAAAAAAAAGATGCTTCCAGGCTTCTCTCTCTCTGGTTGTTGTTGTTGTTTTGCTGCACCACAGAGACTCTTGTGAGAGCTGGGTGGTACCCAGTAGAAAAAAAAAGGAAGGCTTAGCAATTTTAGAGGAAGGAAGGGCTGTGGGCCAGATAAAATAAAGCTCACTCTACTATACATGCAAACGTATCTTCAAGTTCTTCCAGTGAAATGTTCTTTTTATCACTATGAATAATAAATTGGGATGAGGAGGTGGATTGCCTAATGGGCTCAGATTGCCAAGCTGGCTGATGTTTCATGAAGTTGCAAACTTGAGAATTCAGTTTCTGTGGCAACCATCTGACCAAGATGGAGAGGAACAGGAAGTTGAAAAAGTAATCATATAAATGGCACGATTGCACCACCTGAAGGGCGAATCCCGTGTAAGTTAAGTTTGCCAAAGGCCCAGTTTTAATAAATCATGGATGTTGTTATTCCGGTTGTTTGGTTTCTTTGAGCATTCTGCTCACCTTAGGGATGACAACTCAACGGATGACACACTTAGAATTGGGTGCATTGGAAGGAAAATCCAGGGCCAAGATTTATGCTTACATTTGTTATTTCCCCTGTTTTAGACTAGCTGGTAATTAGTAATCTAGTGCCTGCCTCTCAAAAGTTGCTTTGTTTCTGTTTCAGCTGGCCACAGCCTAGACTTACTGGAGCCCCTCATCAAATTTCAAATTAGTCTGAAGAAACTGAACCTGCATGAAGAAGAACATGTGCTCCTAATGGCCATTTGCATCCTTTCTCCTGGTGAGGAAAACTTTAGTGTAGCAGGCTGCATTTCAGCTGTCTTAAAATATTATCAGTAAACTATGTTATCATACTTTACATGTCCCTGTATTAAAGGTTTGGTAGTAAATAACATAAATGGAGTGTACATATATAAAAAAACTAAGCATCTTTCTGACCAAATGAAGGTGCTGGATGTTCCTCAGTGTAAGAAGCAAGCTACTGAACAAATGACCATCTATAGAAAATTAATTTTTGCAATCTCTTCCACAGCATAAAGTGAAGGGATTATTTTCAAGGAATTCGATCTATTTTGGAGTAATTCTAAATGGCCAATCTGTCCTGGTCCTTTTGGATCTACTTTATAATAGGCCTTGGCTAAATTCAGACTATTTTGATTGTTTTCAGATACATTCAAACATCATGATGTTCTGAGCTTATAGTGATATTCAATGCTTGCTGTTTCCGAGCAGAAGTGTTATATCCACCTAACTACTGCATCAATACTATTTTTATGTGCCATGTCTTCATGACATTTCCTGTCTCATCCCTAGCCCATAACTGAAGCAACTTAGTTACCTTTAGCTACTCTGGTCTTAAACTAGTGTTTTCTCTTTTCTTTCCACATGTTTTGTTGTGGATACTGTCTAGCATGCTTCATTGGTGATATACCTGACAGGGTAGAGTTTGCACAGCTCCTATTGGTCCAGCTATTCTAGATGTGCTCCCTCTGTACTGGGCACTAAGCACTGCCATCTGGGGCCATTTGACTTACAGGAAAAACTAGAAACATGGCTTTCACTGATACATCTGCCTAGATAAGGCTTCTGATCATTTTCTAAAATGCTTCTTATGTCTAATGAGGCCTCCTATATTGTCTGTCAGGTTTAGAGTTCTTCTAAAACAATACTAAGCCTATTTTTAAACACAAGTTTACCAGTATTTTGAAATAATGCTTGGCCTGCGTTTAAAAACAGGACTAGCCCTCTCTCCAGAGCACTAGATCAGAGGTGAACAGAGGTGAACATTTAATTTTAATGGAAAAAGAGAGCAGCCTGTACAATCTGCACGTTGCTAGTTCTATCATTACTGAGTGCAGTACGGGTTTCTGCTGCTTTTGTTGACATGAAGTTTTAGGTGACTATACTTTTTGTTGTGTTACTTTTAGGGAGTGGTTTTAGCTGCCCCATTTTGCCTATTCCATTGACTACTTTGGAGTGTTACTAGCCACAGCCATTCACACCCATTCCTCTGTGACATTAGTTACTGGAATTCATGGTTATTGATAGTTGCTTCTCACCTCACCTTGTGCCCCTTTTCTACCTGTCAGGCAGGCTATGTTCAACCTATTTCACAACACTGAAAAGCAGCACCTCTTCATCAGTTTGCAGGAAATGGTTCTAATTTGGGAATAGTCTATTTGCTGAAATTATTATATCTCTATCCCTTCTTGTCAATACTTTTTGTTTTTAAACAGAGCCAATCTTCCTTGGAAGAATTACTTTTGGTTGAGGCAGATCCCAAATAGAGTGACATATAAGTCAGAGGATGGGGGGTGGGGGTGGGGGGAAACCTGAGACAAGTGTAGCTGTTTTGCATGGTATTAAAGCAGCTGTGGAATTAAAAACCTATGACCTTCTGGCATCGTGTCAATGGGAGACTTTCCCCAGATTAAACAGGCAAGGAGCTTTGATGTCAGAATACTCTCTAAATACCAGCAAAGCATGGACTTCTCTCCCTCCCTCCCTCTCTCTCCCTAAGGCAGAGAGATTAGGAGATGACTAAACAGAGTGAGCTGACATAGACTGTGAGTATCAGGAAACGTCTTGCCTAGTCGGCAGTGACTTCTGACAGTACGTGCTATGATAGACATATTTGAGAAGTTGCTTAAACCCTACATGAAGAAAATGAAAAGTGTGGTTAATGCTTCTCTAAAATGAGTCAATATAGCCCTCAAGTGCACAACCACGCAAAAAGTACCAGATCACTTTTTATGACAACAATTGGGTGATTTCAGAGATCAGACAGAAAAGGGCCTTGGTAACTCAAAGGTTCCAAATAACTTGAATCTGCATGTTTATGAAAGTAATCAAATTATAACTGAACATCATTTTTCATCATGTGAATAGATGGAGAGGCTAAACATACGGTGTATAGATGGAGTTTATTGAATCTAAATAGAATGATATGTCTGCCAAATAAGAAAAGGAAGAGTGCATTCCCCCCTGACAGATTACATCCTTGCCCAGAGCCAGACTTCAACTAAATTGAATATACAGTCTGCGGAGATTCAGCTGATATTTCTGTTTAGAATCTGATTAACTCTTCTAGCAACCTGCCACACGGATGAGTAAAAAGATGTTAAATTGGAATGACTTAAGAAAAGGTTGCTGTAACCTACTTGTGATAAGCAGGGCGAAATAAGAGTGAAAGGATGAAGTAGGTTTAAGGATGACAAATGACTAAAATAATAGGAAATTTTCCTGTATTAACAAAGATCCCCGAAGACCTGTTCAAATGCCACTCCCTAAGCATCAAATAAAAAGAAGGTTGGTGCACAGCCTTGGTTAGAGACCGAGCCTAGAAGTCTGCAATATGGCTTAGTACAATGAGCAGGAATTTGTTCACAAAGATCTGGCACTTATCGAAACTATTTGTGGCAATTCAACTCAAATCCCTAACACAATGTGGATTGTTAGAAATGTTTGCCATTCAGTTTGTGTCAAGCATCTTTCCAACCAATGAAAACTAGTGTGAGGTAAAGTGCCCTTTCCAGAAGTGTGTTGGTTAACAATTTAATGGCCAAGTGGTTCTGAAATTACTCTTTAGGGATATAGACTGCTGGTTTGTCAAAAAGAAAGGACAAAATGCTTGCTGAAAACTTGAATTGTGAGATGATTTGTTATAAAGCACGCTACTAGTGGAGAATTTTGAGCAGAGGATACTAATTGGCTTGCTGAATAGAGAAAGGTACCTTGAGAATTTTTGTTCAATATATTTGCTATGTGTCAATGTGGGAACTAAACATTCAACTCATGACTATGATACTGAAGGAAGCTAGTTATTTGTCAGAAACTATATTTCTTGAATGGCGTTAGAACAGACCTGGGGGTTTTATGGCAAACGGGCCACATCTGTCCCTTTGTCTGTCCCTGCCCTGCCTATGATGGTGAAGGGGTAGCAGTGTGTCTGTGCGCTTAGAAGATGCTATAATTTATTAGTGGGAAAGTGACTTGTCAACATATCCTACAAAGTAGTCTTTGACTTATCACAGTTCAAAGTTACAGTGGCACTGAAAAAAAGTGATTTATGACTATTTTTCACAGTTATGACTTTTGCAGCATCCCCATGACCATGTGATCAAAATTCAAATGCTTTGGCAGTTGGTTCATATTGATAACCATTGCTGTGTTCCACGGTCATATGATCCCCCTTGCAACCTTTGACAAGCAGAGTCAGTAGAGAAGCCAGATTTACTTAACATCCGGGTTACTAATTTATCAACTGCAGTAATTCACTTAACAACTGAGGCAAGAAAGGTTGTAAAATGGGGCAAGACTCACTTAACAAATGCCTCATTTAACAACAGAAATTCTGGGTTCTATTGTGGTCGTAAGTCAAGGACTACCTGTATTTAAGAAAGTTTTCTCCTGTTTGTTGTGCTATGCTCCCTCTTGCATTTGTTTGCATTTGCTAGTTACAATTGAAGATATGGGAAGCACTGGGCAGGGTTTGGGTTAAGGTTTGTGATGTTTTAGAAGAACAGTAGGACTCAATGTCTCGAAATTACAGGTCACCAACAGAGAGACAGTTCCCCTTATATGAAGGCCAGGGGTGTGCTGACATCTGGAACAGCCCTGGCAATACTTTTAGAATGATGGCATATGCCACTCTCCTCTATGGGCATCAATCCTCTTTAATGGACTGAAGGCGGTAAGAAAAAAAGGCAGAATAATGGGGGAAAGTTACAAATTAACTACCTGTAGTATA
The DNA here is from genome assembly GCF_049901735.1 of Notechis scutatus. Lineage (NCBI taxonomy): Eukaryota > Metazoa > Chordata > Lepidosauria > Squamata > Elapidae > Notechis > Notechis scutatus. Next base: position 138,988,391 of record NC_142010.1, read on the forward strand.
CCATACAGAACAATTGCAAAAGATTTTCTTTGTTTAAAAACATCCTTACCTGCACTGCCTTCTCGGTTTCTTTGTTTTTATGATTAATATCTGATCATCATGCGTACCTGGTATAAGAGTTAACTATTTCTGACCCAAGCCTATTTCTGCTTGACCCAAAATGCTAAGGAAATTAAAGCAATGTCTTACTCATTAAATGGATGGTTTGTCTCAAGCAGACACAAGAAACCCATTAATTTCATATACCTCAACAGCATCCCCTTTGAGAACTTTTGGTAGAAAATTCCAGTGATTGAGCAAAAAAAAAAAGTAGTACATTCTCCTATCCCAAAAAAGTTGTGTCTTTCTTTCTGAGCATGACAACAAGTAACAGAGGGTTAGAGATAAGAAGTTGAAGACAGTTTGTGATCACATAAGCCACATGAGCTGCATAGATCAGGTCTGTGGCTTATGCAAACTTCAGTTTTATTTTTAATGCCAAAAACATCTTTAAAAGGTTCAAGCTGTCTCATAGTTGAAATATTTAAAGAAAAAGTCTGTCTCTCCTCCAACAATTGCTGCTTTATTTCCATTTTTTAAACATATAACCTATGCCACATTGATACCTTGTCTTAAGGTTTTCCAATATCTCTGAAACTTTTTTTTTTATGCTTCCTTTTCTGATTCTGACACATGACATGGAATGTGGATACAAGGGCAAACTCGGAATTATTTTGAATGAGTTCAACTTGTGACTCTAGGGTTGGAGGGGAAGAATTAAGGGAATGCATAGAAACTACTATTAGGAGAGGTGGGGAAATGGAATTAAGTAACAGTGGAGCACATACAGGCCCTGTCATGTGTGCTACTGCCTGCCTCCATCACGTACAAATGTGTGATGTGTTTTGTTTCCTAGATCGCCCTGGTGTTCAGGACACAGCTCTGGTGGAGTCCATCCAGGACCGTCTTTCACAAATCCTGCAGACGTATATTCTTTGCCGACACCCTCCTCCGGGCAACCACTTGCTCTATCCCAAAATGATCCAAAAACTCACAGACTTAAGGAGCCTGAACGAGGAGCATTCCAAGCAATATCGCTGCCTCTCCTTCTTGCCTGAACATAGCATGCAGCTCACTCCACTGGTCCTTGAAGTCTTTGGCAATGAAATCTCCTGAGTCACCACTGAGGAAAAAGCACATGGAAATCAAGAGTGTGTGTGGGGGTGTCAGCCTAGCTTTCTACTGGCTACAAACGAAAGTTTTTACCCCCACGTGAGATTATGCATATTCTGTCAGTGAGAATTTTGATTTCTTCTCCCACCCCCCATGCTACCTGAAGAGCCACATTCTTGATATACATTTCCAGTCTCTCTGAGGAACAACCTGATTCGTCTTACTCCACCTGCCCTTCAAAACTGAATGGCTTTCTCTCTTGCTACTTTGCAGTGATGAAAGGCAGCAGTTGAAACATGGCCTTAGAAAGATACCAATTGTGTAAGAGCGCCCACAGAGAATGAGTGGAATGAAAAATGGAATTTGGATATTCTCCTTTCTATAGGCTAGTAAAAGCTTTCAGTCCTGGATTATTGTAATACACAGAGATATCGAAGTGCTCATTTTTATTGAATATAAGCTTATAATTTCCTGCCAAATACCAACAGTCACTTTAGCAGTGAAAAGGGCAGCATATAAATTTAATACATAAATTTAATTAATAAATAAGATGCTTCAACAGCAGCAAAACTTCTGTTTATTAGCCAAATGAGGAATAGAAGAAAGATTTGTTAGAATAAATAATCATCATCTTGGGTTTTGGTTTTTTTTTTAAATGCAATTTGTCAAATGCATAGAAATATGCCAGCACTTTTAAAGCTCTTAATAATTTATAATAGGAACTGGAAGACTTTGGCTTTAATCATACACTCCTTGGTGGGGAATACGGGCACGTTCTTAAAAACCAGACTCCTGCCAGAATCTCTGCACTATTATAACCATGGCTATGTTTGCTGCTTTCAGCCTTAAACAGTGTCTGACACTACTAATTACTAAGAGTTGATGAGGAATAATCCAGAAGTATAATACTGACATTCTATCCAAGAATGCTTGGTTTGTTCAGAAAAATTGTATAGTAGCACTTTTTAATGGATTGTAGAAAGGATTCCTATGATCAGATTAAATCATATACAAAGCAGCTTAATTATCTGATACAGAATAAGCAATTTTCAGTTGTTTCCAATTTGGGGCTATGATGTTTGAGTCAGTTCTTAAGTCAACCTCAGGAGGCTGAAACTAATTTATTTTTGATACTGGTAAAATGTTTACTCTAAGTTTGACAACCTCTAGGCTACTTGATTTCTAGAAAAATTAAGTATATATGAGCCATTTGTTGACAAAGAAAAGATCTTGTCATCAATAATGACTTCACCAAGAATATGTGTGGTTTAGGTAGCTTTTGTTGCATTGGTCCCAAATAATATGAAATAATATGTGGACCAATTTCTGTTTGATGAAGGAATCTACAAACATTTGGGTGAGAGATTTATTAAGACTGCACCATTAAAAATGAGTTAATTGTCAGTTTGAAAGAGAAAACATGATTTATAGCTTTATGTTCTGCTAAAACTTAGGTTGTAGAATATATTGCTTACTTCAAAGACACATTGAACATTCACCATTGTGTCGTTCTGTTTGATTTTAATTCTTGGTGATAATAGCAGTTTGCACACTCTACATCGCTATATATTTTAATCTATCAGGTAAAATAATTATTCTTCACAGACAGAAACAGATTAGACAAGCATTTTTTTAAAAAGATTGTGCTGGTTAGATTTTACAGATGATATAAGAAGGCAGAGATTTGGATTGAAATCTGCCTTGTGCTCACTAGGTGTCAGTAGGGTAATAGACTAAACCTGTAATTCTTGTGAAAGTGCCTTGAGTTTGCTGCAAAGCAATTTATCTTTTTCTAGAATGATTAGATTGTTTTACTCTGAAATTAGCCTAAATTACTGGGATTGGAAGATTTCATCAAAGCCTTAACTTCCTTCTGTACTTCTCTGAGAGTTGGCACAAAGGCAGCCCACCCACATGCAATAAGTCCCTGTGGTTGGATGTGTGTGAGCATATGTGTGTAGGTACCCCTCCTTCAGCTAGCTTCTTTTGCAGGGAGAGCATATTAAAGCTTGAACCTTCGCAACCCAAAATACATTGGATTTTTTCATTATCCAGGCTAATCATTTTAGATATAGCATCTCCATTTTAAAACCTTGCTCCTTCAACTGCAGAAATGCATCATCGCTTCAGTGAACCCTCCTTAGCTTTGGTCACTTGAATGGGCTTTTTAATCAATATTTGTACTTCATCTCAGCATCTAAGCTGATAAATAACTTTAAAGATAGGGTGATCTTATGTTTCCACCATATGCTTGAGTCAAGAACACTTTTAAAAGTGAAAATCACCTCAGCAAATACATAGTTAGAATCACAGAAGGGGGTGAGGGCAAATTTGAACTCGTTGGTGGTATCAAGTATTGAGAGACTTTTAGAAGAAAATTCAGGTACTCAATATGGAATGCACGATATACGCATTGCTAATTTGTCCACTATTTAAGCTGCTAGAACAATAAGCATGCTAATTCGCTATAAGGGGGTGTTTGTTTCTGTATCTTAAGAGACACTTTTGTCATTTTTTTCATGGTGAGAACAATAACAAGATCTTATAGGTGTTGCAGTCATGGATGTATGAGTTGGAATTCATCCCATATCAGGAAAATCTCCATGCCGAGAAGGGGGAGGGGAGGAAGAGGAGGAGGAGGATAATACTTAAAGCTTTTCTGCCTAGGAGAGGGGTGGAATTAATCACCCTCTCAAATTCTGTGCCCTCAACTGAATACAGCAATGTTTGAACATCATGCTTGTTACAAGCCAATCAGGTTACTATAATGAACCAGGCTATTTAGTATAGGTTGAAACTATTTCATGTGAATTTGTTGTAAAGGCTTTAATAACAATGACATTTGAATCAAAGCTGCTCTGTTCTGAAAGATGTTTAGGGCTCTTTTTCCACCTCTGCATGTAAAAGCCAAACCTGTACAGTTAGAGAAAGGTAGCTTACTAGATGAGAAACACAAATCATCTCCATTTTGTTGCCTTATGTAATAAATCGTCATGCACTTTATAAAATTCAATATAATGATTTAAAGAGATATATATTTTAATTATAGTGATGATGGTGGTGGTGATGATGATGAATGATGGAAATTTAGAGATGAATGCTATCTTTTTATTCCTCTGTACATCTTTTGGCTTTTTTTCTAACAAATAAAGATCTAATATTTAAATATAATATTCCAGAGCTTTAATAATAAAGAATGATTAAATACTGTTTTGCAGTTTTAAATGTGATGCTTGGTTACCTTATTAATAAAAAATGAAGAAAACCTTTTGAGTGATTAACTTGATATGTTTCTTCAGAAATGAATCATTTAAGTCCCCTGGGATTTATTTCTATGTAACACTGATATGAGCCTCTCTTTCAATGAGGAAAATCTTAACAATTAGATCAGGGCTGTCAAACTCGCAGCCCGGATACATCACACACTGGCCACGTCCATGCCTGGTTTAGCGAAGGGGAAAAAAAGTCCCAATACGTCATGTGACACCGCCTCCACGATGTAAGTTTGACACCCCTGGATTAGAGGATTGAAAATTACATCAGTTGGGACCCTAAAAACTTCCTAAAATACAAATGTGAATCATTAGTGATGCAGTTGCTTTAAAAGTTTAATGGTGCGGCATAAACTATTTCTAAATGTTAACTAGCATGAGGAATAAGATGGCACCTTGAAGTTAATGGGTCAAGCTCTCCAGAACTAGATGTCGAGACTGCATGCCTCTTACTGCCACTTCACTCCCTTCATGAAACTACTGGAGGAAGTAATTTAGAGATTTGGGTGAAGCATCAATGGCTTTATCTTCACATCCTGCTGCCCATAGCATGAAGATGCTCCACTAATCATTTTTTAAAGAATATTTCCACGTGATGCTGCATTTACTTCTTCTTTTGCCAGAGGCAGCTTAAATTAACCTTTCAGCTGTTCTGGTTTTACAAGGACTCCTTGTAGTCTTGGCTATCTACAGAATGTACAATGCCTTACAGGTAGTGAATTGACGACAGTCAAAGGTTTGAAAATGCCCAACTCCTTCACACACACCTCCTCTCCTCCTCCTTGAATGCTGGCCAGTGCTCTCTGACCCTTTTAGCTTGGAGTGCACATACTTTCCTATAAGCAATATTAGAAATTCAGCCTAAAGCAGTCCAGCAAGTGGAATTCATAACCTTGGCTACAAGTGGTAACAAGTGAAAGCATTTAGCAAAAGTGGTAAAAACAGAAATGCCAGATAGCCAGTGTGCTGGGGAACATCACCCATAGGGAAAATATGCAGAGGAAATATGATCTTATTTATAGCAATATCAATAGCATTTAGACTTATTTACCGCTTCACAGTGCTTTACAGCCCTCTCTAAGCTGTTTACAGAGTCAGCCTATTGCCCCCAACAATTTGGGTCCTCATTTTATCCACCTCGGAAGGATGGAAGGCTGAGTCAACCTTGAACCTGGTGGGATTTGAATTGCCAAATTGCAGTTTATACTCCACCTTTATTAAATATATTCTCATGCATTAATGTTAACCCTATCAATAAGGTTAACCTTGACTGTAATGCTTAATTGCACTCTGTTCCTTAAAAGTAAATGGCTTGGGATGGGAGCAGAAGTGGGGCCTTTAAAGTCTCAGTTCACTTTTTGAATATTTTCACTGGCTTCGATGACTTTTTAAAAACATTTTTTAATTTTTGTTATTCAGTTGCTCAGGGCAACCAGGAGAGTACTCCCTGAAAACATCCCTGTGAACTAAATTAGGCTGGAGTGGAAGTCTATCTCCAGTAATGTACAGACTTTTCTCTTGAAAAATAGTTTTTTTTTTTAAAAAGGAACACGTTACTGTACTTTTATTCCGCAGTTTTTCACACAAGGGAACGAAATTTTACCGCCCTGTTCCCTCGCAAGTGCGTACCCGCGCAATCGCAAAACCGGGTCCTTAAAAATAGTCTGATTTTCCTTTGCAAGAAATTGGAAGAGATTGTCGGATGCCTGCACTGATTGCACAACTTTTGATACGGAACGTCTGCAGGATTTCTTCTTCTTTCCCCGTGAAAGCATATTGTCTCGCGAGGAAAATGTTTGGGGAGAAGAAATCCACGCGCCCCAACTCGCAGGAATACGGTAGAAGCGCCGCCGTCACACACCCTGGCGGCGGAAATCAGGCTCCGGGGTTGGGGGGAGAAGGGGGGGGCTGGTTGCAAACAACCGCGGCTATGCGCATGCTCCGTCTCTTCGCTTGGGCTCCTCGTGTGACTCGGAGCTTCATGCCGGGCCCCAAGCGCGCGCGCCCGAGCCGCATCGGCACCCACGGGGGCACCTTTCACTGCGACGAGGCTCTCGCGTGCTTCCTCTTGAAGCTGCTTCCCTCTTACCAGGTAGGCAGTCCCGCTGCCGAGGAACAAAGCAACCCCAGCAAGCCAGTGCAATCTCTCCAGAACAGCTTTTCTTTCCTGCGTCCGATGTGCTGGACTACAGTTCCTATGGTGCCCAGTCGGCCTTTAGACCTTGAGGATAACCGATCTTTTGCATATATTTTGAGATTCCGGTCTGTGATCAGCCGGCGTGGCCAATAAGGCATTGTGGGCATTGTAGTCCAAACATACGGAGGGCATGTGCTGTCTTCTTCTGACATGATGTGGGATTAAATTAAGCCTTTCTTTTCCTTTGGGGTGTGCAGAGATTGTGCTTTTTCAGATCCCATCAGGCAAGCACAACTTGCTGGCTTTCCTGTCTTTTGGAGAGGCATCACATACACACATAGCATCTTTCCGGTTATTTTCAGTAATTGCGTGGCTGCGGGTGTAAAAGTAGTCAGGTCTTGTGAACTTCAACTTCAGCACAGCTGGATGGGGAATCCTGAGAGTTAAAAGTCCACAAATCGCCAAGATTAGACAACCCCTGTGTTAAAGTTACTCTGCCTCCCCCACCCGGATCCTGGTATAAGTGGAATCCTCCTGCATCTTCAGATTTACAAACAGAAAACAATTACTTTTAAGAAGCTGCAAATGGTTGCAGTCTTGCTACATTATAAATCATTGGCATATAAATCATCCTGCATCTGCAGTTATAACTATGATCCAATTGCCCCAGATTTCTGAGATTTCATTAAATATCCACATTTTAAGAAACAGAAGCTGTTATGATTTTTAAAAAGGCAAGTTTTTACTGCTGCTTTCTTTCATATCAATTTTTATGTTAGAATCTGAGTGAGTATAACACGTGCCCCAACACATACATAATATTTCAGTATCTTTCATACCCACAATAAAAGATAATCTGGGATAAAGTGTTACTGGGGTTTTTCTTTTGGGCGATCTCATCTAATAATGGGTTCTGTGTATTCAGGAAACTTTTATGTCTCCTCAGTTTAACAAGGATCATAACCCAAAATTCTTTTTAATAAAACACTTTAATCCCAGCTTGCTCCTTCTGGAATTTTTGAAGCATAAAACGGAAAAAATATATCTTAATTTATAATAATTTTTTGTCAGCACTTGAATCTGCAACCTCTCGGAATTGAGGAGAATTCTTTATCCTGTAGATACGTACTACCCAGTGAAGCAAACTGTCTGACTAAAAGAAATCTGAAGTTAAATAAAAAGAGCTATCCTCTCACTTGTTGCAGAAGCCAGAACAGAATAGGGTCAGAAGCTACAAGATTAGTAGTCATGCATTTTGTTTCACTGCTTGTGTTGTTGTCACATTGCTCGCTGTGGCTTTAGGATGCAGAGATTATCCGGACTCGGGATCCCCAGTTGCTGTCCTCATGTGATGTTGTGGTGGACGTTGGGGGTGAATATGATCCACAGAAGCATCGCTATGACCATCACCAGAGGTACTAAGGAATTCCTTAAACTTTTCCTCTCTAGGCCACCATCTTAACCTGGTCAGTAAGTCTCACCATCCAGCAGGTGAGGAAGGCAAGAGAAGTTTGAAAGATAACCAGCCCAGATTTAATAACTTCCAGATATCTCAGATTAGAATGCTACCATTGCTAGCCAGCTGTGGCCATTAAGGAGTCTCCTTAGGAAAACTGTTTTTTTGAACAAGTGAGAAATTATGTGCAACCTCTTTTTTTTCTTTCACTCCCTGCCCTACTTCTTCCTGAGGTAAAGAACTTGTTCCAGATGCATTTCCATTATTCATCTTTATTTTTAGCATTTTAAATAACAATTTAAAGTGCTTTTTCAAAGCATCCTTTGACTCGGGGGTGTAATACTTTTAATATAGTCTTTGCTTTTGGCCTTACAATCTAAAAATGACAGAGAAAGGAAAGGAGGAAAAGCATTAAGAAACATTCTGGGCAAGGTTTCCTTGTTGTAGGTAGAGTTTTGAAATATATATTTTAAAAGTCTGTTCTACCAGTCTATGAAGAAGAGAAATTTGGAAAGCCAGCTCTTTCTCAAGGTGGCATGATTTTGTCTCTCTTGCTGCGATCCCAGTCTCTTCTGACCCCCCTCCCCTTTGTTCCCACAGGTCATTTAACGAGTCAATGCACAGCCTAAAACCTGATAAACCGTGGCAGACCAAGCTGAGCAGTGCAGGGCTGGTGTATGTACACTTTGGCTCCCAGATTTTAGCCAACAAGTTGGGCCTAAAGGAGGAAGATCCTGTTGTGCACCTGCTTTATGACAAGGTATCTAGGCCCATATTTAGGATCGGGATATGTGAAAGGAAATGTCTGGCATGAGTATGAGAAATAATGGAGACCTTTTCCGCAGCCGAAGCAGCTTTCTCCAACTTAGTAACTTCTAGATGTGTCAGACTATAGTTCCTGTAATGCCCAAGGCAGCATGCCCAGTGGGAAGGTATTATGGGAATTGTAGTTCAGCAGGATCTGAAGGCCCTGTAAAAACATCGAGTTTTACTTACTTAATCCACAACTTCGTTAGTGGATTCAGTATGTGCAATTTACAGGGAGAATGTAAAGAGTGCTATTGATGGTCTCTTTTACCAAACATACCGAACATTATTCCTCACTGAACTGACCCTATTCTCGTTCCCATCCTCCTCCCTTTTTAGTTGTATGAGAACTTTGTAGAGGAGATAGATGCAATCGACAATGGCATCTCCCAGTGGGATGAAGAGCCACGCTACGCCATGAGCACCAACGTGAGCTCCAGGGTGGGGTACCTGAATCCTCGCTGGAACGACAAGGACCAAGACACTGAGGTAGGATTCAGAAGACCAAGATTTGCTTGGCAAACCTTGAGCCAGCTCGGATAAGAATAAAAACAGATACAAAGGAAAATTGTGGTGGATCTAAAACAAAAACATAGCAGCACTGAAAACACCGGGAGGAGTCTGGTAGCATTTTTTCAGACTAGCAGATTGTCAACTCATAACATATTTCTATGGTCTTTTTAAGAGTTGCCAACTGAAAGGGAGGGGGGGGAAGGGGTTTGCAAGAACAGTGCGGCAGCTTGGAAATCGAAAACGCATTCCATAAATAGTTTTTCAAGGATAGTAACTAGGTGATTGAAGTTTCTGCCACGTAAATATTTAACTGGAGAGCATGATTGATGACCCTTGGTTATGGATGTGTCCCATTGGAGAATATGAATTACGATACACCCCAGGGGTGTGGGGGGAAACCAGGGTCAAGGGTGACAATGAATGATGTGTCTCAGAGTTGGATACACCCAGGCAGTGCTGGACATGTTAACTCCCAATAAATCCTTTTGAAGTTTTGGAAGTTTGGCTCGAGACTCATGATTTAATTGGGGGTAACCACCAGAATCCTAACATAGATTATATTAAAAAGGCTAAACTCTCATGAATGATGGCTAGTTTCATCCAACGTATGCCTTTTAATAAAATTTGTTAGGCTGAAAGAGTGTCACCAGCCTCCTCCTGGTCTGTGGCTAGTGTAGACTCATGCGATGAAAGCACGTTAAGAAAGAAGAGAGAGAGAACCTGCTGCTTATATTGCTGTCTTTTGACCCCGATCTCCACCCCCAAAGCGGTCTTAAATCTTTTTTTCATTTCTTTATGGGGCAGTGGTCTACCCACAGAGGGTCCCAGTCAGTAGTGGGATTCAAATTTTTTTACTACCAGTTCTGTGGGCGTAGTTTGGTGGGCATGGCAGGGGAAGAATTCTGTAAAATCTCCAGTCAGAGGTGGGTGTTTGCCGGTTCTCTGAACTACTCAAAATTTCCGCTACCGGCTCTCCAGAACTGGTCAGAACCTGCTGAATACCCACCTCTGGTCCCAGTGAAGAAGACTGGTGCCAGTTCTTCTGGAGCTTACACAGATGGGGGTTGCATGGCTGTTTTTGCCGACCCATAACCAACTAGGGGGCAATGATTCATTTTTCTAGAGAGCCCAGCTACAGATGTTCCACGACTTGCAACAGTTCGTTTAGTGACCTTTCAAAGTTACTGAAAAAAAGTGACTTAATGACCATTTTTCACACTTAACGACCGTCGCAGCATCCCTTGGTCAAAATTCAGATGCTCAGCAAATGACTCGTATTTATGACCGTTGCTGTGTCCCCGGGATCCCCTTCTGACAAGCAAAATGTCAGGTTTCCAAGTGATGAAACCCATTTAAAAAGCAATAAATAACATGGCTACCTATATGTCAGTTTCGGGCTCGACACAAAGTCAGTGGGGAAGCCAGATTCACTTTGCAGCCACGTTACTAACTTAACAACTGCAGGGATTCACTTAACAGCTGTGGCAAGAAATGTCGTAAAGTGGGACAATAAGAAATGACTCACTTAGCAACAGAAATGTTGGTCTCAGTTGTGGTCATAAGTTGAGGACTACCTGTATTTGGGGAATTCTGACTTGGTACCTCTTTGTGTAAGCCGCTCACAGAGGTCTCTGCTGGTAAGAGGAAAGAGACAGCCAGATAATGGCTTGTCTGAGAAATGCAGAGAGAGAGAATGTGGCTAGCGGTGTCCCCTCCTATAATCACATAGTACAGATTGCATGGCTCCAAGTTTTTAAAAAAACGCCCTTGGATTAAGAACGTAATTGCCAAATCCATCCTTCTTTTCCAGGCTGGGTTCCAGAAGGCCATGACGCTGGTGGGCCACGAATTCTTAGACCGTCTTGACTACTATTACCGCAGTTGGCACCCTGCACGCAGCCTTGTGGAGGATGCCATCCGACAGCGTTTTGAGGTACCCCTCGTGTTCACAAGTTCCTAAGACGGAGACAACTTTACAAACATAGTTGTCAAGATACCCCTTTTTTGGGCTAAGCATTCATTTTTCCAAAGGTGGAAAAGGAAAAGCTTTCTGGGGATGGACCAGGGTTGCTGTATCCTCACAGTTGGAAGGATAAAGATGATAAAGATGCAAAGAAGCAGCAAGTGGCTGTCATTCAGAGTTGAACGACAGCCACTTGCTGCTTCTTTGCAGTCCAGTTCTAGAACCATTAGAACTCAGTATGCTTCTCCGTGATTCCCTGTATGTCATTATGAGCAGGGATCCCCAACCTTTTCGACGCCGCGGCCCGGTTCCGGCATCAGCTGGGCGCCGCGGCCCGGTACCGGCGTCAACTGGGCGCCGCCATCTTTTTATGACGAAAAAGCGCTTCCGGTGAGCTTTCTACCCGGAAAAGCTCACCGGAAGCGCTTTTTTACCAAAAAAAAGATGGCGGCGCCCAGCAACCAGCGCCCGGTAAGGCTTGTTCCGCGACCCGGTACCGGTCCGCGGACCGGCGGTTGGGGACCCCTGATTATGAGGACTAGAATCTTAGAGGAAATGAACTGAAACTTCTGTCAGTCTGATTATGCTAAATTCATTTTTGGACTAGAATCTACAATAAACCACCTCATGATTAGCACTAATGTCACAATAAGTGCCTCTAGCGCTTTGTACACCTCAGCCGTTGGGCTGGTAAAACCAGTACTTCTGAATGGTGTGCCTCTCTTTCTATGGCAGGTGGATCCTAGTGGTGAAATTCTGGTCCTGGCACAAGGAGGCTGTCCGTGGAAAGAGCATCTTTTGCAGCTGGAACAAAGGATGGATGTGAAGAAGCCCCTGAAATTCGTCCTGTACACAGATTTGAGTGGCCAGTGGCGGGTACAATGTGTTCCTGTAGGGCTCAGAACCTTTCAGAACCGGTGAGCGTGGCTTCTCGACACCTTTTTGACTTACCCTGAAAGAAAGATTAATATTTTTTTTCCCAATACCATGGAAAAGTTGCCTCAGATCCATTAGCAAATGGTACGGATCAGTTTTTTGTCTGTTTTTCCCATGAGTAGATGATGGCTATCCTCTTAGGTTCAGCACCTTCCTTTGAAAGAGGGGAGGAGAGAGAGGGAGAGGGGGAGAGAGAGAGAAAAACAGAAAGAGAAAGAGAGCGAGCACAGTAGTAGTAAGTAGAAAACGTAATTCCACACTCTTGGGAAGCTCCAGATCTTGGGTTACTGCTTAAACTAAATTAAATCCAGTTATTCAAAATTAAGAGTAAAATCGGTTAAAACCAAGTTGAAGGTATGCACACACCCCAAAAATAGGAATAACAATGACTTGTTCTGGAAATAGAATAAAATAAACATATTTTTAAGTGTTTCCAGGATAAAGTTTTCTTGACGTCGGTATTGTATCTTAGCAGAGGCCTCATCCAATGTTCTCTGTGGCCTTTTCCTCAAGATCTTTGGGTGCCCAGCAGTCCTTTGCTTTCTGTTAGGCAGGCTGGATTCTCTGGAAAGTGAATTCCAGAAAATTTGAAGGAGCCCATTGTAGACCGTCCCTCAGGGTTTGTCAGTAAACCGGAGAGGAAACATGACTAGATGGAGCTACACCTGCTTTATTGTAAGGCTACATTAACAGAACCTTGCAGGTCTGAAAGTGCTAATTTCCCACTCTCCACATCCTTCCTTAGTTACTTTCTTTGGCTGGTAAACAATTGTGGGCTCCAGCCTCTTACGTCTGGTGGTTTTCTAGGCAGGAGCTCCTCTCCTCTTTTCTCAAAGTTATACCTGAATTCCACAGCAAGGTTGTGTCTCCTTGCTCACCTTCTGGTTTTGCTTCCTTCCCCATCCTCCCCATAGATTGCCATTGCTGGAGGAATGGAGGGGTTTGCGTGAAGAAGATCTCTCCCAGCTCAGCGGGATCCCAGATTGCATCTTTGTACATTCCAGTGGCTTCATTGGAGGAAACAGGACTAAGGAAGGTGCGCTGGAAATGGCTCGAAAGACATTGGCTCAACAAGCTGAACCCAACTGAGGGAATCCGATGCCATCTGTCAAACCGTCCCATTTGGCACAGACACGAAATTTGTTTTCCTGGGAAGTGACTTATTTTGTAGGGTTGCTGTAACCTTTTAAAACGAAATCGAACCAGCCAGTCAAAACCATTCATTTTTGGAAATTCGGTTTAGCAATTGTTGGGGAGAAAATGTTGCATTAGAAGGAAATCTTCCAAGTGCTCCATTGATGTTGTCTTCAGGAGTGGTCAAAATAAGGGTTGATCTGCTGTTTTGGGATTTCCTTGCTTCTGGGAGATTTTGTTGGATCTGAGTTGGGTAGAGAAGTCTTTGAGTTTGAAAGAAAACGCACCCAAAGAAACATCTGACACGATTGAGGGTGAAGAGTGGTTGGGCATGTGGCTTATTCAGATTACATTGAGAAAGCTATATGAAGAATGTGGATTATGTGGGCTTCATGTATATGTTTTATGAATAAAATAAGGTTCTGTCCCCAAACTGTTTACATTTTCTGACCTGAAATACATTGGAAAAATTGCATCAATTATGTAGCATTTTTTCACTTAGTGCTTTCCACAGTCAATTTAGATTTTAGTAGAGGTGATTTGTATCAAGGATCAGCTATTTTTTTCTAGGCGTGACGATTATGGCCACCAGCAAGAAACGATGCTGAAATTATGAGAACAATTACATACTAATAACAAAATCGCTTAACATTTCAATCAGTATTCCATCTTCCCTTTGTAGAAATGGAGGCAAATTAGTTTAATCACATTTATATGGACCAGGGGCAGCTTTTTCTATGACAAGCATATTTTGAGTTTGGAAGAGGGTGTTCACCATCTATTAACTGGAGGGCTGCACTGACTTTACAAGTACACTCAAGGTCATGTCCCCAAGGTGAGCAAAGGCTGGGATTCAAAGTCCTAATTTGGGAGGGACATGGTGTCAGGATTCCAGTAGTTACCCCAATTAAATCATGAGTCTCGAGCCAAACTCTCAGACACATAATTTACTGTCAACCTTGACCCTGGTTTTCCCCCACCCGCTGGGTGTATCATAATTTATATTCTCCAATGAGGCACATCCATAGTCAAGAGTCATCAATCATGTTCTCCAGTTAAATTTTTGCACGGCAGAAACTTCAGTCATCTAATTACAATCTTTGAAAAACTATGCATGGAATGCACTTTCGATTTCCAAGCTGCCACACTGCTCTTTCAAACCCCTTTCCCCCTTCCCTTTCTGTTGGCAACTATAAAACGGCAATAGAAATATTTTATGATTGACACCTGGGGCTTTTAAAAGCTGAAATGGATTCCTTCCCCCTCTTAAGTTTAAGGCCTACTTTTTGTTGTTTGAGATCCTTCCTTAAGGAAAAGCAAAAAAAATTAGGCCGTGCCCACTTAGGTATTTCAGGAGGCCACAAAAGGAATGATAGTGGACCATGATTTGGTACCCTCTGCTTTAGAGCAATTTAGCTAGGAATTATGGGGGATGTAGTTTTCCATACATCTGCCAAGTGCCAGATTGGAGAGGACAACAACTGGACCTTTGGCTTCAGTCCTTTATTTCAAATTAATTAGCACCAGGTTTCCTTTTAGATTTCATCCTACCTTATTTCTAGGCTATTAGGACTTTCTATAAACAGGCAGCATTTTAAATGGGATTTGCTTTCAAGTGTTTTGGAACAGCAAAATAATGTTTTACAATACAATAAAGTCAGTCTGGTGTAATGGTTAAACTGCACCAAAGTTGATTTTAAAAGCAACAGGTAAAGCTAGGCAGAATCACATCTGATACCTGTACAACTAGCACAGGGGGGCCCCAAGGCTGTGTGCTATCTCTACTTCTCTTTTCCCTATATACCAATGACTGCATCTCAAACGATCCATCTGTTAAAATACTGAAGTTTGCAGATGAAACAACAGTGATTGGTCTCATTCGAGACGACGAATCCGCATACAGACAGGAGGTTGTACAACTTGCCTCGTGGTGTAACCGGAACAATCTGGAACTGAACACACTCAAAACCATAGAAATGATGGTAGACTTTAGGAGAAACCCTCCCATACTACCACCTCTTACAATACTAGACAACACAGTATCAATTAGAATTAGAATAACTTTATTGTCATTGTACAAGTACAATGAAACTGTGGATGCACCCCAGCAACTGTTCACAATACAATAAAACCAAAGCACTTAAAAATAAAGATAAGAAAGATAGAGTACCGACGTCTCCATTTGCAATTTGAGAGTACAATATCTACAAATATACACAAAATATATATCCAACACTGACTGTAACGCTTAGCCAAGTACAATACATGGAGATGGATTGTACTGTAATATGTTATTATACATCTGAATGGGGTATTGAGATTTCACATCTTTTCACATCTTAATGAGGTAGTGACTTCGTGTTTATATACGGTTCAGATGGCCAAGGGAAAGAAACTTTGTTAGTCTAGTCGTGTGGGATTTTATTGACCTAAAACGCCGTCCAGACGGCAGCAGGTCAAAAAGATAATTGCCAGGGTGTGAGGGGTCTTCTATAATGGCCTTGATTCTGCTTTGGCAGCGGGACCTGGCTAAGTCTTCCAGGGAGGGCAGAGGGCAACCAATGATCTTTTGAGCTGTGTTGATCACCCTCTGTACAGTTTTTCTGTCCTCAGCTGTGGAGCCTGCGTACCACACACCCAGACAGTATGTCAGAGTGCTCTCCACAGAGGCTTTATAGAAAGCCAGCAACAGCTTCTTATCCAGATTGTTCTTCCTGATAACCCACAGGAAGTGCAGCCATTGCTGAGCCTTCTTCTCTATGGCCTTGGTGTTAGGGGACCAGGAGATATCAGCTGAAATATGGATGCCAAGGAATCTGATCGTAGGGACAGTTTCCACTCGTTCTCTGTTGATGATGAGTGGGGCGTGGTCCTGTCCATGTCTCCTGAAGTCCATAATCAGTTCTTTGGTTTTATGGACATTCAATGACAGATTGTTCTGTGAACACCAGATAGACAGGTTCTCTACTTCTGCCCTATATGCCGACTCATCCTCTCCGGAGATGAGACCAATCACAGTCGTGTCGTCCGCAAACTTTATGATGGTATTTGTTGCGTGACTTGGTGAGCAGTCAAAGGTGTACAAGGCATATAGCAGGGGGCTCAAGACACAACTCTGGGGGGAACCAGTACTGAGTGTAATAGTGGAAGAAAGGTAGGGGCCAAATTTCAAATTTCTAGGTTCTACTATATCACATGACCTAAAATGGACACCTAACATCAAAAACGTCGTCAGAAAAGCACAACAAAGAATGTGCTTTCTGCCCCAACTCAGAAAGCTCAAACTGACCAAGGAGCTGCTGATCCAGTTCTACAGAGGAATTACTGAGTCTATCATCTGCACCTCTATAACTGTCTGGTTTGGTTCTGCAACCCAACAGGATAGACACAGACTTCAGAGGATAATTAGGACTGCAGAAAAAACAATTACTACCCACCTGCCTTCAATTGAGGACCTGTATACTGCACAAGTCAAAAAGAGGGCTGTGAAAATATTTGCAAACCCCTCACATCCCGGACATAAACTGTTTCAACTCCTTCCCTCAAAACGACCCTATAGAGCACTGCACACCAGAACTAGACACCAGGACAGTTTTTTCCTGAACGCCATCACTCTGCTAAACAAATAATTCCCTCAATACTGTCCAACTATTTACAAAGCCTGCACTACTATTACTATTAATCTTCCCATCATTCCTATCACCCATCCCACTTGTGACTGTATGACTGTAATTTTGTCACTTGTATCCTTAGGATTTATATTGACTGTTTCCTAGTATGATTCGATTGCTTATTGTACCCTATGACTATTATTAAGTGTTGTAGCTTATGATTCTTGACTCTTGATGAATGTATCTTTTCTTTTATGTATACTGAGAACATTTGCACCAAGACAAAATCCTTGTGTGTCCAATCACACTTGGCCAATAAAGAAGTCTATCTATCTATCTATCTATCTAAAAGGCAGATTTGCTACATCGGAATTTCTTAAAACCGAGGTAGTTACTGGAGTGGGAGGAAGGAACTCAATTTACTACTCTTTCACAGGTGATCTCAGTAACATGTTGCGCTTGTTCATGGCCACTTATTTAGCGATACTCTAAACTTGAAATGGATTTCAAGTAACAAAAAAGAATTCAAACAACCAACATAAGCAGCCATTATCTTTTTAATTTTTGAAAGCCACTTTCAAAAAAACAAATGTAAAAGTACTGTAATTTAAAATGTTCATGCTACAAGCAGTAAGTGCTAAAACTGTTTATTATGGAAGATGTTCACATTTGAGTCCCATTATAAAAAAAGATCTCGTCTTTCCTGGATGGAAATGGCATTTTCTGCTGACAATCCTTCTAAAAGGGCCTCATCCATCAGACCAACCTAATTAATGGTTGGCATGTTCTCCTACCTTAACAAGCTGGGGTGCACACCGAAAAATAGTTTCTAAACATCAAAATGGATTTTTTATTTTTTTATTTTGGTGCCTTTGAGTCAACGTGGACTGGCATCTGCCTGGACAAGACCCTGCAGTTTTCTTGGGAGGGGTTTCTCATAAATTTTTCCTAGCTAACGCAGGACCAGAATTCTCTCTCCTGGTTTTCAGTCTTGTGCCTTAACCATCATAACAAACTGGCTCTCTGTAAAACAGGTTGAACCTAATTTATTCAGGAAAGGAAGTCTACTCCCCAAAAAAATCTACCCAAAAAAACAGCAGAAAATGCTGGTTCTTTCTACAAAATGTAAAGTGGGCTGCCAATCATTGTTTAAAAGTCCTAACTGTTAGGGTGTCCAATCCTGGGATGAGGTGGAAAGATGCCACTGCTTCATCAGCTTTTGCGTTCGTGTATTACAAACACAAACAATCTCCCTGCCACACCACCTGCAGTCTGGCAGGGGCACTCTCCCTCCTCCTCCTCCTACTCACAAAGTCATGTGTCTGAAGCTCTTTAGCTGATGGACAGCAGGCAGGGAGCTACAGTAGTCAGAGGAAGGACATTCTGAGAGAAGTTGAACTGTGGGGTTTGTGGTTCCTGCATCCCTTGAAGCCAAGCAGAAGCTGCAGGTAAGGCTGGGAGACTCCCTTGTCTTCAGGCTCCATTAGTTGTGGGACAGAGAGACTGATTCAAGCACCTTGTTCACGCAGGTAAGTGTGGCATGGTGGTTTAGGTGATAGGAGTACCAACTATTAATTTGGGCTACTTCACCCAAGAGTCTTTAATGCGGTCTTGATGCAGGCAAGCAGCAGATGATCTTTTCTGCATCACATCAAGACCTGGATTAGCCACTGCCATTTTTGCTTCACGATTCATCAGAATTAAAATTTACAGGAGGTAAAAGTTGGGAGTTATGTTACAGTGGGCAGTGTAACATGATCCAGTCCACAGCTAAATAAATAAAGCAATACGCAAAGCCCCACCCTAATGTTTACACACCCTTGTTAGAAACATGGAGGCCAGATGAATTTTTGACAATTGTAATACTGTACAGTCCTGGATTAGGTAGTTTAGCTAGCATCTTCCTATTGCTGGTCATAAATGACCACAATTGCACATGCATATACTATATTCCTAAACTTCTTGTCCACTATTAGTGCACATCTAACAGTGTTAAAATTGGGTGAACTCAATGAGAGACAAGCATAGCATAAAAGCACAACACATACTGTAGATTTGGGAGTGGGAGGGAAACCTCCCTCATCAAGTTTTCCCACCAAATAGGAGTTAGCCAGAGATGATATACCTGACATCTAAGATGACGTCTCTTAAGAAAAGTTTTGTTTGGTTCTGCCTTATTTAAGAAATGTTATGGAAATCTTTTTTAAAAAAATCTCTTCAATTGACTGTCTTCCAATTACTGTGCTGCTTCAACCTTCATGTATTTCGGTAAAACAGCTGAAAGACAAAAATGGCTGAGCAATGGGCGTGGCGTTATCTGATCAATTTTGGCTAACCAAAAATGTGTTGGGTGTGGATTGATCATATAATCACATGCAGAGAGAAAAGCATCAGTGTTATCTGTTCCCAGCAAAGGCAGAGCAAAATGTTGGTTGAATAATTTAAATCTGACAATACAGATGCACTGATTATGGAGCAAACTATTTAAAAATATATATTGTTCTAAATAAGCAAAAGGAAGACTGAGAGACAAGGGGCTTATGAACTTTGGTTCTGTGACGGTGATTTGAGTGTAGCAGCTCAAAAGCGGAGTATTTCCTGGCAGGCACAGTCATATGATGCTGCTATTAAAGGCACAAGAACAGGTACTTAAATTTGGCAAGTATATAAGCATGGTTAGGAAATAAAAATCAAAAGATATTAGTATTGTACTGTAAATGTATGAGCATCTTTTTGTAATCTGAAAGAAAATAACATCCGAAACAAATTGACCAGGACAATTAACCTGCTTCTTTATCAGTGTCTTTCATTTTTAATATTTCTTGACCTATATTTATTATTAATCTGATATTTTGATTTCTACCATTATTACCATAGCTTTTTTAAGTCCTGCCTTTTATATCTTCATCTGATTTCCTCTCCCCTAATCACTGAGTTACAAGTTTCACTGGTAGTTCAGGTTCAATTATGATTTTATATATAGAACCTATATTTCCAATGCCAAGTATACTGTACATCTTTTCTTTTCCTTTCCATTGCTGAATTTGAGGAGAGAAATAGCTGGAGGCATATGAGATCTCAAAAGCAAGTACCTCAGCCAATATGCCCAAATTATTAAAAATGAAAGAGAATTTTGAAAAATATTTATTTTGACAATCGCATTCACTTACCTGGAAGTGAACACTTTGGAATTAAATCAGGCTTACTTTGGGGTAGATATCTATAGGACTCGCCAAGATCTGCCACTAAAAATCAGACCTACATTTTGTTGAAAAAAGAATGAAAAATATCCAACATGGAAAACTTGCTTGCAACCAAAAACTTAATTGATTAGTATATATCTAGCAATAGCACTTAGACTTACATACCGCTTCACAGTGCTTGACAGCCCTCTCTAAGCAGTTTACAGAGTCAGCCTATTGCTCCCAACAATCTGGGTCCTCATTTTACCCACCTTGGAAGGAGGGAAGGCTGAGTCAACCTAGTATATATCTATGGCCATTTTCCTGCCCTCACATCAGGGGCTTTCTTATCTTCCATTTCTAAAACATTGGCTATGTTTGGTTTAAGGAAAATAAATTTATAAGCTGTAACAATTTGCATCAGGCCAAAACAGGAGCCACTGCTTATGGAGAGGAAATGCTAGGTTAAATAAAGGTAGTCCTCAAATTATGACCACAATTGAGCCCAAAATTTAAGTTGTTCAGTGAGACATTTGTTTAAATGAGTTTTGCCCCATTTTATGACCTTTCTTGCCACAGTTGTTCAGTGAATCACTGCAGTTGTTAAATTAGTAATCTGGTCGTTAAAGGAACCTGGCTTCCCCATTGACTTTGCTTGTCAGAAGGTCACAAAAGCGGAGCACATGAGCTTGGGACCCAGCAACGGTCATAAATATGAACTAGCTGCCAAGCTTCTGAATTTCGATCCCATGATCATGAGGACGCTGCAAAGGGCGTAACTGTGAAAAATGGTCATAAGTCACATTTTTCAATGCCGTTGTAACTTTGAACGGTCACTAAATGAACTTCTGTGAGTCGAGGACTACCTGTATAACTCATATTAGACCAATAAATAAATAAATAAATAGCACGTGCCCATGTATTAATAAAGCTTTATGGCTTAAGGTCATATGGTCACAGCTCCTGTCAAAATAAGCCCATTCAGTGTATCGGAAGGACCTTTATCGGCCTCATTTACCTTCTTCCCATCTCTTTGCTTTTCAGTCAGAGCTCTGGGCCTGCAAACCAGGCTCTCGCTGCTGCCTGTGAAGAACTCAGCAGAAATAATGTCGGTGTGGTCCATCTTCTTGTTCCTGCTCCACAGCTTGCATGGCCATCAGTCCTGCCCTCGGAGGTGCGACTGCCCACCAGGAAACGGTGTGGTGTGGTGCAGTTGGAGAAATCTGATGGTCATCCCTTTCGACATTCCTCACGACACTCGCGTCCTGTACCTAGACTCTAACTGGATCGTCCACATATCCAGCGGGGCCTTCCACGGCCTGAAACTCCTCCATGAACTTCACTTGGCGGACAATCTCATCGAGAGCATTTCTCCAGCAGCCTTCCATGGCTTAGGGAATGCCCTGAGGCTCCTGGACCTTTCGGGGAACAAACTGCAAAAAATAGACGCTGCTCCTTTTGTCATGCTGACCTGGGTTAAGCTAGAACTCTACAACAACCCTTGGCATTGTGACTGCTCCCTGCAGGAGCTGATGAAGGCTCTTTCCTTAGGAGCCATGAAGGCCGAAGACATTGTGTGCACCACTGCAACTTGGAAGGACTACGTTGGGAAGACTTTGTCCCATCTGGTCAGTACCGGAGTCAACTTCTGTGTCACTCAGCAGAAGAACACTGATTTTGCAATGCTGCTCACGATGTTTGTCTGGTTTGGTGTTGTCATCACTTACGTCATCTATTATATCCGGCGCAACCAAGCCGAATCCCGGCGTCACTTGGAATACCTCAAATCCCTACCGGTTCCCAGCAGCTCATTGCAACCCGAGGAGAAGGAGGCGGATGAAGACAATACGCTCAGCACAATCCTCTGATGGACTAGACCAGGGGTGTCCAACCTTGGCAACTTTAAGACTTGTGGACTTCAACTCCCAGAATTCCTCAGCCAGCTTTGCTGGCTGAGGAATTCTGGGAGTTGAAGTCCACAAGTCTTAAAGTTGCCAAGGTTGGACACCCCTGGACTAGACTCACACATGTGCTGGGGCTGCACAGCAGAACTGCTTTGGAAGCTGGTTTAATCTGATGAAAAGTTTGTCCCTCTAAAGAAACCTAGCTTTAAACCTAGCGACCAACAACAACAAAGAAATTGCTGCTTAAGACAAAGAACCAATGCTGCTGTCCAACTGTAATGGTTATACAGGGAAGACCTTGGGAGACTGGGCCCAGAGACGCTGCCTTAGAAACCAGTCGGATAAGAGATAGCATAGCCTGCAGCTGGACAGTGGGTGGTGCAAGAGGTTCCGAAGGAATCACCCCTAATTTCTCAGGAAGTTAAAGGAGACAGTGGAGAATTGTATTTTCAGATTCACAAACTGATGTCAGCTTTACCAGGGAGACCAGACAGGAAACACAATCAGATGGACAAATTCTACTTTATTGCAAGTCTTTTTTTTTCCTCTTCATGCCATTCAATCCTGATTCTTAGAGGCTGCCTGGACAAGTCCCACCAGTTTTCCTGGCATGACAATTTTTTTTTTCCAGAAGTGCCTTACCCACTTTCTCCGTCTTAGAGAGAGTGGCTGGCCCAAGGTCACCCAGCTGCCTTTGTACCTCAGATAGGACTAGAACTCACGGTCTCCAGGTTTCCAGCATGATGCCTTAACCACTACTGTAAGCTGGTTTCATTGTAAAGGTTCATTAACGTAATCTAGCCCAGGGCTGTCAAACTTGTGGCCTGTGGGCTGGATGCATCATGTGCTGGCCACACCCACACCCAATTTAGCAAAAGGGAGGGTGGGGAAGTCCCAACACATAATGTGAGGACGCTGTGATGACAACAAGTTTGACACCCCTGATCTAGCCAATCCATTTCTCCCACATGACAATTTTAGCTATAACTATTATTCCGGTATGATTTTACTTGATTTATGTTCTTCTCTCCTTATAGGTTGGAATGTTATTTGGCTGTTAAAACTGGGTTTGGCTAAGATTGCAACCCATCAGATATCTTGGGTGTTTATTTGGTAGTTTGCCCGAGTGTGCTACTTGCTATTTTGCAGAATAAACTAGGAATATTTTGCTCTAAAGGTAGAGCAATTTTCACCCCCTAGTAAACTCACATCTCAACCCACTAGCTTCCACTCATCAATTTGCCCCAATCTTGCTGACAAGACTCTTTTTTTTGTCTCCTGGCTTCTCCAACAATAGCTGATTGGTTAAATTAGCAGCAGCCTGAAATGTGAGGATTCCCTTCCCCAATTATGGATGCTGTTAAGATTGCTGGATCAAAGGCTGGCTTTAAAAATCAACCTCCAAAAATTACATTTCCAACTTTCACCAACTAGGCGGGTCGTTCCCAGTCCTCTTAGAAGAGTGGGAACATGTCCATTTAAACTGTGAGCCTCATCTTCTCCACTTGGGTTTGTACGGGTGGGTTCATTTCTGTCTTCCCTCCAAACCCATAAAGTTTGCACATTTTCTTTTCTCCCAGTGGCCACTTTTTGTAAACACTTTGAAGCATGAGTAATATGCATAATGGTTGGCATCTCTGTTTTTCCTGGCAAGCATCCTTTAACAGCCTTTAACAGTGGAACAAAAGCCCCCCCCCCCCCAAAAAAAAATCACAGATGTAATTATCCTTGTAATCCTTGTTGGAATTATGCCCCTTAAAACTGCACGTGCAGCATTATTTCTGCCTTTTGTCTCCCCCACAGGCCACCATGCTATATAATCCAAAACAGTTGTTTAAACGCTAGATCCCCTTTCTATTGTGTACACTGTTTCTTATAATTACACTAGATAAAGCACCTGTCAGTCAATTTGGATCACTTTCTAGATATATCATAGTTTAATACTAGGGAGCAAAGCATGAAATCAATAGCAAATCCCAGCTTCTTAATCCCTGGTGCTTCACAAGAGATCTTTCCATCTAATCTGCTCAGCTACTGCCATTCCCCTCACCCACCCAAAACTGACTTGATATCTTCTTAAAGGCTCTCAGCGTATTATTGCAGAAGTGGTCAGCTGACATCTTCAATCTAATTTCCAAAGAAGCGAAATTCAATTCAAGAAGACTAACAGCTATTTCTCCTTTTCTTGGTAGCATCTCCACAAGTAAAGCAAATTTTTTTTTTTAATAGGAGAGAGATAGATGGAAACAGAAACCAGGGTGATGGTGAAAAAAATACGAGGATTTTTGTCTCTAGCTACAAACTGACTTTCACCTCACCCACCGCTCCAGGGAAATGCTATTTTGGGGAGCAAAACAGGTTTCCATTGTTAACATGAAATGCGTATTTGTAATCAAAAGTACTGTGTGTCTAACTCTGCTTCTTTGGTGGCTCTGCCTACATAAATAAAAGTGCATCTACTTCCAAACTCATCTTTGTCTGATACTTATTTTATGTTTTAGACCAAGGGTGTCAAACTCGATTTCATTAAGGGCCACATCAAGGTTGTTTGACCTTGGGGGCTCCAGATAAGCATGGCCAGGGTGGGCATGGCCAGCTTGATGTCACTCCTGTCAGGGGGGACCTGTGGTGCCCAGGCAGGGTTGGGGGATCATCCTGCAAGCCTTCTGCCAGCTGAAACGGAGCTCCTGACCTCCATTTTCACTGGCAAAGGCACTACGGGCTGGTCCTTTGTATTTCCAGGGCAGCCCCACAGGCCAGATCTAAGCACCCCATGGGCTGGATCCGGCCCACAGGCCTTGAGTTTGACACCCGTTTTAGACTAACAAGAGCTATAAGGTACCTACATTTTTCTGTTACTATTAGATTACAACTCAAGGCCAAGAAAAAGGTTAAAGCCTGCATTACAAGTAGGGGATATGCCCTTCTGATCTTTCCAAATCCCCATATCACTCTACTTAAATGTTTATCATATGTAAGTACGTTGGTCCATTTTAATCCTTAGGATTAGATGATTCTGAAATTAAGACGGGGACATTTTTCTTGGTTGCCTTAGCCACGTTTTTTGATGAAAGAATAGGCTAATTCATGAAAATGACATTTTTTTACATCCTTTTAAAGTGCAATCCACCATGAATGAAGTTTGATGACTAGAGGGGTATTTGGGGGCACCCCCTAAAAACTAGCCCCACCCACTTGTATAAATATTTCCTTGGTCTGCAACAGACTATGCTTTATTTTCCATTAATTACTACTGCTGTGGAAAATGCAATCTTTATTAATCAACCCATTGCAGGAAGGCCTCAGCTTACAACTCATTTAGTGACCGTTCGAAGTAGCAACGGCACTTAAAAAGGTGACTTGTGACCACTTTTCATACTTATGACTGTTGCAGCATCCTCATATTTGGATGCTTGGCAATTGACTCATATTTATGACGGTTGCAGTGTCCTGGGGGCATGGGATCACCTTTTGCAATGTTCTGACAGGCTAAGTCCACGGGGAAGCCAGATTCACTTAAGAACCATGTTACTAACTTAACAAATGCAACGATTCACTTAACAAATGGGGCAAGAAAAATCATAAAATGGGGCAAAATTCACTTCACAAAATGTCTCCTTTAGCAACAGGTATCTTGGGCTCAATGGTGGTCATAAGTCAAGGACTACCTGAAATTAGCTATCTTAAAAACATGTAGCAAAGCAGTTGGTCTCTCTTGCCTCATCCCCTTTGGGAGCCTCTCCTTCTGGATCTATGGCTGTATTAGCTGCATCGTGGCAGCCAGGCCCAAATGGGAGCATATCCTACAGTAACAGCAATTCATGAATCAATAAAGGACAGCAAGTTTATTTTTATTATTGCCTATTTCACTCCGTATTACCTATTATGAAATGGCTTTTATAAGAACGTGCTCTTTAAAAAACCTTTGGAGAGCAGGCACGGAGGAGTCCATTTGCATCCTTTTTTTTTGCAGAGCTGCAGGCGTTGTCATTTAAGCTGCTATACTTGATCAAGTCATCTAACAGGCTCTTCTGTAGCATTAAAAATATGGCCTTGACGGTTTTCTCTGACTTGCAAACCTCTTGATCAGGCAATCATATTAAATTATAATTGTTATCTCCCGATACAAAAGGCGGTGTTCATGTGAAAATGCCAACCTACTGGATCGGAGAAGCCAAAGTTATTTCCTGTTGAAAGGAAAGAGTTCCTTATGAACTCTTGATATGGATTTGGCGTATTTTCCATTGGCCCTCATATAATATCACAAGAAATAAGGAGTCTCGGATCACTTCTAAGTGTATTACAAACAGACAGTCCAGCAATTGGCCTAGCAGACAACGGAGAAGTGAAAAACCTACATGGCACAGCGTGATCCAGCTCTTAGCCGAGTCTTCTTCTGAACATCTGAAAGAATTGCAGGGTTCTTTGGGGGGTTTCCTCTTCCTTCTTCCAAAAATCGGCCAGCAGCTCTGTAAGCGCTGTTCACAGGCACACAGAGCTCACAGGCACACCAAGTATGTACAAAGTGGTGGGCTGGAGGCTCACCCTACGTTGTGCAAGAGGGAAACGCAATCTGTGGTGCCCTGAGAATCTCCCTCCGTAGTCATAGTACAACCTCCCTTTGGGCAACTCTCAGCTGCTCAGTCCAGAGATGAGGCGTTACTAGCCAGAGTCCAAATATAAGAGGATCAAAGTGAGAGAGATGGAAGTGCTGGTGGCAGGGAGCCAAATAAGACAGCCGAGTGTTTTTTGCTGTTGCTTATTTTAAAAACACTTCTCTTTCTGAAGATCAGTTTACAACTATCCCTAGTGGGAACTCTTTGCAGCAACTCCCAAAGCTAAACACACATACAAAAACCTTTACCAGTGAGTAATGACTATAAAAGGATAGCACGAAAGATTTGTAACCAACTGACACACTGTATGTATATAAAATGGAAGGTGGTTTTATGTTTTTATATTTTGTTTGTATAAGTTTGTCTTAAAAAATAAAAACTTTTTTATTAAAAAAAAAAAAACCTTTACCAGTATTCCTCATCCTTCTTGACAGTGATTTAAAAAAATAAAAAAATAAAGGGGAGAGAAGTATCCTTAAGAATTAGTCCCACTTCCATCCTAATGCCCATATAAAACAATGGCTCAGAGATGCACCTTTTGGTGCTTAACATTAACTCTCCTTACTAACACTTGTATGTAATCTTCACTATCAAGAAACATGTCCATGTGCAGGAATTTGATCTAAGAAACCCTTTTGCTCATTTTAACAACTCAGAGTAGGTCACCCGCAAACTTCCAACTTAATCAATTCTTTTTACTAACTTTTTTTTTTAAAAAAATGAAAGATGGAACCAAGAGCCCAAATATAAAGGGATCAAACCTCCCCTTATCTTCACAAATGCTTTGCTTTGTCAGGAAAATTAAAATCTCTCATGCGCACACAGACATCTTACATACACCCCTTTGGGTGTACGAGAGGTACGCATTCCAATTTTCAGATACATGTTAAAATATTTGTGAAGTTACTCAAGCACCAATAATACTGTAATACAAGCACCCACAATACTGTACCATTGCAATCGGACTGACCAGGCTCAAGTTTGGTGATGAGTATCTTACTCTGTTTCGATTCATTAAAAATTGCCCCAAACCAATAGCTAATTTTACTCATCTGGTTCACATCTTGTGCTAACCCACAGGAAGACACATGATACCAAGTCATAAACTATGGTTTACACACCACAGCGCATGGGTTCATGCAACTGGCCAAGCCAACGCTGAATAAACAGACAACTTACGGCAATGAGTGCCCCAGCCAAACAGTGGTGGACAACTTGGCATCTATCCAATTTTAACCACCCCTTCAATCAACTGAACCATCATGATGAATGGCAAAATTGGTGAGAGTCATAGTTCAAACTATTTCAAGGGCAACACATTGTCTTTGCTCTTCATACCTCTAGGAAATGAAGTTCACAAATCCTCAGAACACCACAAAATCTTGGGGAAAAGTCCACGTCAGGCAGCAAGCGGAAAACATGCTCAGCAAAATTTCAGTTAATCTCTCAATTAGACAAAACAAGGTTGTAGTGAGGATTATTTGACTAGCAGGGAGAAGAACACTAGGCAAAAACAGGACCTTGAACTGATGTGTTTAATTTTCTGCCCTAAATACAACTACAACATTGTCCATTTCAGGAAAGCAGGCAGGCATTCCTTCGGTCCAGTCTCTACCGCAGACCATATATAATCCAGGCCCAGATCATGGAAGAAAGACACTCATACAAAATCAAATCTAAAATCAGTCCTGGATCTCCCCAGGCTGATGGAGACAGAAGTTGGGAGCCCTTCAGAGCCCTTCAAGTCCTAGGAGAGTTGACCCTTCAGAGTTCGGAAAAGAGCGGCTGCTCCCGGGTGCTGCTCCAACTGCTCAAGGGCACGAGAGGGCTTTGCCCAGAACTAAATGAAGGAAACTGAGCGGTCACGAAGAAGAAAGGAACATGGCTGATGCTTCCATCGGACCAGCACTGTGAAAGAAAGACACAGGCATCAAACCAAAGGCAGTAGAAACAAAGTGTTCCTGTTTCCTCAAGATGGCCTGGGCCGCCATCCCAGGCTCTTTCTTCTTGTTTGGGGACTTTGGTTTAAGATGGGCGGCTAGATTTTTTTTGAATGTATATTTTAAATCAATGAATAAACCTGTTTTTGGAATGTGGCTAAAGAACCTGGAAGTTGATTCTCTGGCCCGTTTACATATATTCTTTCTTTCGATTGTTTTTATAGCCATTACGAAGCCTTTTCTTTTCCTGACATCTATTTTTCGCCTCTATTTTTCTTAAATATATATATTTAAGAAAATAGTGAGCTGGGCAGCATATAAATTTAATAAATAAAAAACCCAAAAAATCTCAGGTGGAATGTGGAGGAGATACAAAAGAGCACAACCTCCCAACGTAAAATAGATTGAAAACAGGTTCTCTTAATATTGAGCTGTGGTGGCGCAGTGGTTAGAATGCAGTATTGCAGGCTAATTCTGCATTCCACTGCCAGAAGTTCGATCCTGACTGGCTCATGGTTGACCTAGCCTTCCATCCTTCCGAGGTCGATAAAATGAAGACCCAGAAGACTTTTAAGTTTTCTTCATCTGTCCAAATCTGCCCCCACCCCTCTCCAGAATATAAACTGGGGGGAAGTGCTGGTGCTGCCCTATTTTGAATACGCAATGATCATATACATGTTGATTGGGAAACTTGGTCTGCTTACTTTCTAATATCAGGGGTGGGCAACTATGGCCTTTTATGAATTATGGACTTCAACTCCCAGAATTCCTGAGCAAGCCATGCTTGCTCAGGAATTCTGGGAGTTGAAGTCCATAATTCATAAAAGCCATAGTTGCCCACCCCTGTAATATATGCTCAGAAACCACACTTTATTCTTGGATTCTTATTCCTAAATTCTCCATTTACACATTATAGAAAGCTAAGAATGCCTATGAGGAACACAGCATAAATCGAGGGAACAATGGGTCATTTTGGATGTCTGCATTAGTTGTAATTTTCTCCTTCTTCTCCTTCATTTTTTTAAAATTTTGTAATAACTTTTGAAGGGGCTTGGTGTTATCCTGTAGTTTTTTGGCCATGCAGAAGAAATCTGAGTTTAAAAGCACAATAAATAGATAAATAAATAACCTCTTTCCAAAGTGGTAATATATCTAAATGAATGATTTATGTTGAAACAGGGATTGATCTTCTTTTAGTCAGAGTAATATACTTTCTTACATGAAATAAATATAAAACTTTGGCACAGAAGTCAAGTATGCCTCATATTTCATTTCAGCTTTCAGAAATCTGGAAATAGTATCTTAAGGGCTTCAAAGCTTGCTTTTAAAAATTAATAATCTTGGGACTCTTAAGTTTCTAATTGTATATGTAGCCCAGGACAGAATCATGAAATGTGCACAAAATCCAAACAAATCCCTAAACACGGATTCCAAATATATTAATTTACGCAATTCAGAAAAACAAAACAATCACTGAGTATCAAAGTAATATCTAAGCCGAATTACATGAGGTTACAAAGCAATCCACCCCATTTGGATTTGGAGATAAACTTACACTAATCCTTGCTATGTTGACTGGGAAGAGCCCAGCTGTTGAGTAAAATATATCCCTTTAAATTTTCACCGAGGATATTCTAGAATAGGCAAGAGGAATCTTACAATCACAGTACTTCATGCCCTGATTAATAGCCATCCAGAGAGATTGTTGCTAATGCTATGGGAAATGTCGACCAGTCAGCAAATAAGCCAACTTTATATGGTATGTGTTTTAGGATATTTGGTGACAGCAAAACCTTCCTTCTCCTTGCTCAGCTTAGCCCTCCTCATAGCACAGCATAGATTGAAGTAGCAACCACAATGGCAAAGACAGCTACAATTCTTCCCAGCTGGATCAGACATTCTTCACAATGCTCAGTACTTGGAGGTTGAACTTACCACTGTCAGAAGGGCTCCTTTCTTAAAGCAAGGATGAAAAGTGACCAGCTGTGGCTGAACCCCATCTTCACCCTGTACGAAACCACTAGAAGTGGTAGAAGAAAGAGAGTGCAATATTATAACAGGGATGCCTAAAAGGCTGTTTTGAACAGTCTGGGACCCACAGCACACATCTAAAGTACATTAAAATACTTGCTCCCTGGCCTAGTGATGTCTAATACTCTCCCCTCCCTAATAGCCCAAGAGTGCTACCTCTCCTGCTTCTTTGGCTTCAATATTGTATAGCGAGGGGGTCAAACTCAGTTTCACTGAGGGCCAAATCAGGGTTGTCTTTGATCTTGGGGAAGCCAGGGTGGCTGTCGCCAGGATAGGCATGGCCAGCTCGACGTCACTCATGTCGGGGGCACCCGTGGTAGCCAAGCGCTAAAAGGAACATAACCTGGAATTTAAGCCCTAATTTCTAAAGATAAAGACAGGGGAAAAAAAAAAAGAACCTACCTAATCTGCCTCCCTACCATAATCACAATAATTTGGAGGAGCTCCCCTTTAAAACTACCTGTATTTAAAGAAAAGAAAAAATCTAGATTTTTTTTTTTTATATAGATAAGAAATGGCTTATGGACTCCCATTTCCAGATAAAGAGGGACAGGACAATACAAACCAGGGCAGAAGTTCAAACACAGGGTTATTGCGAGTCCGAAACACTGCAATGATAGTCTTGCAGGCATCCAAATTTCCTGCCAGGGGGAGGGAAAAAACATATTTAAAAGTAAGGAACTTGGCAAAGCACTTAATAACTGTGGGCAGAATGCGACAGGGAGAAATGGGCTTTCTAAATCAAAAGACATTGCCTAATATAGATGAAGGTGGGATAGACCTTGTGCTTATATTCCTAGATCTTTCCGCAATAGCTTCCCAACCAGGCACCTGAGATTTTGGGCCTCATCTATAAAATAGGGAGACTTAGCTCGGCAACCTAAGATCTTCAGCTTCCCCACTGACTTCCACAAAAATTTGTGGTACACTCGGCAACCATTCCTAGGTGCAAACAGGTTGCAGATTTCGACCACATGACTGCAAGGTGCTGGGATGGCTGGAACTTTGAGGACCAGTCACAAGCAGTCTTTATTCAAGCACCATCCTTGCTGACAAATGGTTGCAGATCGAGACTACTTATATTGACCCTTTTAATATTTGGTCGGTGAAATTTCCTGAGGCTACAGCCAGGAAAACAAATCAATGGATCGTCAAACAAGGTTTCTCCCCGGAGACTTGAAATGACCAGGCTTAAATTATCCTACCCTGGACATATTAAATCAGAAGAATGAGCTCTCTGTAGAAGTCTCTAATGCAGGGAAAGTTGGAAAGAAAGAAAGAGAGGAGCAGGACCAGCAGCAAAAGGGAGGGACTCATTTCCAGTGGAGCATCTATAGGACCAGGTTAGGGACAGATATTATGGAGAAAAATCTACATGGTTGCTGTAAGCTGACATTGACCTGATTAAATATTAAAGATTGCTCCTCTTGTCTTATGGAAATGTATTTGAAAGGAAACAGGGCAATTTACACCAAGCTCAGTTTGACAGAGCGATTTACACCAAGCTTTTAGAACAGTACAAGATAGCATATAAGAGCCTTTCCTCTTGGTTCCAGCACAATGGGGCCTGAACTGAGAGGGATCATCTAACTGCTTGACAGCTATATGCAATCGGTGTGGTTAGTGGTCTTTGACAGCACAATCCTGTGCATATTGTCAGGGGAATAAATTTCAATAAACCAAATGGGACTCCTTCTAAAAAATATCCTTGGGACTATACTGCCAAATCTTTCTGAAAAACAAAACAAAAACAAAAACAGAAAGCAACTTCAATGTGCACGGACACAGAGGAGTTTGAAGAAGCAACTGTTCCTAGTTCTTTCTTGGCCAAGACATTTCTCCGATATCACCAGCATTTCTCAACTGTTTATTTATCAGATTTACAGGGCCATCCAACTTAGTGTTGACTCTGGATTCTGCTGACTTGTTCAGCAGAGAAACGAACTATAAACCAAAAGAACCATAACGTCAAAACAGGCCCAGTGTATAAAATAGCCCCTGCTCACGCTCCCTCCTAGGTTCTTCAGAGGAGGGCTGACTTGTTTGGCAAGAGTGTTTAAGAAATCATGGAGTGTTTAAGAAATCAGCTTTGGGGAGAACACTGGGATGTTTTAAAACAAAGTTTTCTGAGGCACAGCAAGGTAGCCATATCATGCGTACAGTGCCCTTCCCCTCGTTTCTACAAAAAAAAAAGGGGGTAAAATAAAGGGCTGGGGGGTCATTTCAGTCTTCAAGCAGGGTGTGCCATTCCCAAATACAACCGATTTAACATACGCATATGCTTCTATAAAGCAGGAAGTGGGTATTCTTTCATCCGTATCCCTTTTTTCCCCAAATATATAATCTTGAAACTGACGGGGGGTCAGTTTGGGCAAATGTCTCAGCCTTTATAGATCTGTGGGTAAACTGTGGGAAAGGGGAAAGGATCACATGTTCCCCTTGAAGCTCTCTGGAGGAAAGGCAGAATGTAAAATGCAGACGGAATAAAGGAAGAAAAGCCACATAATGTACTGAAAGTGTCGTAACATTCTGAGTTATCCACACAGTAACATACTTAACATATTTTGAGGATTTTATCTGAGGAGTACAGGAAGACAATCACCCTAAGAAGACCACTAGATTCATCCTTGTTTGAATAACTTTAAAGCATCCCCCCACCCCTCCGCATTCTTTTTGGGGTTTTTGGCGATATCCTTCTTTTTGCCTCGAAATGTAACCTATAAATGTCCTTTAAAATGCACCCAAAGCACATCCTTCTGTTATTGCTCATGGGCTTTTGTAGCAATGTGCTTTCTGCTTGGCTGTATATACCCAGGAGGGGTGGAGTGGGTTGTAAATGGCCGGCTGCACGAATCACCTGCACTCATGTTCAAAGACGAAAGACAAACCTTTCCGGAAGCAAAACTCCAAATGGTTTCTCAAAATGCCGCATTTGGAGAAGGACTCGGAATTTGGCACTGGCATGTTTGCTGAGGGCATGACCCCTTTGCCCTCCATTTCCCCAAGCTCCCCCCTCCAACCCCCGAGTTTCAAAGAAGCAGGCTTCACCTTGAATGACCACCGCAAGCCTCTCCCCGCTGGGATCCCAAACCATGGACTGCACTTCCCCTCCGATCCTGGAACACAGGGACGGAAGACTTGAAGCAGAGCAAAAAGCTTAGGCGTTAAACGGTCAACCACGAACATTCAAACTTTGCTGCAACAGGAAGAAAAAAGACTGGGAGTCCGGAATTTAAAAACTTTTTTTAAAAAGTGTTAATGGGGGGGCGGAAACTATATTAAAAAAAAAAAAAGCTTAGTTCATTCTACAAATGTATACTATTATCCAATTATTATTACTATATTAAATTTATTTGCAGCCCATTCCAAGGTTTGAGAAGCTTCTAAGCTCCAGGGTTTCTAATTACTGGAAACCCTATTCAGAGAAATCTTTTTTGACTCCCACCCAAACCCCGTTCTCTACGCTTCCAGCGACCAACGTATATAACGCTCCAGAGCAACCACAACAGTATTGAAGGCGAGAAACATTCAACCCAATTCCACACAGAAATGGTAGATTCCCTTTCTCTCACCTCTCCTCCCCGTAGGGAGTCTCGAATGTAGTCTCTGAAAGATCTGCCACAATGGAAGCTGTTTTAGACCCACCGACCTGCCTTTGCTGCTCTCCTGAAATATGGGAAGTTACCAGAGAAATCAAACGATAGGAGGAGGTCGGTAGAAAGTGGCTTTACACCCAGATCAGATTCCCTGTTCTACTTTGCTTATTGTCTGTATTCAGTTAATAACCAAGTGTCGTGCAGAATAATCAAATTCGTACATTAAACAAATATAAAGTCGCATTATGCAAGACGCTGAAGCCAATTCCATAGACCGGCCCAAAATCTATTCAGTAGTATTTCTTTTCTTCTCCAATGCACTGCGTGTACAAGAAAGAATCTCTGAGGAACCCCACCCAGCAAACCCCAACCTCCACTTCATTAAAGAGACCAAGATTCGAGCATGCTCCTTAAAACCGTTTTTCATACTGTAAAAACCGAGAAGCCATATTCATGTCACAGCTGCACACTCACCACTATATTCCAAAAAAGATAAGGAATAGATCACAAATTCCCCCTGGACGGTGAACAGCAAACGGCTTCCATCTGGACTCCAGCAACCAGTCTGGGGTCAGGCAGAGGCAATGGAAAACAAATGCAGTTTTAATGCAGGTAAAACAAAGGGACCAAAATTCTTTGCTAAATAGATTACTGAGATCTGGATGTTCGCTATGTTTGGTTGTATTCCTGTGATGGAATTTTATCAGGCTTGGTTAATTCATCAGTCCATGGGAGAGTGGAGTTCACTAGCTGTTTTTTATATAGCTGTTGGTAGCCAATTTGATAAACAGTCAAAGAAGAAATAATACTCTAATCAAGGAAACATCAAGGAAAAAAAAATCAAATCAAGACTGGCGGTCCAAATCAGCAAACTCCACTTTCTCTCAGGTTGATCGGATTGCTTGGCCTGCTAATAAAACACCTAAAAAAATCCCCAAGTTCAGTGAACACCAAGAACCCAACAGTTCAATCTTAAAATACACATATTCTTTAGTTTTGGAGAAGTTAGGTTATTGTTACTCCATTCTACATGATGATACCTTTAAAAGCTGTCCAGAGACCAGAGTTGTTACAAAAACTGTCCCTATCATAGAACACCGATCCTCTGTTTGCTCTGTTGGCTAGGTTAGTAGTCTGCATGCAAATCAATTGATCTGATTTGGCCAATAAAGTCCTCTAGAGCAGGGATCCCCAACCTTTTCGACGCCGCGGCCCGGTTCCGGCATCAGCTGGGCGCCGCAGCCCGGTACCGGCGTCAACTGGGCGCCGCCATCTTTTTATGACGAAAAGGCGCTTCCGGTGACGTCACCGGAAGCGCTGTTTCGTCAAAAAAGATGGCGGCGCCAGCGCTTCCGGTGAGCTTTTTCGGGTAGAAATGGCTTTCTACCCGGAAAAGCTCACCGGAAGCACTGGCGCCGCCATCTTTTTATGACGAAAAAGCGCTTCCGGTGAGCTTTCTACCCGGAAAAGCTCACCGGAAGCACTTTTTTACCAAAAAAAGATGGCGGCGCCCAGCAACCAGCGGCCCGGTAAGGCTTGTTCCGCGGCCCAGTACCGGTCCACGGACCGGCGGTTGGGGACCCCTGCTCTAGAGAGCTTGGCTCCAGGGCATCTTAGGAATAAGCGGCCAGACTTATGGAAGAGGATGCTAAGAGTCTTGTCCATGGAGCTACATCTAGCAATCTATTTATTAGTGTTTTGCAAGGCAGGAAAGAGTATGAATAAATGAATGAATAAATGACTGGTAATATTAAAATCGTAAGAAAATTCCAAATAGAAATTCAGTTCCTGAATGAAAAGACGACATGATTAAATTGGGTTTTTGATAACTAATTTTGGGGGGATTTCTCAAGATTTTACAGTGACCAGACAGCTACGTCTTTGGCTGTGTATTATTACTGAGCTGCATTCCATTTTTTTTTTTTTGAGTGGTTATTTCTGTCTTTCCCTTTGTAAACCACCCTGAATAGTATGAACTGGGCAGTACCGCATTTTTGTAAATAAATAAGAACGCTTCCCCATCCTGCTTTCCCAACCTACCCGACAAGGACCTTTGATAGTTGGCCATTTCTCGTAAGTCCACATCTGAACCTCCCACACTCTGCAACAAGACGGACAAGGGGGTAAAAAGAAATGAAATTGTTTTGGGAGCACCATTCAGCTAGGAGAAGAGTAATGGCATTTATTGTTCTTACCCCACCGTCCATTACTCCACTAAAGGAAGAGGACTGACCTTAGATGGCTGGCTTCAAGGGTCTTTGCTCACCTGAAGACTGATGAAGGTGTTGCTGCCAGCACCTTGCTGCCATCGGGTGACCAAGCCAGGTACGTGACCCCGCCTCCTCCAAACCACTGCAACTGGATACAGTTTTCTGTGGAAACATCCCATACCTAGCGGCACAAAGTCAAAAAAAGAGAAAACACTGTGGAAAGAAAGCACTGTGTTTCTTCCAACAAGAATCTTCACTTTAAATTAAAACGACACCACCGATAGAGTTTGATGGGAGAAAAATTAACACCTTGCACCCTGGACTCCTTCTGAGAAGACTACCAAAAACATTTGCTCCCAAACTCTTTTGACCATTTCAGGACATCTATTGCCTGAGAGAACCGTATCTACAAAAAGGCATTCACTACCGAGTAATGTCTGTGGCTCTATTTGCCACAGCTTTTCTGCTACTCTTGTTCTATAGCAGGAGTGGGTTCCTTTATGGTTCCTTTATGACGTGTGGAATTCTGGGAGTTGAAGTCCACAAGTCATAGAGGGGCCCATCATTCCCCACCTCCGTTCTATACCATAACAGCACAACATACTTACAAGCATGGCTGTATCAACAGGTGAGGCTGACAGAAGCAATCCTCCACTGGGAGCCCAGGCCAGGCTGGTGATGGGACTGTGGCCGGGATGGCTGAGCACTTGAGCACAGCCAGATGAAGGCCTTACAGGAGACAGAGACACACCTGACAGGAAGCTCACAATGTGGTTTCTTTTGATTTTCATTGGCATCTTATGAAAACCCACTCAGCAAGCCACAATTAAACCAGAAGTGTGTTGTGTGAGACTGCCCAGTTGCTTCTCCAGATAGGAGCACATATGCTGACAAAATAAAGATACTAAGGCTGTACAGCAGCTCGAATCTGAAGGTCATAAGAGCCGCATAGCAGCACTCAGCTCTCCTTAACCCAAATGTGTCTTTCTCTAAGGTTGCGCTGCCACTGTGGATGACAAGTGTGTGATGCTGGGAAACATGGCTGCTTTAAGGAACTGTAGGGAAGTGCTATGCCGGCAACCTTATAGGCTCCAAAGCATCTTTTCCCATTAAGTCCAAAGCACTGAACAGTCCTTCAGCAAATTTTCCTGCGCCACCCAGGGTATTATCAGTACATCTACGATCCGGTGCTGCAGAATTCACCACAACCCCATTATCAGAAATGAACAATGTGTGCAGCAAGTAACCGCGTGGCCAAATCTCAGGGAGACTGAGTAGCATTGTTAAGACTTGGGATGCAAGTGAGCAGTGGTCTGAAACATTTGGATCCCAGCCTTCCACAAAAATAACTCCCAGATCAATACTGTCTCTGTTTAGAAGCTTGCAATACCACGAGACAACAGAAAATGGACGAGAAATTGAAGAACATAAGGACATTAAAATAAGGAATCTGAAAGCCACAAAAATCTTCATATACTGCCACTAATTGCTAGAAGGCTGCCTATGTCCTTGAGAGGAGACCCAAGCCTTGCTAAGACTTCCTGGGGGAGCTCCCCACCCCCCACGATGGTAGCTTTCCTTTCTTTGTCTCCAATTAGCAGAAGTTGAATGAGTATGGGGGGGACCTTCATTTTCTTGTACTCTTTGTTTAGACCATAGACTTGGGAGAAGGGACACATGATATATGTCATTGGAGATGGGAAAAGGTACATGGAGGAATGGGAAAAAGCTGTAATGGGGAAGAGACTAAGAATACACTAAAAATAAAAGAACTGGACTGCGCATCTGAAATCTAATAAGTATTTACTTCAGATAGCTGCAGCAACGAAATAGCAATTGTGACTTGCTGGCTAACATGGGTTGCCATCACTGATTAATCAACAAGACCTGACTGGGTTACCTGGTAGAAAGGGAAGTGGGATCCAAGTGCCAAATCAACACACAGCTATGGCACCCCACAGCAAGGATAGATGCACACAGTGGCTTCCAGGCCATCAAAGCCACATTTCTTTGCAAACGATGCTTCAGGATTGGGACAATAGTACTGGAGAAGAAAACCAAAACAGAGATATAAATTTGCCCGGAGGGCCAGAGGTACCAAGCAAAATGAGTCTAAGGAATTGAGGTAGGCTACACTGTGTGATTAAATACCCTTAAAATAACAGGATTTGTCCTCTGTTGCTGCAGAGTGCAAGACAAAAAAAGTATTCAATTATAGAAAAGTAAATTTCAGTTGCACGTTAGAAGAAACTTCCTAGAAGACAAGAAGGTAGGCTCCCCTTCTTGAATGTGTCCAAGGAGAAGCTACAGGAATATTGTTTCACTGAGCAGAGGGCTGGATTAATGGTCCTTACAGTTCCTAAGATTCCAGGTAGTAAGCCAGAAGTTATATTTCTACATACAAGCCCAAGAATAAAACAATTACTTTTATTTATGTAGATTTCCACACAGAGCAACTAGGCAGGTGGTTTGACAATTGGTTTTCTGCAGGTTGTGATCCATTTCTATTGGATGATCACCGGGAGATTGCTGAGATTCCTCAAAAGATAGATTTCGGTTTGGCCTCATTTATTACAGAAGATTAATGTTTTAATATTGGCTGTCTGCTGGTGGGGCATAAAGCCTACAGCTTTCCTAAAGAAAAATATTACAGTGCAAGTATAAAAATGATCAAGTACTAAAAATATCTTTAAAAAGCCAAGCAAGAGAGATGCGTCTCAATAACTTCAAAAGTCAATGAGCAACTTGGGAGGGCAGGGGACTAGTTACTCCCTTGCAAAGAAGGGTGGCATGCTACAGTTTGAGTTTATTAATTGGGCAGGTCCATCTGATAAAAGTTTTCACTTCTTGACAAGAATATGCAGAACTATTTGACACAGGCCCAAAGGTGGGCAAAGAATAGGTGTACAGAATGGCCGACCTTTAGCCCAAATGACCTCCTTCTCCCCTTCTGCCCATACATTTTGGTGGGTGGGAACAGCTTGTTTTCAAGCAAACCTAGTTTGTTTTTATGCACAACTTCCATTACTATTCTCATCTCAAGGTGCAATAATCCAACTATAGTGGTACCTTGGTACTCATCCTTGATTCCGGGAGGTACGAGGAATACCAAAAGTGATGAGTACCGAACAAAATTTCCCCGTAAGGAATAATGTTGTGAAGGAGTCCCAAGGCAGCCAACATCAACAAGTTCTAACTTATGTGTTCAGTACCAAACAATGAGTACCAGCACAAAATTTTCACATCAAAATGTGTTACCAAATTTGATGGTGCCACTGTATTTCTTCTCCTTGGCCTGGTGCTAATCAACTCTTAAGTAAACTCTTGAATAGAACTTTCTATACCATCCTGGAGAGTTCAAGCTTTCGGTCATATGCCATGTTCATTGCCACTGGCTTCAGTCTGTTCAGAGTAATTCTCTACCTTAGACCAGTTAGGTCCCTTACCTGTTGGTATTGTAAACACAGACGGAGTCATCCAGAAGGGCCACTGCAAATTTGTTGGTATGAGGATGCCACGCAAAAGCTCGGATTGAGCAGCCTGCCCTGCAATCAACACAAGGGGTGTTTAAAAAAAATATAATTTGGGCTTGTTTCCATCGAAAAGCCAAGCAGGTTTAAAAGACAGAAGCTACACCGTTGGGGCTGGTTGGCTGTGTATCATAGAAAGTGTCAGTGTAAATGAAAACTGGGTGCTTCTGAAGAGTCATGTTACAATGGCTAACCAACAAGGCAATTATTTAAAAAAACACTTATGTGTAAAGGAAACATTTTAGCTTGCATTTATGATTAGCACAGAACCAATACCTGCTATTCCAGGACTAACTGATATTGTATAAATAGGAGATTTACACAAATAATATGCATTCAGAAATACGATTAAGGGTTCTGCAGGTTATCTGGTAAATAAGGCTTCTCTACATAGTAAAGAAGAATATGTATCATGTTGATAAAATATGTCACTTTTCAGGTTTAAAGCAGATCAACTGGATTCCTTTCCAATAAGGGAGAGGATTCAGACAGCAACTAATATTTGGTTACTGGATACATGCAAACCACCCAGGACTCACCAATCCACAGCCTGGGAGAATTTTGCTATTATATCTTCACTTGGCAGCTTTGAGAAAAAAAGAAACAGCAATGTTAATACTTCACTGGCAGTCACTTAAGAATGGCCATATCTGAATATGCAGGAGAAACTGGCTAAAGGGAGAAGGAAAGGTTCCCACCATGAAATGGAAAGAAGGCACAGCTACCATATCTGACATCTCAATCAATTATTGATCCCAGTATGGACTGGCATGCTTTCCAGTCACCCATTCCCCCGGCCCCTCTCTTCTACTCGGGCTATGTTATGCAAACCTTACCGACAAATGGGGAAAGAAGGAGCCATGGAGGGAGGATATCCAACAGCAGAGTCCTAATGCACACCGAGATCCGGATTTCATCCATTGCAGAGCTGAAACACAGATAATCCTCTAGTTACAACCAATTGTTTGATGGTAAAAATACCATTTGAGAGAGTGGATTTAGAGTTACGACTGCAAGATTTAAGAGATTTAGATTAACAACTGGTATAAAAAGATGGTTGAAAAGGTTGGGCCTCATGATATAGTCTCTCAACTTATGAACATAATGATTTATGACTGGAATTCCGGTCCCAATTATGGTCATAAGTCGAGAACGACCTGTACAGAAGATACAAAGTGTGCCACCAACTCTAAAAATGTACATGTTTTAAAAAATGACCTTAATGGGCTGGATCAATTTTCTTTTCTCAGGCTTATTGTTGAGGTAATTCCCCGTTAGGAGAATGAGCGCATACAGGGAGACGTATAGAGAGTAGTGTTGGAATAATACACACAGAGCACACAGATACACTGTACAGTAAATGTAGGTTTTTACTTCCAGAAAGGTTTAAGCAAAGTCCAAAATAAGCAATCCAAAGTCATTCACAAGTAAATCAGTCAGTTTTCAATCCAGGGATAATCCAATAACAAATCCCAGTGTCAAAAACAGTTCAGTAACAAACTTACATCAAATCCAGTAATATCAGTTAATTAGAAGAAATGGAGGAACGGCAATACTTTCCAACAGAAGGAAACAGAGATACACTCACACTCTCTTCTGAGACTCAGACTAAGACAAACCAGGTTTCTGGCTCCATTTTATGGCCGTTTGAGAAACCACACCTAATTACAGTTTTGCATTTTCTTAAAGATACAGTTTTAAAATGTTTATCCTGGTTTATATATTTCTAACCCAAATACCTGTTAGGTGACTTATATTCCTAACACTTATATCTTATCTTCAAAAAAAACCCCACTCCTATCTTTTTTTTCAGCAAGAGTAATATTACATCTCTGCCAGAAGAAAGAATGACTTATCTGGGAGATAGCATATTGTTCTTCCAGTAAGCTTTGGGAGGGGCGCCCATGAGAAATTTGTCAGGAAATAATATCCTTCTAGTGAGCCCGTTTAACTATCAATCCCAAGGATGAACGAGGGCAGCAGATATCACACCTACATCACTCCTACATCCTTGTTTGCTCTTATTATTGCACCAATCACCATACATTTCTAGAAAAACATGATTTTGAGGTAGAGCTAAGAAAAGATTTTCCTATTCGCTCCTCAACCGGTCAAGCTGTACTGTATGATTCTTAGTACACTACCTAGCTCCTTTGAGGATTCCACCCAAGATTGCTTGTTTGTTCCCTGGTCCGAGTCCTGTTCCTCTTCTGCATTTGCGAGTTCTTCAAGCACACCAGCCACTCCAACGTCGCGCCTGAATAAAATATACTGTGTGAAAGCTGCTACAGGTGAAAGGGTTCCACGTTCATGTTCCATGTGCATTTGGAAAAGTAATTTGATGTGCATCAAAGCAACTTCAGATTTTACGATCATAGATTTTCTCTTTCAGCTTCTCTAATGAGAAGTGCCAGTGTTCTTCTGTGACCCAGCCTCATGGTTTTTATTCCCTATCCTCCTGGCTCACTGATCACCCAAATACTTAGTATTCTCCTGAGTCACCAAAGTCAGGTCTGTTGTAAAAATATATATATATATCTACATTTAGAAGCCAAACAGGTTGCTTCAGGTTGCTCGACTCAACCAGGTAATTTCCTCTCTTACTCTTCGGTAAGAATATCAGAGGAAAGCTGTGCTGCTTTGTCATCACCAGCCTGGGCCTGGGAAAACCTATCAAGAATGGTGAGAAGACCAAGCACAGCTGCCATAATGTTATTCTGCTTCTCCACCTATGAAATGCTAGAGCAGGGATATCAAACTCGCATTGTCACAGTGGCATCACGTGATGTATTGTGACTTTCCCCCCTTCTCTAACCCGGGCGTGGCCAGTGCATGACACATACAGGCTGCGAGTTTGAGAGATCTGTGCTAGAGAATTATGATGCAGGCATTGTGTGTGTGTGTGTGTGTGTCTGTCTGTCTGTCTGTCTGTCTGTCTGTCTGTCTGTCTTTAATGCTAAGAGAGGTGGAAGAACATTACTGATTCCCACAGCCTAGTTCAGTATTTTCTTATCAGTACCATAACAGCCATCAAGCAAATAACTACAGCTTAGCAGGCTATTCTCTAACTGCTTCTTATGCATAAGATACCAGGTTGATGCCAATCAAAAGGATAGGTTATGCAGAGAATATTTAACTGTATTATTACCGCATTTACTGTCTAAAGTAAGAAATATCTTTTTAGCATCAACTCTACTAAGACACAAATGCAGTTCTCTTACCTGATTTAAAGTATGTTGTGAACATTAAACAACTCTATTTAAAACTGAAAATAACCATGTAAAACTTGGACAAGGACATAAAAACATGAAGGCAGAAGGCTTGTAGGCTTAAATAAAAATCTGATCCCCAGAAAGCGAGGTCATCCTAAGAATCTGCTGTCACTTTTTAATCTATTTAGCCTGTTCTTCTTTTCACCCCCAATGCTTTTCTCCTCTGATTCATATACCGAAAGTGAGAAATTAAATGAAAAAAAGAAAACAGGAGGAAGACAAATCCTAGGAAGGAAATAAAACTTGGCATTCCTCTTATAGTTAACAGATAACAGATAATCAGAGTTGGAAGGGACCTTGTAGGTCATCTAGTCCAACCCCACACCCAAGCGGGAGACCCTACACCATTTCTGACAAATGGCAGTCCAATCTCTTCTTGAAAGTCTCAACTGATGACGCTCCCACAACTTCCGAGGGCAAGCTGTTCCATTGGTTG
Organism: Notechis scutatus; assembly: GCF_049901735.1. Taxonomy (NCBI): domain Eukaryota; kingdom Metazoa; phylum Chordata; class Lepidosauria; order Squamata; family Elapidae; genus Notechis; species Notechis scutatus. The sequence goes on from NC_142010.1 coordinate 139,032,089, forward strand.
ATTGTTCTCACTGTCGGAAAGTTTCTCCTCATTTCCAGGTTGAATCTCTCCTTGTTCCGTTTCCATCCATTATTCCTTGTCTGGCCTGCAGGCGCTTTAGAAATTAGCTTGACCCCTTCCTCTCTGTGGCAGCCTCTCAGATATTGGAAGACCGCTATCCTGTCTCCCCTGGTCCTTCTCTTTACTAGACTAGCCAAGCCCAGTTCCTGCAACCGTTCTTCGTATGTTTTAACCTCCAGTCCCCAAATCAGTTCTTCAGCTGAGAACTGGGAGTGTGCCCTTTTCTTAAAGTTGCGGGCAATCAATGTGTGGAAACACGCAGCTCTGGCATGACCATCCCAACCTAACCCAAACTCACCAGGCTCTGATGCACCTCTTCCAGAGCGACTCCTGGTGATGGATGAAAGCCGGCTTGGTGCTGTGTTCCAGGCGACTGAAAGCTTTCAGGTTTTCTTTGGGAATAGTGGGAGTGGGAAGACTTTCCATCTGCACAATTATCCACAGAATTAAGAAAGTAAAATTCCTTGACCAGAATTATTTATACAAAAAAAAAAACAAAAACAAAAAAACAAAAAAAGCTGGATAACAGGACAACCAATCAAGGTTCCAGTTTCACTTCGGTTTATAGGCAGCATGAGATTAATGGTACATCTGGTTTTTCTGTATTTTTTTTAATTAGCCAACAGGGGCGTGTATTGTAGGGGCGTGCATAAGCGCACCAACGTGCCTACCGTCCCTGTCCTATTGTTTCTCTTATTCTTTTATTTTTCTTATATGTACCCATTTCATGTATTCACAACTATGTATACATTTATACTTATTATCTTGTAAACAATTGGCAAATCAAATAAATAAATAAATAAATAAATAAAATAAATAACAGGTACTAATCAGAATTCAGAATATACAAAGTGTTTCTTCCTTCTCCTTCTCTCTACACTTCAAATTGCCCAGACATTCAAAAAGCTAGAAATTAAAGCTTCTAATTAAAGGCACGGAGCTTTATATGTGGTCTCTTCCTAGCAGAATTGTTACTTAAACATTACGTAAAGTAAGTCACAGAATTAAATATTTTCTTGGAAAAGAATTTTGTTTGTGTTGGTCAAATGTAAACAAGCCCAGCCTATTACCTTCTGTTATTTGGCCTACTTTCCTCTGATTGAACATCCTTTTCAAGTTCCCGTAGGACTGCTCAAACGGTATTTCTGAAGACCTTCTGATGAGGATTAGCCAACTCTCTTCAGAATATAGGTAGTTCATGCCTTACAACCAGAATTCAGCCCCCAAATTTCTATTGCTAAATAAGGCAGTCACTAAATGAATGGTTGTTAAGACGAGGACAACCTGTGCTGCTTTTAAGCAATTCTTCTGCCCTTCCTACTTTGTATTTATATTTTGAGGCTAATTCCTACCACTTTATTTTTCCCAGATCACTGAAGATAAAGGCTACCAGAGATGAGCTGTTAGAATCCAGGCAACCATGAGAAGGCAGTAAGAATCAAGATTTTTTCTCCATCGCTCCTCTGCCGTTTAGTGGATGTCTGGATATTTGCAATTCGGATCTGGTGACTCTCCCAGACATACTTAATTCAATGCAACAAGGAGTTGAAGTATTGATCCACTAAACTACAGGCAGAGACCCATCGCTAATCCTTTTAAACAAATTAAAGAAAAGTTCAAATCGTTTCCCTCCTTATTTATTAAGTCAAGTATCCATCTGACATTAGATTTTTGGGAGGCTTCCTACCGTGTTTCTCCAACAATACGGCCTCCACCAATAGGAAGGCCCAGCATGTTTTTGGGCATAAAATCAAATTAAGCCCCTCCCCCAAATTTAGGCCTATTTTAAAATATGCAAAATAAGGGGAAGGGCGGGAGACTTGCCGTTAGGAGCGCCCGGCGGGCCGGAATTCCTCGCCACCAGCCGCTCCTAACGGGCGATCATGGCCAAGCACAGAGAGCTCCCTACTCCCACCTTTGCTGCAGACACCTTTGGCACCCGCCGCTGTTGCTTTCCCTTCTGCCCATTACGCCGCCACGTTTGCAGCTGGCGCTTCCGTGTTTGGAGTGCCGTCGCCATTTGGAGCTCCAAGCGGAAGTGGCAGCTCCAAACATGACGGCGGGCGATCTTTTATTTTGGTCCGCGCGAAGTTCAGAGCGAGCAAGAGAGGGAGACTGCGATGCCTCCATCCGAGATGGCAACCTCACTAGTGGATCACAACGTGGCTGGAAGCCCGAATCGGCGGGATACGATGGCGATCTTTTTGGAGCGAGAGGAAAGGGAGAGAAGAGTTGCGAGGCGTAATTTGCAGGAGGAAGTGGGTGTACCCCACGGCAGGGAGCCCAAGGAAGAAGGGCTGGTAGGCAACGGAGAGCGTCCCGTAGCTCCGGAAGCAGCCTAGAGACGCGCCGGGAAGAGGCACAGATGCTGCCTTGTAGTCCCCAAGCCAACTGCGTGCGCCGCCTTTAGTTATGTGCGCTCCGCGCTTTGGGCATCTCCGTGTGATCGCGACCCTGTCCTTTCCACCTGGCACCCTTGCTGCTTTCTGGCTCTTTAGCAACCGGCTTCGTGTTTGGAGCACTGCCGCTGTTTGGAGCTCCAACGGCGGCGGAAGCTCCAAATGCGGAAGCTCCAAACATGACGGTGGGCGATCTTTTTATTTTGGTCGCGCGAAGTTCAGAGTGAGCATGAGAGGGAGACCGCGATGCCTTGCTAAAGAGCTCTCTGTGCTTGGCCATGATCGCCCGTTAGGAGCGGCTGGTGGCGAGGATGCAAGGGGGAATTAAATCACCCCGAAAAGACGGCCTAGCCGTTTTTTGGGCTCAAAAAAAAATAAGGCCCAGCCTTATTATGTGAGAAACACGGTATTATTAAGACAAGGTGGTAGCTGATTTCTTTCTATGGTGTAAATTATGACTTACCTGTCCTTGGAAAGTAAGTGGAAGCTTTTCATAGCTCCGACCAGAAACTAGGGCATTGTTGAATTCATAAAGGGTGATGTTTCCTGGAGGAGGTGGAAGTGGAAAGAGTGCTAGGGAACACATCTTTCTGGTCATTGAGGAAAAAGCAAAAAGGAAGAAAAGAGACTCCGTAAAGCACACCATGCTGGACTGGAGGTTTCAAAGTAATTGCACATTCCTAGAGATAGTGCTACTGACTACTCCAGAGAGGCCAATAGCAGGGTTTAGCCCCTACTTCTTACAACTAATTTAGGCAGATTGACTTAAAAGCTTTGCAAAATCGCTCTTCTCGTAATTTGTGCCTCTGAGAATAGCAATAACAATCAGAAAAGAAAATTAAAAGGAAAATAAATAATATACTGAAACAAAATAAGCTGGCAAAAACAGCAAACCAATCAAGGCTAGCAAAAACATCCTTTACACTCTCATTAAAAAAAAGGCTCATCTACTATTCTAGGGGTGTCAAACTCACGTAGTCATCACAAGATATATTGGGACTTTCCCCCCCTTTGGTAAACCGGGCATGGGTGTGGCCAGCGCACGACGCATTCAGCCCGTGGGCCAAGAGTTTGGCAGCCCTGTATTATTCTGATCCAACACACAAAAGCCGGGTTTTTACAATTCTATAGAAATTCAATAGGATTAAGGTCATTTTAAGAATCTGGGGGGTACTCATGACCTAAGATTTTAAGTTCTGATGGTTGCCCCCCACAGCCCACCCCCCGCTCCGGATCACTTGACAGCCCTTCAGACACCGAGCAACCAGGCTTCATTTATGGCTGTTTGCAGTGTACTGTGGTCATGCCACCACGTTTTACAATGATTTTGTCCAAAACCGACATTTCCTTCTGATTTTCAGCAAACCACTCCCACAGCAAACCACTGATTAGCTTAATGATCACCGCAAAAAAGTTCTTAAAATCAAGTTGGTCCTGTGACCGACCGGCTTTATGACCATCACATGTTATGACCGTGATGGGCGGGCTCCATTACAATCGTAATTCAAGGACCGCCTGCATCAAATGTACAACATAACGCATCACTGAATGTTGCATTTACAACTGCATTTCATCAAAAAAACTGATGCAAAATTTCAAAGTCATGAACAATGCATGGATTTTTTTTTTTTTAATGTGTTGAGCTCTCAAGGAAACAGCAGCAGAGTAAGGCGTCCCCTTTTAAACGGGTCATCGGTTCAGACCACCAGCAACATGACGGTGACTCTTTATCTGCTCTTACTTGGAAGTTGTTCCTTAAGTTTATTTTATTTTCATGTAAATATGTACAGAATTAGGCACAAGATACCTCTAAAGAATTACCTAATAAGTTAGTGGAAGCTAATTGCTCATTGCCCAAAGCATGCCACTCAATACCTGTTGCTGGGGGTTGGGGAGAGAGGGACAGAGAGATGGCTTTCATGCCTTGCTGGTGGTGAGCCTCCAGATGGCATTTGGCTGACTGCCGTAAGATGCAGAGTGCTGGATCAGATGGACTTTTGTTCAAATCCAGGGTTTTTCCTGAAACGTTGCCTTAAGCGCAGAGATTCCTGTGTTTATCCCTATTGTACATTCAGGCCATTACCAGCATCTCAGATGATCTGAGGGAAGTAATAACGATAACAGCAGCAATGATTATAAATCCAACGATTCCATTTGATGGCTCCCCCTTTTAATAAAACAACAATATTACTATACAGGAAGTCCTCAATTTACAGCAGTTGATTTAGTGATCGTTGAAAGTTACAACAGGATGGAAAAATGTGACTTATGACTGTTTTTCACACTTAAGGTCATTAGTCCCATGATCAATAGACGCTTAGCAACTGACCCTTACTTATGTCAGTTCCAAGCGTCCTGGGATGTTGTGATCGATCCCCTTTTGTAACCTTGAAGCAAGCCAAGTCAATGGGGAAGTTGGATTCACTTAACCGTGTTGCTAATTTAACAACGGCAGCGATTCACTTAACAAAAGGTGGCGAGAAAGCTCATTAGGCGGGGCAAAACTCACTTAACAACTGTCTCTCTGAACAAAATTGAAATTCAGGGCTCCGTTGTGGTCGTAAGTCGAGGATTCCCGGTGACAGGAATTGTTATAAAGCCAGCAGGCTCACTTTATCCCCTTGATAAGAAACAATAAAAATTGATATTTTAAACTTTTATATACGGCATATAGGAATTATTATAAATACACTTTCAGAGTTCCTCCTTAGAATAAAACAGAGGCCTGCAAACTCGGCAACTTTAAGACTTGTGGACTTCAACTCCCAGAATTCCTCAGCCAGCTATGCTGGCTGAGGAATTCTGGGAGTTGAAGTCCACAAGTCTTAAAGTTGCCGAGTTTAGGGACCCAGGCAATAAAACAACCATTATAGGGATTATTATAAATCCGGCTGTAATTGAGTTTCCTCGAAGGGAGTGAAAACACTTGCTGGCGGCCCGGGAGCCAGAAGCGGTGGCCTGAAGTGGGGGGAAAATACAACCCGGTGCCTTCACATTTTCCCGAAACCAGCCGAGGCGGACTGCCAAGCGCTGCTTCCCCGCCTCTCTCGATCCGGAGCGCTCGGCCGAGACAGGGGAAAAGGAAAGGGCCTGCTGGAGCCCCTCTCCCCCCTCCCGCCAGCAGCGGGACCAGGCCTGGCCGATCCCGTCTCAGTTACTTACGTGGCCGCCAATCTCTCGCCCAAACCGGCTTTCGTTGGGAACGAAAGGAGGCCGAGAGCGAAGGCGCTCTAGCCAACTTCGGCTTTTCGCGGGTAAGCGTTCAGGCAGCGGCGACGGGCGCTGCTCGGGGCCAAAAGAGTCAAAGCGAACGCCTTTGCCTTGCCCGCGGACCTCGGAGCAGCGTCGTTTTAGGGATGGATTCACCTCCTAGCGGATCGGGCGCATAACAGGAGTTTTCCCATCCGGACGGGGCCAACGCTTGTGTCTTAAAGGGCCCGAGCGGTGTTGTTTTTTTTTCCAATCCGTCGTTCCGGCTGGGTTTGACTAGCATCCGGTTCTACGTGCTTATTACTCTGTGTGATGTTAAACAGTTAAAGGTTTAGTGTATCCTCAAACCGTTATGCTCAGAATGCAGCCTGCACACCGTAGTGTAAAGACAAAAGATCCTCCTCCCCCCACACAAAGTTTATTTTATTCCCCCATTTGGAGAATACATTATGATCCACAACAGTTGCTACAATAATAAAACAGTTTTTTAAGTGCCATGCAAAATGCCCGTTATTTGTGACGGTACGTTGCATAAGCGCACCAACGTGCCTACCGTCCCTGTCCTATTGTTTCTCTATTCTTTTATTTTTCTTATATGTACCCATCTCATGTATTCACAACTATGTATACACTATTGCAACTTTGCATTTAACCAAGGATGACTGACCGTGAGATTTACGAATGAGTAGGTGCATGGAATGTTGTTTTGAGACTTTGAGACTTTGCCAGAAGCATTAGAATAACCAGAGGGAACCAGAAAGTAGCCCTGACAAATGTGCAGTTCCACCTAGTAATATTTTAAAATTTGGAACGAATAAAGGAGAATATTTGTAGCGCAGGGTTGAAATGAGGGGTCCTTGGTGTTCTTAGATCTTGGTTGTTTTCTTGCCGAGGTTTCATTACCCAAACTAGGTAACATCACCAGTGCTAGGTTTGGAATTTTAATGTCAGTTGGAAGTTTTAATAAGAAAAAGAATTAGGCAAAAATAAATCTTTTTAAAGCCTTTTGTTGCACGGTGAAAAACTGCTACCATATAGTTCTTCTGCACAATTCTTGAAATTTCAAAGACTAATGAAATCTCTTTATCTGATCAAGATACATTCATTCAAGGTACAAGTGAGAATTTTCTATAATAGAAGCTCCTTTTCTATTTTGAAAGAAGAATCTTTAAAGAGCTGGGTGTTCTTCTGTAGTTTGTTTATATAGGGATGGGAAGAGTGATTGCAAAGAGATGCAAAATTTTCTTTTTGTGTGGAATGAGGGTTCAATCGGGAGCTGTGGCAGTTCAAGAGCTGTGAACTGACTGCTACTGTTGTTATCTTCTAATAATTAACTAGAAGGCAAACTGGATTATGATGTTCTGTGCAAGTTCTCTGGGTTTCAAAATGAAGCTGGGTCTACTTGTTTGAGCTGGCTTATAGTTTTTTCCCTTTTATTAACAGGTACAAAAATGCATGCATCCATCTATTTACAGCTAAAATGTGTGTGTCTATAACCTTTAGCTAGGCAAAGTTGTGTATATTTATTTATATGCTGCATTTTGCTACGCCATATGAAATAATAATTAATAATAATAATAATAATAATAATAATAATAATAATAATAATAATAATAATAATAATGGTATACCACAGGTCAAAATTTTGCAAGCAAAAATACCTGAAAAACCCCTGGGCTTAAGTACAGAAAACCAGGACCGGATAACTCCTGAGGGAATGAAATTTGGATGGGGCAATACACTGACTGAATGCAGAGTTTACATCCTATTATTGGTCAGTTGTATGGAAAGCTGGCTGGCTCATGTGATATTCTCTGTGTTTGGAAGTTGCTTGCAGTGTGTAAGAATGGTGATTGGTGTAGAAGAGACATCATTCTGTTTGCTTAGGAGTATCCTAGTTATGTGATTCCAGAGGCTACAACTTGGAGGTGTGCATATTTCATCCACATATGTCACTCTGTGTGTGCATACACACACCTCTTTATTTGAACGTGTTAGTGTGGATCTATGAAAGATAATGCTTGTGCATTCATAATCGTGGGTATCTGTATCACAGACCACATTTTGCATTAGGCAAGTTCTTATTGGTGTCTCTCACCCATGTGTATATGTGTGTTCTCATGTGTTCCCTTTGACATTCATGCCCCTCCTTGATGCTGCTGGTTAGGAAAGCTTCCAGTCCTTCTTTGGAATTATATTTTTGTCTCATTTTTATTATATTTATCTTGTTTTTCCTAGAGGCCGCAGAAGTTATTTTAATTTTTTTCAGGATATTATATAAATGTTGTGGCCAGGGGGAGGGGGTCTGCAAACCTGCATTCCTGACCCATCAGAGAGAGAGAGACGGGGAGAGAGAGAGAGAGAGAGAGAGAAGAAAAGGAACCAACATGATTTCGATGGCGCCGTTGCCTCAAAGACATTCGAAACACCACAGGCCTGGCGTGCGTTCTCTGGTGTCTGGACACAAACACAGGCAGAAGCTGGTAGACCATTTTGGGGTGGGGAGAGCAAGTTAAAGAGTACACGCTGCTTATGCCCTGCTGAGTACTGATTTGGATGGCGGTGCTGTTGAGGGGGGGGCATTGAGGTTTCACATTCTTTTTTCGTCAGATAATATAGCCAGGAGAACAGCAGAATTACGCTGTTCTAATTGTTCAGCATTAGCCAAAAATGGGTACTGAACTCATCATAGCTGTGATGTCCTCCATCTCCAGGGGGTTGAAAAGCTATGTTAGAAAAGAATAGAAAAGAGGTTAAGCATATTCAAATGGAAGAAGGAGCAGAGTTGCATCTGTCTAGGGCAGGGGTATCCAAACTTGGCAACATTAAGACTTGTGGACTTCAACTCCCAGAATTCCTCAGCCAAATGGGGAATTCTGGAAGTTGAAGTCCACAAGTCTTAACGTTGCCAAGTATAGAGTCCAATGGCCTAGGTCAAGGACAGAGGAAGTGGTGCAAACAGGAACTCTCCTGTCTGGAATGAAATGCTTAGCAGTCGAACATTGATTTTTCCAGATGGAATCAACACCACCTTAGCCCTAATGTAGACATTGCTCTGAATATTCTACTCTATGAAGCAGCGTTGCAGGAGATAGAAAAGTCACACAGAAGATGATCACGAGCTTGCATAGGTTGCAGAAGAAAGGGATATATATACACTGCTCAAAAAAATAAAGGGAACACAAAAATAAGACATCCTAGATCTGAATGAATGAAATATTCTTATTAAATACTTTGTTCATTACATAGTTGAATGTGCTGACAACAAAATCACACAAAAATTATCAATGGAAATCAAATTTAGCAATCCATGGATGGATTTGGACTTACACTCAAAATTAAAGTGGAAAAAAACACTACAGGCTGATCCAACTGTGATGTAATGTCCTTAAAACAAGTCAAAATGAGGCTCAGTAGTGTGTGTGGCCTCCATGTGCCTGTATGACCTCCCTACAACGCCTGGGCGTGCTCCTGATGAGGTGGCGGATGGTCTCCTGAGGGATCTCCTCCCACACCTGGACTAAAGCATCCCCCAACTCCTGGACAGTCTGGTGCAACATGGCGTTGGTGGATGGAGCGAGACATGATGTCCCAAATGTGCTCAATTGGATTCAGGTCTGGAGATGGGCGGGCCAGTCCATAGCATCAATGCCTTCGTCTTGCAGGAACGGCTGACACACTCCAGTCACATGAGGTCTAGCTTTGTCTTGCATTAGGAGGAACCCAGGGCCAACCGCACCAGCATATGGTCTCACAAGGGGTCTGAGGATTTCATCCCAGTACCTAATGGCAGTCAGGCTACCTCTGGCAAGCACATGGAGGGATGTGTGGCCCCCTAAAGAAATGCCACCCCATACCATTACTGACCCACTGCCAAACCGGTCATGCTGGAGGATGTTGCAGGCAGCAGAACATTCTCCACGGCGTCTCCAGACCCTGTCACGTCTGTCACATGTGCTCAGTGTGAACCAGCTTTCATCTGTGAAGAGCACAGGGCACCAGTGGCGAATTTGTCAATCTTGGTGTTCTCTGGCAAATGCCAAACGTCCTGCACGGTGTTGGGCTGTAAGCACAAACCCCACCTGTGGACGTCGGGCCCTCATACCACCCTCATGGAGTCTGTTTCTGACCGTTTGAGCAGCCACATGCACATTTGTGGCCCTCTGGAGGTCATTTTGCAGGGCTCTGGCAGTGCTCCTCCTGTCCCTCCTTGCACAAAGGCGCAGGTAGCAGTCCTGATGCTGGGTTGTTGCCCTCCTACGGCCTCCTCCACGTCTCCTGATGTACTGGCCTGTCTCCTGGTAGCGCTTCCATGCTCTGGACACTACGCTGACAGACACAGCAAACCTTCTTACCACAGCTCGCATTGATGTGCCATCCTGGATGAGCTGCACTACCTGAGCCACTTGTGTGGGTTGTAGACTCCGTCCATGCTACCACTAGAGTGAAAGCACCGCCAGCAAAAGTGACCAAACCATCAGCCAGAAAGCATAGGAACTGAGAAGTGGTCTGTGGTCACCACCTGCAGAACCACTCCTTTATTGGGGATGTCTTGCTAACTGCCTATGCTTTCCACCTGTTGTCTATTCCATTTGCACAACAGCATGTGAAATTGGTTGTCAATCAGTGTTGCTACCTACATGGACAGTTTGATTTCACAGAAGTGTGATTGACTTGGAGTTACATTGTGTTGTTTAAGTGTTCCCTTTTTTTTTGAGCAGTGTATATATATATATATATATATATATGTTTTCTTAAGTTTCGGTACTTACATGTATGGTGTTCGGCTTGGTTGGTTTTTCCCACGTCATTGTAGTTCTTTTAAAGTTGTAGCAACGTTTCAGCAGAATCTCATCTGCCATCATCAGGCTTCTGTATTGTGTCCGTCTGTGGGTCAGACTTTTACAGTGGTTTCAGATTTAAATTTGGGGCAGCCTATTGCTGTGCCAGAATGGTTTTTCTTCATCCTGATTGGTTGGGAGTCTTGGTCTGTGTTTATTGGTCTCGGAGTTTGCTGTGTTCTGCTTGATGGGTGTTTCTAATATCTTCTGTCTGTTTTTGCTCTTTTGTATTATATATATATATAATATATATATTATATATATTATATATATATATAACTTATATATATAAGTTATAAGAAGGCAGATTCCAACTGAATGTAAACTTTCTAATAGGAAGAGCAGCTTGACAAGGACCTGATTCCAGGTAGACCTTGACAAATCCTTCTCTAAAATAGGGGTTCTTCTTCTTCAACTGGTAGCATCCCACAGCGAAGTCCAGGCAATGAATTCTTAAGATCTTTGCACAGTTGGGACCAGAATTGTCAAGTGAGTCGCACCTGATTTTACAACCTTTTTTGCTATGGTTGTTAAGTGAATCCTCATTGACTTTCCTTATCAGAAGCCGGCTAGGAAGTTTGCAAATGGTGATCACATGACCTTGGGATGTAGCAACCTTCATAAATACATGCCCGTAGCCAAACAGCAACATTTGACCACGTGACCGCGGAGGTACTCTGCCAGTTGTAAATGCAAGGACCAGTCATAAGTCACTTTTTTCAATGCTGCTGTAACTTCCAACAATTGCTAAATGAAGGGTTGTAAGCAGAGGTGGTATTCAGCCAGTTCTGACAGTGTCATGCCCCTGTTGGAATCTGATTCCAAGGGGGAGGTCGAGCAACTGACAGGGAGTGTGAGTGTGGCTCCGGTGGCTGTGGAAGAAATTGGGGAAGGGCACAGTCCGGCATGGCATTCAGAGGAAGACTCAGGGCCATCCCCTCTTCATCCTAGGGCACACAGGGAGGAACGGAGAAGGGAGCAATATGAGTTATGTGGGTTACAGGGGAGAAAAGGGCCCTGATTCCCTTCATAAGCTGCAGCTGGGAAAACAGGATTTAAAAAGGGCATTTGTGCACAGCACCTTGCTGGAAGCAAAGCGTGAATTATTTTTGTTTGTCAAGTCTTATCTGGGTTCTGGCATCCTCCCAACTGTGTGTATTTCGTTATCTTTTGAAGTCTGCAATTCCTTATCCTGCCCTGTCTCGTTAATTGCTGCAGGGTGGTTTGTGTTGGTTTTTATTTATAATCTATATGTATTTTGGGTTCGGACTGAATTTCTTCCCTTTAAAAACTGTTCTTGGGAGAGTTTTTTTCTCCAGCCGATGATAACTGGACATTGGGGGCCAAGTTGGAAATATTAAAAGGACTTTACCTACTTTTGTGACTTTGTTGCTTTTGTGCCACGGCTATCACACAGGTTCTGGTGAACCGGTAGCGGAAATTTTGAATAGTTCAGAGAACCGGCAAATACTCCCTCTGACTGGCCCCGCCCCCATCTCTTCGCTGCCTCCCGAGTCCCAGCTGATTGGCTGGGTCTTCTTTTGTTGTCCTGCACAGGAGAACAGAGCTGGAAAGCAGGTTAGTGGGGTGGGGGTGGAAATGGGGATATTACAGTATCCTTTCCCTGCATGCCCACCAAGCCACATCCACCAAGCCACACCCACAGAACCGGTAATAAAAACAGTTTGAATACCATCACTGGTTGTCAAGGACTAAGTCAAAGACTATCTGTACTGAACCAAGAAAGCAGTGGGCCTCCTGACATTGAATATGTTCAAACCAAGGTTCCCTAGCCAAAACTTTGGGATTGTTTTATTCTTGAACTAAACGTAGGGGTGGACTAGATGTTGTAATTGGCCCCTCACAACTTTTTTGTTTTTGTGGGTCTTTCCCCAAGTTCAGTTAAACTGCTACCCACCTGTGCTTAAGCTGGCAGTAAAATGTATCTGCAAAGAAAATGCCATCTGTGCTGCTAATCCCTAATCTGTCCATCAAGTCAGGGGAGCTGTACTGATTTTTGGTGTCAGCATGTGTCCAATTGCCCAGGTTGAGCAGGGAGGAAAGACAAGTCGATGAGCTAAGTCTACTTTATTGTAAGGCTACATTAACAGAATTTTGCAGGTCTGAAAGAACAAATCCCCCGCCTCCTCCTTTGCAGCCTGGGAATTTCTGAGCCTCTCTCCTTGCCCATTATGCAGCTGCAGGCTCTGCCTCCTCTTACCTGGCCATTCCTTAGGCAGCATCTCTGCCCCTTGTCTCCCAAATACCATTACAAGATGGCGGCCACAATGGGGCGGTGGTCCAATGCAACCAGGTCTGTGATTTTTGCGTGCATCATGACACACATAACAAATGGGCTGAGCTTTGATCACAATGTCACGACTGCCATCTCGATATTTTTTTTTAAAACTACACCCTGCGGTGCCTCAAATAGATCAATTAATTTTGCTATAAGCATTAGAAAGCAACACTATTCATTTCAGGACAAAGGAAGTCTCCAAATCGCTTAACATGTGAGTTAGAAAATTGAGAATGTAATTTTTAGGCAGAAGACATCCTGGTTTGTTTTGCTTAAATGGCTTCATGGCTCAGTTACATTTGCTGAGACCATTAATTAACTTACCATCCTGCTTTTTAAACGAAAACTTTCAAAGTGGTTTTCTAGGCTTCAAACCCATTTCTTAAAATACCGTATTTGCCGGCGTATAAGACGACTTTTTTGCCCTAAAAACATGCCTCCAAGTGGGGGGTCGTCTTATACGCCGGTAAATACATTGTCACCGGTGCAAGAGCGACGGGGCGGAGCTCCGCAACTTGCGAAGCCCCTTCAAGCCCAGCCAAAGTCTCTCTTCCTCCTCCTCCTCCCACCCACCCACCCACCCTCCGCCCGGCTCGGGCGCTTGCGGAGGCCAATCTGGAGGTGGGGTGGGGGTGGAGCGGGAGGGTCTCTGGCGGGCCGCCGCCAGCCAGCCCCGAGCCGCGTAATGGCCCGGGGAGTGGGGGGAAAGGTGGTGGGGGTGGACTGTGGCGCCCTCCTTCTGGGCAGCGGGGCGGGGCGGCAATTTGCTCCTCCTGCTTCTCCCTCCTCTTTGAAAGACCGGGAGGGCTGTGCTTGGGGCGGGGGTGTCCTCAGGAAGTTCCTGATGGGACCCGCTGGGCAGGACCACCCGGCTCCCGAGCTGCTTTCCAGGGTCCCCTTGGGAAGAAAGGGTCCGGTGGGCGGTGGAAGAAGGCGAGCGCCCTCCTCCCGCCCCCTGTCCCGTCCCGTCCCTCCTCTTGTCCCCTCCTCCCCTCCCCGCTTAAGAGAGAAAGATCTGCCTCCCCTGCACCGAGCTTCCACCCGGCGCCGCGTCTCCCGGCCAGCGCGCGCTGCGACTTGGGAACCGGCCAAGCGACTTTAAAACCGAGCGGAGGCCAGAGATAGCCGGAATTACCCTCCACACCACACACACACACACACACACACAGAGAGAGAGAGAGAGAGAGAGTTGGCAGCTGTCCATCCCCACCCTTGGAGTCCCGATGGCACGCACGCGGGGCTGTCACAAAGAAAGGGAGAGGAATTGAGTGCCAGCCTGAGAAAGGTGAAGCTGCCTCTCTAAAGCATTTTGGTGGCTTTGTAAGTTTGGGGGAAAGGGGTTGGGGGTGTCAATCAAGAATTATATCCAGAATACCCCAAGTGTTACAACTTACCGTATTTGCCGGCGTATGAGACGACTTTTTTGCCTTGAAAAGCATGCCTCCAAGTGGGGGGTCGTCTTATACTGCGAGTATATAACAAAAACTATATTTTGAGTGGAAATGTTGGGGGCTCGTCTTATACGCCCAGTCGTCTTATACGCCGGCAAATACGGTAGTTGGAATTACAACTCTCCCCTCCTTTTTTAAAAATGAGAGGACGAGAGCTGCGTTAGAGACAGAAAGCACCGAAAGGGCTGCTTCTTTCCATGGTTGTATTAACCTCAGAGATATCTGCAGGGTGGAGGTCAAAATAGCGTCCCTAACCATATGACGGAAGCCCTTCCCTCCTTTCTTTACATCTGTTGTGCCACACAATAAAAGAATAGAATAGAATAGAATAGAATAGAATAGAATAGAATAGAATAGAATAGAATAGAATAGAATAGAATAGAATCTGGAAGGGACCTTGGAGGTCTTCTAGTCCAGGGGTCACCAACCTTTTGGACCTCAGGGACCACCAAACTCATAATTTTAAATCCCACGGACCAGAGACCCTGGGAAAATGCCCCCCCCCAAAAGTCTGCAGGAAAATCCCCCACCCTGTTTTCCTACCGATCGATGATTCTTTATTTGGGATCACAGGATATCGTCTCCAGTTCCGTTCTCAGGGGGGGAGAGAGAGAGAGAGACTTTTGGCTTCATGTCAGGAAAGCATCACAAGCAGCAGAAGTCTCTCTTTCTCTCCCCCAAACTCTGCCAGAAATGAGTCTTTGCTGGCGCAGCCTCTTGGAGCAGGATGTCTTGCAGGGTCCCAAAGACTCATTTCTGGCGGAGTTTGGGGGAGAGAAAGAAAGACTTTTGCTGTTTTCCTTGCGTGCAGCCAAAAGCAGAAGAAGAAAAAAGCGGAAAAAAGCAGCCCGGTGGTCAGGCGAGGCATGTGGGGCAAGTGGGGCAAGTTCCCCCCACCCACCTCACTACCTCGTGTTGTTCGCAATGCAAGCGACGCAAGCCTTGTGTTCCCACGGGCCATGAGGTCGGCGCAGCCTTGTGTTCCCGCGCAGCCTGGATTAATTGCTTTGGGGGGGGTGCTTTGGGGGTGACATTTCTCTGCGGACCACCAAAATGTTCTCGCAGACCACCAGTGGTCCCCGGCCCACTGGTTGGCAACCACTGGTCTAGTCCAGCCCTCTGCTCAAGCAGGACAACCTATACCAGTGATGGCTAACCTTTTTGTTGTTGCGTGCCGAAAGTGCGCCCATAATGCAATGCACGTGCGACACTCCCTGCCCCCTTGCGCATGGACGCGAAACACCCTGCACACACCGCACGCCTCTGCCCATGCGCACGCGACACCCCTGCACGCCATGTACCTCTGTGCATGTGTGTGCGGCCCCCCCTGCTCCCTTCCCCCCGTGCATGCACGGCAGATTCCCGACAATCAGCTGGCTGGCGGGAGGCGTGTGTGCCTGCGCAATGGATCCGTTCCAGGTGATGGCTTGCGTGATGGCAGAAGTGCCTCTGTGTGCCACTTCTGGCACGTGTGCCATAGGTTCGCCACCACAGACCTACACCATGTCAGACAAATGACTTATGACTGTTTTTCACAGTTACCGACTTCCCAGCATCCCCAAAATTCCGATGCTTGGCACCTGGTCCATGCTTATGATGGTTGCTGTGTCTCCCAAGGTCACGTGGTCCCCTTTTGCGACCTTCTGACAAGCAAGGTCAGTGGGGAAGCCAGGTTCCTTTACCAACCAGATTACTAATTTAACAACTGCAGTGATTCACTTAACAATTGTGGCAAGAAAGGTCGTAAAATGGGCCAAAACTCACTTAACAAATGTCTCACTTAACAACAGCAATTTTGGGCTCCATTGTGGTCGTAGGTCGAGGACTAGTTTTATTTATTACGGTTGCAGTATCACCAGGTACAGGTGATTGCCATTGGTGACTTTTCTAGCCAGCTCCTGACAAGCAAAGTCAATGGTAGAAACAGGATTTGCTTAATTACCAGATGATTCACTTAACAACTTAATAACCATGACCCCCCCCCCCAAAAAAAAATACAGTTTTAAAGTGTGTGTGATTCACTTAACAATCACCTTGCTTAGCCATGGAAATTCTGGTCCCAATTGTGGCCGTACGTTGAGGACTACCTGTACTGGAATGGGGGGGAAAAAGAACCACGCCTTCATCAAGAATTGAAGACAGAAGTTCAAAGGCAGGAAGGAAAGTGAAACCAAATATCTTGCCAATAAGAACACAAATTGCACCAAGCTCCCCAAAGATCTGGGATTGTGAAGAAATACCAGTTTTGCTTCAGTTTCAAATAAACCAAAGTGAAACGAACAAACAAACAAAAAAAATCAGCTCTCAAATATTGATGATGCATTGGAAATGTTAGCAGATGATTTTAAATGGTATGAAGATCTGCGTGAAATTGATCGTGGTTATCCACTAGATTACACAAAGCTAAATATTGCACAGTCCCAACCTACTGAAACTTGTTTAGGGAAATGTATTTAAACATTCATATGTACATGATAAATTTCTCTCTCTCTCACACACACACACACCCGCACACATATTTTATATATATAATCTTAAGATGTTTCCAGAGAGACTTTTAATAAACAGAATGTGCACAGTTGATTATAGTAATTTCACAGGAAATCCAGTTGACATTATTATCCTTTGGCTGCACCATCTTTATTATCTTTAATCTATCTTTTTTTTTTTCTTCCTCTGTACAGTGACAATTTGCTTAAGCACAAGAATGGAGCATTTCCAAAGTTGGGATTGTTTCATTAAGCCTAATTACTGTTGCTGTTTGGGTTGGAGGAGTGGCTTTGACAAGAACAGTAATACACATCCTCTGTTTCCTTCTCTCTCCCCAGACCCCTGATTTACACACATACTTCTCCATAAATCATTTTAAAAAGCCATTTTCTTGAAAAGTACATCCATTGTCCACTACACGTATAACCTCCTTTCTTAAGAGCCCGGGTGGCGCAGTGGTTAGAATCCAGTAATGCAGGCTGACTGCCCACTGCCAGGAGTTCGATCCTGACTAGGCTCAAGGTTAACTCATCCTTCCATCCTTCCGAGGTCGGTAAAATGACGGGCCAGATCGTTGGGAGCAATAGGCTAACCTTTGTAAACTGCTTAGAGAGGGTTGTCAAGCACTATGAAGCGGTATACAAGTCTAAGTGCTAGAATTTCAGGGTTTAATATAGAAAGGCTTTTTTGCTTCTCTTAGTCAGTGGTCATTTTACTAGCTAGAATTCTAATATGTATAAGCAAGCAAGCAAACAACATGGCATCCATGGCTGGATTCTCATTTTCTCTGCTTGTGGCTTCTTTGACCACACTGGGAGAATAGCCTTCTTGCTTTGAGCCCATGTACTCAATGGGTTTTTCAACTCTTTAGAGAAGATGTTGTGGTCAGAGGGGAGAGTGCGGTTCCGTTGCATCAGCAGAATTCACCCGTGGACGTTGGAGTCTCCCCGCTTGTAGGCTTGTGATTCCCATAATTGTCCACCTGGAATTTTGCTCCTAATGTTGACATAAAACCAAGTAAAAGAGAAAGAGGCTGCATGCGCAAGGTGAGCAAAGCAGTTGTGTGCATGCTTCCAACTATTGTTATCTCAAGAAAAGAGCAACAGGGAAGGAAGACAGTGGGTGGGACATACAGAGAGAAATCCATCCACCCTACTATGATGTTCTTGTTCAGTAGTATACAGTAAATGGAATAGGGTGAGTTTTTATTTCGAAAAAATACAGGTAGTCCTTGACTTACAACAGTTCATTTAGTGACCGTTCAAAGTTACAAAAGCGCTGAAAAATGTGACATGACCGTTTTTCACACTTATGAATGTTGCAGGGTCACTTGATCAAAATTCAGATGCTTGGAAAATGGTTCGTATTTATGACGATTGCAGTGTCCTCGGGTCACGTGATCAGCATTTGTGACCTTCTGACAAGCAAAGTCGATGGTGAAGCCAAATTCCCTTAACAACCATGTTACAAACTGAACAAATGCAACGATTCGCTACTAACTTAATAGCTGCAGCAGTGATTCACTTAACAAATGTGGCAAGGAAAGTCATAAAATGGGGCAAACTCACTTAACAAATATTTCACTTAGCAACATCAATGTTGGGGTCAATTGTGGTCGAGGATTACCTGTATTCAGAACAAGCAGGGTTGCCGCTCACCTGTAAGGCACCTTTGTTATGTCACGTGGCGGCAACGATTTCCATATGCTTCATTCTCCTTTTTACTTCTACAGCAGTGGTGCTCAGCCTTTTCGTTACCACAGAGTCCCTTTGAATACCTTTTGTGGCCACAGAATGCCAAGACTGAACTCAAGATTTAAATCATAACATTTCTTCAAGCCTTCACGGACCTCCTGTGATGACATCACGGCAGTGGTGGGATTCAAACTTTCTTACTACCGGTTCTGTGGACGTGGCTTGGTGGGCGTGGTGTGGCTTGGTGGGCGTGGCTTGGTGGGCATGGCAGGGGAAGAGTACTGTAAAATCTCCATTTCAACCCCACTCCTGGGGGAAGGTTACTGCAAAGTCCCATTTCCTCCCCACCCCACTAACCTGCTTTCCAGCTCCGTTTTCCTGTGCAGGGCAACAAAAGAAGACCCAGCCAATCAGCTGGGACTCGGGAGGCAGAGAATAGATGGGGGTGGGGCCAGTCAGAAGTGGCGTTTGCTGGTTCTCTGAACTATTCAATATTTCTGCTACCGGTTCTCCAGAACTGGTCAGAACCTGCTGAATACCACCTCTGCATCACACACATCCGCCAAGAGTCCACGGAATGCAGGTTGAGAACCGCTGTTCTGCAGCACATATTCAGAAGTGTGGAACAGTTACTGGCTAGGCCCCTTCCCCCCCAGGGGTGGGATTCTACCAGTTCACATCTATTCTCTAGAACCGGTTGTTAACATTCTGAGCCGTTTGGAGAACCGCTTGTTAGAAGAAATTACTGCCTAATCCTGTAAGGAAGGAAGGAAGGAAACATTCTGGTGTTGCTTACAGAAACTGCCTCTCCGTTAACCCTTATTATATTCTTGGCAGGACTAGACTTCCTGTCTCAGGAACGTCTCTGGAGTTTTCCCCCCCTCCTTTGCTGGTACTTTGCTTGTGTGGAGTGACCATTCAAAGTTACAATGGCACTGAAAAAAGTGACTCATGACCGTTTTTCACACTTATGACTGTTGCAGCATCCCCACAGCGATGAGAGGCCAGGCGAGGAGATGCGTGCCTCGATGTGAGTGATATTGAGTTGGCCACGCCCAGCCAGTCACATGACCAAGTCATGCCCACCAACTAAGCCATGCCCACAGAACCGGTTGTTAAAAAATTTGAATCCCACCCCTGCCCCCGCCCCCAACCTGGTGCCTTGCAGTGCGGCACTAACACCATCCCCATCGTTTGGCAATCCCTGTGTCATGTTGTCTTTGTGCAGTACACAACTTGCACACCTGCTTGCAGTAACCCTGAGAACTAGAACCACTCGTGGGCAGCCATCACACTTCTGGAAGCAGCGTAAAGCAGAAAAGCAAGTTTCTCCTCTCGCCCCAAAGACGACTCGAAGCTGGGCAAGGTCTGAGTGGTGGCAGTATCCATGCCCTGTCGCCTTCCTCAGATTATTAGCTGCTATTGACAGAGCTGGCTTGGCAATGCCATGGCCTAGTAAACAAGGAATGGATGCCGTCATGAGCAAGGGGGCACTTCCTCAGAGAACCCTATTGCTAGGAATTTTTTTCATAAACAGTGTAACCGTTTGCACGTGTCCCCCTTGCAGCTTAGCCAGGGTTGCAATTGCTCCTCTTCTGCCCCTCCTCTTCTGTGTTTGTACTGGCAGAAAGATGCAGATGAATTGAAGGCCTCTTGTTAAAAGAATGGGGGGGGGGGAGAGGAACCTTCCAGAAACCAAAAAAGCCCCAAACTGAAACTCCAGGAGATCAAAGGGCTGGCTGGAGCCCAAGGCGTTGTGAAGAGTCGGCCTGTGGCAAGTTACACTTGGCACAGTTCAGCCTTCGTGGAGCCACCCACCACCACAAGCTTGACTTTGGAGGAGGCCTCTAAAACCTCAGCCAAGGAAGAGGAAGGGGAGGGCAAGTCACTAGGAGATGCTACGCCCAGCTGCCAGGTGTGAGTTAGAGTCTAGCATCTTATCATAGATTATAAAATTATAGGGTTGCAAGGAAGCCGGGAGATCTTCTAGTTCAACCCCCCCGGCTCATGACAACAATTTCCATGCCATCTCAGGCCAATGGCTGTCCAGATTTTGCTTGAAAACATCCCGTCACGAAGAGCCCAGGACTCCAGGAGGCAGGGTCCACTCGCTGCCTCCTGGAGTCATAGGTTTTTCCTCACTTTGATGTATCATCATTTGATGAAGGAAAGTTTGGACAGCCGTTGGCCTGAGATGACATGAAAATAGCTCCCATGGTTAGGAAATCAGGCCTGATTTCAAGTTTGTATCACTCTCTGTAAAGCTTCCACCGAATGGTTCTGATCCTATTTTGGGGGCTCAATGGAGTACAGACCTGAAATCTTTTCCCTAGGAAAATCTGCAGAGAATTAGAAACCACTATCACACGAGTGTCAAACTCGCCGCCTCACATTGCCGTCACGTATGTTTTGCGGCGTTTTCCCCATTGGCAGAGCTGGGGTGGGCACGGCCTCCGCGTGATGCATCTGGCCTGCGGACCACCAGTTTGACACCCCTGCACTATCATTTTCTGTTTAGCCTGGTCTTGTTTAGGCTAAACATACCTAGTTCCTTTCACTGTTGTTTATAAAATTTATGAAGCCCCCACACCATTGCGTTCACTCTTCTCATTCCAGTTCTTTAGATTCCTTTATGTACTATAGAAACTAGAATTGGATACAGAATTCCACATGTGCCCCAGTAGTGGGATTAAATTTTTTTACTACTGGTTCTGTGGGCGTGGCTTGGTGGGTGTGGTATGGCTTGGTGGGCATGGCAGGGGAAGGATACTATAAAATCTCCATTCCCTCTCACTCCTGGGGGAAGGTTACTGCAAAATCCCCATTCCCTCCCCACCCCACTAACCTGCTTTCCAGCTCCCTTCTCCTGTGCAGGGCAACCAAAGAAGACCCAGCCAATCAGCTGGGACTCGGGAGGCAGAGAATAGATGGGGGCGGGACCAGTCAGAGGTGGTATTTGCTGGTTCTCCGAACTACTCAAAATTTCCGCTACCGGTTCTCCAGAACTCATCAGAACCTGCTGAATACCAGAACAGAACTACTACTTCCTGTACTTTCAAGAGTGCATCTCTTCAGTATCTAAGGTCTACCATTTATATAGCACTTGAAGATGCTATAAGTCCTGTGGATTCATTCTGCTTTTGATCCTCCTTACAACCTTCTTTCTAATTTCTAAAATCCCTTATAAGCAAGCAATTTTGACAAAACTAATCTCCCATTCGTTTCCAACAAAAAGACAAAAGAGGCGTGTTTCTTAGAAAAAGAATGTATGCCATATCCATGTTTGGCTTCAGCCTGGCCTACCATAAAGTAACTATGGAATAGGTACCATAGATTACATTTGTACAATACGGCCTTGTCACAGAAGAAAGACAATTAGGTGACCATTATCCATAATCCAGCAAAATAGACGTAAACATTATTAGGTGAGAGATGGGACAATGAGAATCAAAAATAATGATTTGCTGAAAGCTACCTCACACAGTTCATTCAGTGGTACGTGATTTAAATTGGGAATTTCTTTGGCAGATAATGAACAAATAAAAGTATCAAACATTCACTCCAAGAACTTTATCAAGGCTTTTGGAACAGTGGTCTCCAACCAGTGGGCCGAGGACCACTGGTGGTCTGCGAGAACATTTTGTTTGTCCGCAGAGAAATGTCACCCCCAAAGCACCCCCCCCCAAGCAATTAATCCAGGCTGCGCGGGAACACAAGGCTGCGCCACCCTCATGGCCCATGGGAACACAAGGCTTGCGTCGCTTGCATTGCGAACAACATGAGGTAGTGAGGTGAGGGCGGAAAGGGTGGAGAGGGGGAACTTGCCCCACTTGCCCCACGTGCCTCGCCTGACCACCGGGCTGCTTTTTTCCGCTTCTTTCTTCTTCTGCTTTTGGCTGCACGCAAGGAAAACAACAAAAGTCTTTCTTTCTCTCCCCCAAACTCCGCCAGAAATGAGTCTTTGGGACCCTGCAAGGCATCCTGCTCCAAGAGGCTGTGCCGGCAAAGACTAATTTCTGGCAGAGTTTGGGGGAGAGAAAGAGAGACTTCTGCTGCTTGTGATGCTTTCCTGACATGAAGCCAAAAGTCTCTCTCTCTCTCTCCCCCTGAGAATGGAGCTGGAGATGGTATCCTGTGATCCCAAATAAAGAATGATCGATCGGTAGGAAAACAGGGTGGTGGATTTTCCTGCAGATTTTTTGGGAGGATTTTCCCAGGGTCTCTGGTCCGTGGGATTTAAAATTATGAGTTTGGTGGTCCCTGAGGTCCAAAAGGTTGGCGACCCCTGTTTTAGAACAAGATGGCCCAGTATAGTCCACTCTATGAAAGTATTTGCGTCTCTGCCAGCCTGATTTTAACACAGTCAGTCTGATTTTGGATGACTGAGGTTTGTCTATCAACATTGGCATTAAGTAGAACTGGAATGGGACAGATGGGGGCGGGGGCAGGGAGTGAGCTTTCATTGGCTTGAGAAAAAGCCTTGGGTTTCAGGGATTGGAGAGAAAAAACTAGTTAGTTAAGCAAGTAGTACAACTCAAGGCAGCATACATATTTATTTCTTTATTAATGTTCCTGTTTCCATTTTCTGCCTAAAGGAACAATTGATGAAGCAAGAAAGGAACTCGTACATGAAGTGAAATGCTCTAGGTTTGATCTCTGTGGTACCTGGTGCAACTAGAGTATGGCATTGCCTGAATTTATGATAAGAGAGAATTGAGAATTATCTTGCAAGATTAACCCACAGTTGATGTTTTCCTAGTATTTTTGGGAGAGGCATGGAAGTACCAATAAATTCATATGATGGGAATGAAGATGAGGGCCACCCACGAGAGTTTTTTCCTCAGCTGCTGGTACTGATGATTTGATCACTAGTAAAAATATGTAATAGATTGACGTTGGTGGAATTATTTTGTATGATTTATCACATATTTCATTAAAGTTATCAGTTACAGGGCAGAATTCTTGCAATCCCTAGTGAATGAATTGTATAGTTTAATTATATATTCATAAGACACGGGACAGTGAGATATCTGTGCAGAAATAGAACTATTTACAGTTGTGTTTTTAACTTCTCTTTTCAACTCTCCCTTTCTCTTTCTCTCACCCAGGGGTGGGATTCTACCAGTTCGCACCTATTTGCTAGAACTGGTTGTTAACATTCTAAAGCCAGGGTGGGCAAACTTTTGGCTCGGGGCCGCATTGACTTTTAAAATTTGACAGACGGGCAAAGTTTAAGCCTGAAGCCCTGGAAAAAAGGGGATCGGCAGGGACTCACCTTCGAGAGGTCGCACTCAAAGGTGATTTTGAACTCCCAGCCGAGGCCTTTGCAAAGTTCTTCTTTCTTTCCTACCCCAGAGCGCCCGCACTGTTTTGCAGCTTTGGGCCATGCGGCGAAGGGCAAACGCCACGCCCAGCGATTTTTTTTCAGGGCGGGCCAGATTGGACAGACCAACGGGCCGGATGTGGCCTAGTTTGCCCACCCCTGTTCTAAGCAGTTTGGAGAGCCGTTGTTAGAAGAAATTACTGGCCTAATCCTGTAAGGAAGGCAGGAAGGAAACATTTTGGTGTTGCTTACAGAAACTGCCTCTCTGTTAACCCTGATTACATTCTTGGCAGGACTAGACTTCCTGTCTCAGGAACATCTCTGGAGTTTTTTTCCTCCTTTGCAGTACTTTGCTTGTGTGGAGTGACCATTCAAAGTTACAATGGCACTGAAAAAAGTGACTTATGACCACTTTTCACACTT